>NW_020954590.1:84601264-84821095 GCF_900497805.2 Vombatus ursinus
TGTGTGTGTGTGTGTGTGTGTGTGTGTGTGTGTGTGTGTGTGTGTGTCTGCCTAGGAAGGACAAATTATGCCACTGCATAAAAGAGAAAAATCTTGAGTCCGTAATTGCCTCTTGGTGGGTCCATGTCAGTCTTTTTCCTTTGGCCTTAGAAGTTTTGGCTGAACCACAGGAAGAGAATCCAGGACTCCCTGTTCTTCAAGAAACATTTATTAAGTGCTGTTAAGAGGATTTTACTGAATCAGTCTCTAACCTGAGAATGATGAAACAGCAGGCCAGAGACAAATCGCCAGTAATCAGGTAGTCCTTTAATTAATTAGTTTCATTATGAGGAACAGATTTGCAAATCAGGAATTCTCCTAATCAGAATTCCACCTAGCTGAAGTGAAGACAGAAATTATATACATAAATCACAAATGGGAAGGTGTATTACAAACAATCTTTGGTGGTTTCCCACAAGAAACCCACAAATCTCACAATACAACAATTCCAGAGTCGTTTTGGGGGGCCTTGGCCACTTCTCCTAGGGCACAGAACCAGAGTTCTGTGCTGTGAACAGGTTCTACAATCTTTGGTTCGCTTCACTTCAGGTACACAGGCAGTAATTGTGAGCGTTGTCAAAGTTTGATTGTTCATTTCAAACTGCATTGTGAGCTGATTCACAAGCTGGAAAAGGCAATTCTTGAGAATTCAAAATTATTCTAAAGTATATTCATTACACATATCACATAGATTAATATGAAAATTATAATTCCACATTCCCTTGAATGTAGAATGATCTTTGAAGGCTGATGAGGAACATTCATTTGAAACATGATTTTGATTGTATGTAAGAACAAGTAAGTGACAAGTCATAGATCAAAGGAAGGTGGGAGGAAAATATGCTGCAGAATGTTTTGACACCTATTCCATAAATCTTCCGCTTGCTTGTTTAGAGCACTAAGGTATTCTTCTATTTGAGAGAACTGGTTGACATAGAAGCAACATTCCTCCCCAATGACAGTGCAAGGCCCCTTCTCCCCACCCCAGTAGTTAGGGTGTCCAGCACCCAACAGTTTTGCATTACCGCTGGGGCAAGTGAATAAACCTGCCTTTGGAGGATGGGGACAAGCTTTCTTATACACTCCAGGTCCGTGGCTAGTTCTGCTGAGAGGTTCCCAAAGTGTGCCAAAGGTGGTCGTGGTACCATCAGGAATCCAATGGATGCCAACAGGGCCGCAATGGGCAGGAAAGCAAGCCTTCCTTGCCATGGAGGGACAACTTTAACCAGAGAGGAACTTCAGCAAGGTGATTCCCTGGGAATAGAGACAAATTGGGCATAGTGTAGACAAAAAAGCACAGAGGCCTTCCCAGAAGGGAGGGAGGCTGTGATATAGTGTTGAGCCACATAAGAACTGTCCTGTGGAAAGGGGCAATTGAATGGCAAAGGTACAGGTATCAGAGTGTGAATCCCAGGCAGAGTGAGTGAGGCTCATAGAGTTCAGTGCCTCCAAGCATGAGTGTTTAGTTCTCACATGGTTATAGAACAAGAGTCCTTTCTGGGATTCCCATACTATCCCCAAAATTGAATAAATGCCCTTACAGTTGCCTTTGTTGTGGGTAAAAGTCAGAGATCTGATCCCTGATTTGGTAGAGCAGGTCCTCGAACTCCACAGGCTACAGCAGGCTTTTGCAATGTTATGAGATGCCCCAGTCCCATTCAAGGAAATCTGTGGCTGCAAAAGGTGGCCAAAGGAATCAAGTGAGGCATTTAGGAAAGCAACCCATGTGGAGTTCAGAATAAAGGTAAAATTACATTGCATGGGATTTAATGATCCAAGGTGAGGGCCCATGTTGCCCCTTATGCCCTGGATGCAAAATGGAACCTGCATCTCTAGAGAGACCCCTGAGTGTACTGGACCCTGTGGGTAAGGGTCTGATATCCTAGGGATCTAAAACCTCCCGTTAAGTCCATTTGTTGAGGTTTAGATGTTTAGGGGTGCTGGGACCCCAAAATCACCACATGTTTAAGTCCTGCCCGAATGAATTTGACCCAAGCCTTCTTTCAACCAAAGACAAGGTTTATTAAAGATCTGCCATATTGGCCAGACTCTTATGGAATCTGAACATTAGTGAGCTATTGACTGGATTATAAGAATCTGAGCATTGGCTAGTTTCTTAAGGAATCTGACCATTTGTGACAGTCATAAAAATGAGTGGGAATGAGGAAGTCTCAGCCCCCAAATGGTGGCCAGAATGGATTTTATATACAAAAAGACTAAAGGAGGGATCTAGGAGTGGCCAAGTAGTTTGGAGTGATGGGACAAGGGGCTGGGAGAAGGGGTATCTTGATGGGAGTGGCCAGTAAACTGAGGGGAACCTAATACCCAGGACCTGGACCACTTGGCCTCCTGAGACCACATTCAGTCCAGATAGGATCAAGGGTGGGAAGTGGCTGGGGGCAATCTTGAGGTAACAGACAATGGGGAGATTAAGGATAACATTAATAATGATAATAATAATAATAACATTAATAATAATAAATGGCTAAATTAAGGATAACAATGAACTGGGAAATTGGGAACCAGCAGTAAGTAAGATTATAGCCTCTGGCAAACACTAGAGACTTCCTTGATCACGCAGGAGAATTCAAGTAGAATTCCATAGATAAATGGGACCAAAATTCTTTTTTGGGGTGAGGGGCAAAGGTCTCGGCTTGGGCCCATACCTTATCACATTAATTCTTGGTTAATGTGCTCTCTTTTCTTATAGGCAGCTGTAGTGCTTATGACTGTGGTAGTGTCCTCAGAATTGGGAAAGAAGTAATGGTAGGGGGCACCCTTCACATAAGCTGCTGCTCTGTGACAAAGACCAGGACTGAGTGGATTCTCAGTCTAGGGAGGAGCAGGGGTTTTCTGAGCATGTTGTCTCAGAAGGCCAGTAAAACAGAACCTTCCTGCAGGAATCATGATCCAGGCTTCTAATGGGGTGGTTAGGGTTAAAGCTTCAAGGGGCTGGGACATTGAATAACATGCCCAACAGTAACAAATTAAGCATGCTAACAGGCCTTACCAGAGTAATCTGGGCCAAGAAAAGGCCCCAGGAACATTCCTCACAATGAAAGGTGGGCTTCATGAAAGGTTGAGCCCATAATGGAGAGAGAGTGAGCACTGAACCTGCCAGACCAGGTGAGTTGGGACTCTGGAAAAAATCCAGTGGTGCCTGTACTGGAGAACAAGGCCTCTTGTTCTATAGCCATGCTAGTACTCCCCAGTACTAGAGAGCTCAAGGCTTCACCCTATGTCCACTCCTTAAAAGCTTCCAACATGATTAATGTTAACAGGATTTTACTGAGCCAGTCTTTAAGCTGAGAATGACAAAAGAGCAGGCCAGAGACAAAGTGCCAGCAATCAGGTAGTCCTTTAATTTTAGTTTCATTATGAGGAACAGATTTGCAAATCAGGAATTCTCCTAATCAGAATTCCACCTAGCTGAAGTGAAGACAGAAATTATATACATAAATCACAAATGGGAAGGTGTATTACAAACAATCTTTGGTGGTTTCCCACAAGAAACCCACAAATCTCACAATACAACAATTCCAGAGTCGTTTTGAGGGGTCTTGGCCACCTCTCCTAGGGCACAGAACCAGAGTTCTGTGCTGGGAAAAGGTTCTACAATCTTTGGTTCGATTCACTTCAGGCACACAGGCAGTAATTGCGAGCGTTGTCAAAGTTTGATTGATCATTTTAAGCTGCGTTGTGAGCTCTGACTCACAAGATGGAAAAGGCAATTCTTAAGAATTTGAAATTATTCTAAAGTATATTCATTACACACGTCATATAGATTAACATGAAAATTATAATTTCACAGTGCCTACTATGTTAAAGGGCATAAGGATGCAAAAAGTGGCAAAAGAGAGTCCTTACCTTCAAGGAGTTTACAATCTAATGGGAGAAACAAGGTGTAAACAAATATATACAAAGCAATGATAAATAGAAAATAATTAAAAGAGTTCTAGTTTGCAAGTAAACTGCCAGTCAAAAGTTGAGTGCCAGCACAGGAGGATAATGACAAGAAGGAGCTTGGACTCAGTCTCAGAACTTTCAGAGAGGTCAATGAAGAACCTGGAAATAAACTGTAATCCATCTAATATAACATATCTGTTGTGGCTTAAAAATTCTGTGAGTGTGGAGCATTTCCAATAAGATAATAGCTTATTAATATCAATAAGAACTGCACTATCAATAATCAGTATCATTAAGAACCACAGAATCTCAGAGTTGAAAGAGACATCAGAAACTAGCTGGTCCAACCCATATCTAAAAAAAAGATAGCCAGGTTCCAAAAAGCTCCAAAGGCTTAACAAGCCTTAAAGAGGAGGCTTGGATCTCAACCTTAAACAAAATAGGAGGGGAAAAGGTCCATTTTCCAAGTCCAAAATGACCAGAATCAGAATAGAACTCAGATGGGTGGATAGAAGCATATTTGCATTCTTAATACCTCAGAAACTATAGGAACATATATAATAGCTAGCATTTATACTCTGGATTTTTATTAAGATTTGAAAAGCACTTTACAAATATTATCTTGTTTATTTCTCTCAACTGTTATTATCCCCATTTTACAGATGAGGAAATTGAGGCAGACAGAGGTTAAAAGACTCTCCCAACGTTACACGCCTAATGTCTAAGGCAGAATATGTATGAACACATGTTTTTCTGACACCAGTTTGGGCCCTCTAGGCATTCTTGACCTAGTTCAGCCCTCCATTATTTTACAAATGAAGGAAACAAATTCCAGAGAGGTGTAACTAATCCAAAATCACAAAAGTAGCAGACCTGGGATTTGTACACAGATCTTTTTACTCCAAATCCATTTCTTTTTTCAATGAACCATAACAAATGGCATTTTAGGATTTCAAATTAAAAGGGGTATCTCAAAAATTATCTAGTCTAACCCCCTAATTTGACAGATGAGGAAACTGAGGCCCAGAAAGGAAACAAGTCATACTTGTAGTAAGTATCAGAGCAGAGACTCAAATCCAAATTTTCTTACTCTAAATTAAATGCCTTTTGTCTTTGTCTTTGTGACTACATCATGATTCAGGGAGGAGCCTTGGCACCAACTGCAAAGCAACAAGCAATGCCCTAGCCATTTTAAATGCCATCTAGCAAGAATGGGACTCTGCCACTAACTCACTAACTTACTTTATGACCCTGGGCAGCTCATTTTAACTTCCCTGAATCTTTTTCTTTAATTTGACAGCCGTCTAATCATTACTAATAAAAGATACACAAATTAAAACAACATTGAGCGACTCAGCAAATTTGCAAAGATGATAAAGTCACAATAATCCATGTTGGAGTGGTTTTGTGAAGATAGATATAACAAAGCCTTGTTGGTGGACTGTGAAAACAATTAGGAATTATGTGAAAAGTGCTGTGAAACTATTCATAATCTTTGACCCATAATCTTTGAATCCCTCTACTAGGCAGATACCTCAAGATGGTCAATGAGAAAAAAAATACCAAAATATTAATAGCAACACTTTGTGGTATCAGACATCTGGAAGCAAAGTGGGTGCCCATTGATTGCTGAATGAATAAGCAATTAGTGGTAAGAGAATGTAATAGAATATTACCATGCTGTAAGAAACAATAAATATGAGGGATTTAGATGGATGCTTATATGAATTGATTCTGAGTGAAGAAAGTAGAACTAGAGAACTACATGCACAATGACTTCAATAAAATCAATGAAAATACTGCTTAAAAGCAGGCAAACTTAGAAAAATTGTAATGAACAAACTTGGCCATAGAAAACAGAGAATGAAACATATATACCTACTCTCAGTGGTAAGATGCTGGACTTTAGGCACAGAATTGCATATATGTTATCATTGTGTCAATTGATTTTGTTTAAATGATTTTTCTTTGTTGTAAGGGAGAGCTCAATAGCTAGAGAAATGGGAGGAGAGATTTAGAAATGACTGATTTTTTAAAAAAACATTGATTAAAAAAAATGAATATTACTAAGCTGGACTAGATCATGGCTCCCCGTAGCACTTTAATGCTGAGTTTTGCATTTGCTTCAGAGTTACTGAGGGATTTTTTGTTTTGTTTTGTTTATGTCCAGATTTACAATTTCATTGATATGGAGAATTGCTGGAATTTGACTAAGTGAAATGCTAATTTTATTCAGGTTCAGTTGGAAACATATTTTGGTGTTCCAGTATAATAGTGTCCCATCCCGCGGGACATCAACGGAGGTCTGGACCTGTAAAAGAAGGAGGGGAGCAGGGGACACAGGAAATGGAGACAAGGCAGGCTTTCTGATCAAGTCTCGTTTATTGAAGGCAAGCTCAGGGTAGTTATACACACAGTAAGAGGGAGTGGGGGAGTTCCACCACCAGTATAGGGGCGGGGTATTCCAGGAAGAGGTACAGCTTTGCCCGTAATTTGTTCTTATCACAAGGACCACCAAAGGTATAGGGGTATTCCAGGAAGAGGTACAGCTTTGTCCGTAATTTGTTCTTATCACAAGGAGGCCTTGATAGCTGCAACGCTAGTAATTTTCCAGAGGTCATACTGGGCCTGTGGTCCCTTACATGTCCCCCTTTTCTTTCCTTAAGAGGAAAGGTTTAGCAGAGGGGTTTGTGCCTGTCTTAGGTTGTCCCGAGGAGTGGGAGACTGTTGCCCGTCATGGGGGCAATATGCAAGGCAACGCCCCTGGCTTAGGTCAGACTCCCCTCAGGGGGATCTTACCCGTCATTGGCTAACCAAACCAGCGCTCAGACTAATCCTTGGGACCGGCCAATGTCGGTATAAAGATCAGGGTCGCCAGTATCCAGCCGACAATAATGGACCTGAATAGGTTTGGACAAGGCCTTGTCCAGCTGTTGTTTGACATAGGAGGTGATCTTCCGGAACACCCAAGGACCGAAGGTTAGAGCTAATAAAAACACAAATATAGGCCCTACAAGAGGTAAAATATAAGGAAGAAAGCCATGAAGATTACTTAAAAAAGGATTTTCAAACAGTTCTCTCCGACGCTTGACCAGATCATCCTGTAATTTCTTTATCTTGTCCCGGACTACACTGGACTTATTGGCATAGAAGCAACATTTCTCCTGTAAGGCCAAGCATATACCCCCTTGTTCGGCTGTCAAGAGATCCAATCCCCTTCTGTTCTGCAAGACCCCCTCGGCTAGAGAGTCGATCTGGTCCAGGAGATCACTAATAGTTCCTGATAAGGTTTGGATATCATCAATGAGCTGTGCAGAGAGTTTATTATAGGAGTGTATGGCGACTCCCAAGCCCCCAGACCCTGTCGCAAGGGCTCCCGTAATGCCCAAGCCAACAAGCAAGGGAATAGCAAATACGGCCCTTTTATGTCTTCCAGCCATAAAGTCGAGGCTGGGAACCGGAACAGGCTCGTTCCCCGGAACAATATCCATCTCAGGTAGAACGGAGGCAATGGAGCAATAACCAATCCAATTTACGGGCAACGCTGGGAACGCCATATTCCCTCCGCAGAGAAAAACATGGCCTAGAGGGGGACACAGGAAACTGCTAGTACGAAGGACAGAGGAACAATTCACATGAGGGAGAAAACCCACATCAATGGAGACAGAGGCATTGGGAGTGGTACCCTCAAAGCAGGGGGCTACAAAGAGTGACTGATTCAAAGGGATCGGTTGAATCCTAAAAGGGGGGCCTAGGGAACAATTTACCAGAAGGGAAGGATTTTCGGCAGGAGCAAGGTTACCAAGGGGGGGTAACGCCATAGGAATGGGAGTACCGAGGGGCAAGCAAAGCCAGAAGTCCGCAGCCAACACAGGATTGGTCTTATTTAGCATAAGGTGAGTGGATTCCAAAATAACAGACGTCTGACTATCGAGACTCAATCTGTGAGGCCGGGGACGCGCAAGAGGATGATAATGGAGGGAGGGGAATTGGGCCCGAATGAGTTCCTCAATGTGCTGCTGGACCTCATGTTCTCTGGCTCTGTCAGAAGGGCCCCCTCCGTCTGATACATGTAGGGGTGCACGTTCGGGCCAACAGACATCGTGGCCAACATCGGCAGACGAACAAGACGCCTGGGCATATTTGTTAGTATGTCCCTGGAGAGTGGCGGAGGTTTCCCCACCAAAGGTTCCTGCATAGGCTTGCTGTAGAACTGCCGTCAAATAAACCTTATTATTAGAAGAACACTGCTGGACGCTGTTATAGCAAAGGGAATGAATGGCTTGATAGTAGCGACAGGGGGAGGGGCAGGGACCAGGGGACCCAGGCAGAGAGGGAATGACTCGGGGTTTGGCAACACACTCCCACCGTTGCTTAAATCCCCCACCGGTGGATGGTCAATAGGTGAGATAGGCGGTGTATTCATTGCAGTCGTTGGAGTAAGAAAACTGCTGCGGTGTTACCCGTATATACCCTCCACGGCAGTCACAGGGTGGCCCAAAAAGGGAGGCGAGGAGATCGTTGCCGGCCGGGGCGTCAAAACCAGCAAGGCAGACCCTCAGGACAGCCAGGAGGCACCAGCGTAGGGGTGATCGTTTTCCAAGCATTTCCTGTAGATAAAGAAAAGAAATATTTCTCAGAGAGGTTTGTCCTCCCTGGAAGGAAGGTTAACTGGAGGCGGAGAAGCCATTTTACAGGAATCAACTTGCTTTACAAGCCTCTCAGGAAGCCAGCAAGCAGATTGTTTTTCTTTAATATATATACAGACCGAACCCCGACCCCAAATAAGAACAGGGTCGGGACCCTGCCACTGGTTAGTAAGGGGATCTTTCCACAGTACTTTGGCATAATTGTGCTGGAATTCGGGGTGCCAAAACCTATCAGCCGCTGATTTGCCAGTATCATCCAATTGAAGAAAATTTAATATGAAAAGAGCATGGCTGACCAGGTTCCGAGGGGATCCTTTGACCGGGTAGAATGCCCCTCTTCGAAGTTTGGTAATAGTGTTTTTTAAGGTTTGATGGGCCCGTTCCACAATACCTTGCCCTTGAGGATTATAAGGAATGCCTGTGACATGAGAGATACCAAGGGTGGCACAGAAAGAGCGAAAAGCTGTGCCAGCGTAGCCAGGCCCGTTATCGGTTTTAATAGACTCGGGCTTGCCCATAACAGTGAGGCAAGAGAGGACATGAGCTATCACGTGGCGGCAGGCCTCACCGCTCTGCAATGTGGCAGAGAGAAAGCCGCTGTGAGTATCGATGGAGACATGCATATATTTTAAATGACCAAAATCAGAAACATGAGTCACATCCATTTGCCATAGGGCGTTAGGAATTAAGCCACGGGGGTTCACTCCTAAATGGGGGGTGAGGAGAAGGGTCACACATGAGGAACATTGCTTAACAATCTGTCGAGCTTGTTCACCAGTGATTTTGAACAAAAGTCTAAGGGTGGTAGAATTAAGATGATGAAGGGAGTGGGCATGAGTGGCCCTATCCACAGGGGACAGATAAAAAGCCGAAATAGGCATACGGGTGGTGTGGTCAGCGAGGTCATTACCCTCTGACAAGGGACCAGGGAGACCTGAATGTGCCCGCAGATGGCCAAGAAAAAAAGGGGCAGCCCTAGCACGGATGGCAGACTGTACTGAGAGAAATAGCTGAATTGCAGAGGAGTTAGGTTTTAGATGGGAGGCTGTTTCTAATAAGGGGACAGAGTGGGCCACATATGCACTATCTGTATAAATGTTCAAAGGAGTGGAAGGAAAAGTTCGGAGGACTGCAGAAACAGCAAACAATTCCACTAACTGGGCAGAGCGATAGGGTGTGGACAGAGGGGTAGCCACGCCATTGCATGAATATGCAGAGGTCCCAGATGAGGAGCCATCAGTAAAAACTGTAAGGGCCCCTACTAAAGGCTCTGTAGAAGTTAATTTAGGGAAGACAAAGGGGTGTGTGCGAATAAAGTGTAACATTTTATGAGCAGGATAATGATTATCTATATTTCCGGGAAATGAGGAAAGCTCTATAGGCCAAAGGTCAGAGGTACGAAAAAGCCAATCAACCTCCACCTTTGCATAAGGTAGAATGATAGAGTGAGGCTCCTGACCAAAGATCTTAACACTGGTATCTCGGGCTTGAATAATGAGTTCTGCTACTAGATTATAATAAGGAACAACAACCTTGGACGAGGAGGAGGGAAGATGAACCCAGAGAAGGGGAGAGGCCACCTGCCAAAAGACTCCCGTGGGTGTGTGTGAAGTGGCACAGACAATAAAAAGGAATGGAAGGGAATAATCCAGGGCTGACACAAATTGGCCTTGAATGGCTTGTGTGATTAAGTCTAAAGCCTTTTTGCCTTCAGGAGTTAACTGTCTAGGTGATCGGGGGTCTGGGTCCCCCCCTTAAAATATCAAACAGAGGTTTCAAATCACCTGTAGTAAGATGGAGATGGGGCGGATCCAATTAACATCCCCTAACAACTTTTGGAAATCATTAAGAGTTCTTAAATGACTAGTTCTCAATTTTAGGTTAGAAGGCCTAACTAGGGAACCACGGAGCTCAAAACCGAGGTATGTATAAGGGTCCGTGATTTGGATTTTCTCGGGGGAGACCTGCAGACCCCATTCAGCAAGGTTTTGCGAGAGAAAAGCAAAGCAATGGGAGAGGGATTGTGACTTGGGGCTAGCGATTAATATATCGTCCATATAGTGGAGGATATAAAGGGAGGGCCAACGATCATGAGCGGGCTGAATAGCCGCAGCCACAAACTTTTGGCAGAGTGTAGGGCTATTAGCCATTCCTTGGGGGAGCACTTTCCACTGAAAGCGTTTCATTGGGCTCTGAAAATTCACAGAAGGCAAACTAAAAGCAAAACGAGCACGGTCAGCAGGGTGCAAAGGAATAGAGAAAAAGGCATCCTTAAGGTCAATAATGATTTTAAAAAATGAGCTGCGGATTGCCACAGGGGAGGGCAGACCAGGTTGAAGGGAGCCTTTGATGATCATGGTTCGGTTAACAGCGCGAAGGTCCTGCAAGAGCCTCCATTTTCCCGATTTCTTTTTGATAACGAAAATAGGGGTATTCCAAGGGGAATCGCTATATTCAATCCAGCCAGCGAGGAATTGCTCCCGCACTAGCTCCTCGGCAGCCTCAAGCTTCTCCCTTGGAAGTGGCCACTGATCAACCCACACGGGCACGTCATCCTTCCATAGGATACGGTCTGCTTGGGGTGCAGGAATATCAGCGGCCATCAGAATAAATTTCCCAGACCTAATCTTTCAGGGCGAGGAGAGGCCTCAATGGGAGAACGAATGCCCTGTGAGTTTTTTCCAAGACCTTGGCCAGGTAGGAAACCCTGCCTCAGCATCTGGGAGGTAACAAGATCACTCGGACTGCACATAACCATTCCCATCTGTGAGAGAATATCCCGGCCCCAGAGGTTAAAGGGAAGGCCAGGAATAACATAAGGTTTCACAAGACCAGTGTTATTCTCAGCATCCGACCAGGTCAAAAATTTGGCACTCTGCTCAGGATCTACTGCCTGGCCTATGCCTTTAAGGTTAGTAAGGGCAGAAACTAAAGGCCAGGAAGCAGGCCAGGACTCCTTCCTAAGAACGGTGGCATCAGCGCCAGTATCCACAATCCCTTCAAACTGTTTGCCCTCAATCTTTAGGAGAAGCAGGGGCTTTTGGGGGAGAACAGGCTGAACCCAAAAGGCATCGGAGGAGCCGAAGCCACGCGGGCCACGAGGGGAAGGCCTCTGGGAAGAACCCACGGAATCATCAAGAGGAAGCAAAAGAAGCTGCGCCAGGCGCGTACCCGCCGGAATGGTTTTTGGAACAACAGAGGAGGTAGAAACTATCACCTTGATCTCACCAGTATAGTCATTATCAATTACTCCTGGATGTACAAAAAGATCAGAGATCGTAGAGGAGGCTCTCCCAAGGAGAAGGGCAAAGAGCCCTGGAGGGCAGGGACCGAAAACCCCAGTACCAAGGACCTGAGGTCCCTGGTCTGCACTTAATACTGTGGTGGAGGAGGAACGGAGGTCCAGTCCGGCGCTGCCAGGGGTTGCTCGGGAGAGATCAGAGATTGAGACATGGCCAGCCGAGCGGCCCCAGGGCCGGCCTGTGAGGGGATGAAAGGTGCCTGGGGCTGGCCCCGGAGGAAGTTTCCCTGCGGCTACAAGGGGAGGCTCTCAGCGGAAGTTTTAGAGAGGCACTGAGAGGCCCAGTGACGACCCTTCTTACATCGGGGACAGAGGCCAGGGTGACCAACACGGCCTTGCTTGGCGTTTGGGCAATTTCTAGCAAAATGACCAGGAGTGCCGCAATTAAAACATTTAGGAGAGGCGTTGGGGGGGGGGCAGCAGCAACAGCCCCGGCAAAGGCATCCTGTAACGCGGCACCTATAGCCGTGCCAATTTGGCGACTGGAGCCAATATCCTGACAGAGACGGATATAATCAGAAAGAGACCCCTGACGTTTTTGCGGGCGAATGGCGGCCTGACAGGCAGAATTGGCATTTTCAAAAGCAAGCTGCTTGACAAAATCACTGTCGCCCTCAGATGGCCCCAACAGTCTTTCCGAGGCTTCAGTTAGACGACTAACAAAATCAGCGTAAGGCTCCTCAGGCTTCTGGCGGATGGAGGCGATAGAGGTCGTGGCGGGTCCTTTAGGAGGTAACAGCCGCCATGCCTTTCGTGCAGCAGCCTGAATTTGAGCAAAAATTCTGGAAGCAAACTTAGATTGGGCCTCATTAGTATTAAAAGGAGGAAGGCCAACAAGCATTTCATAAGTCCATTCCGCACTTTCCCCTCCGGCCTCACGATTACGGCAGGCCGCTTCCTTGCATAATTCTTTAAATTCAGATTTCCAAAGCACAAAATTTCCTCCACTCAGGGTGGTGCGGGCAAGGTGAAGCCAATCATGAGAAGTGAGCCATAAATGATCAAGGGCATCAAGGATGGAGAGGGTGAATGGGGCAACAGAGCCATACTGAGAGACTGCCTCTTTTAGTGTTTTTAGCGTCTTATACCCGAGGCGTCTATATTGCCGGGGGGGCAGCCTCCTCTCCCTCCTCGTCAGTGTCACTTGACGCAGTTTTGTCCTCAATAACCGGAAAAAGAAAAGGGGGGGAGGAAGAGAAAAGACTCCTTTTCTTAGGGAGTAAAGACCCTGCATCTTTAGGGGCAGGGAGGGGGGCCAAAACAGGGGATTCGGATTTGGGTTTGGAGGTTACTGTAGGGACAGTGAGAGCAACAGCAGGGCCAGGGATGCAATCGGCGAGTTCCAAATCAAGGAGCCGTAGTTCCTTAAGCAGCTGTGCTTTCTCTTTCTTAAACATCAACGTCTGTCGGAGGGACTGAATCTGAGAGGGGAGCGAGGTCAAGGGAGTATCAACAGGCGGAAAAGGGGGAAGAGTATGATAAGAAGGGGGAGCAGAAGGGGGCAGAGAAGCAGGAAGATGAGGGGTTGGGAGTGGAGAAGCAGGAGCAGCGGGTGCGGAAGAAGAGTGCTGTATAGTAGGAAAACATGCAGGAGCGGTACTGAAATTATAGGGGTCATTATAAGAAGCAGCCTCCTGCTCAAGGTCAGCTGCATCAGTAGGATCTAAGGTATCATTTGACCTCTAGACCAAAGCCTTTTGTAAAACAGGATAAATGCGCTCAACTCTCCTACTTTGGGAGGAAAAATCATCTAAGGGCATGTCGATGGACACAGAATCACAATCCTTCCTAGACTCATCCTCTGTTGCGGGTGGGGCTGGTAATGGAGAAGGAGGCTCCGGGGGGCCTCCGTCTTTTTCACTGACAATCTTACAAACCTCAGTCTCAAAAGGACGTATTTTCAAAATATCGTAAATACAATTCCAGTAATTGAACGCAGTAACAGGGACCTTCTGGGGCCCGAAAGTTCTAAAATAATCATTAAGACAATCTCCCACCCGTTTCCATCTTTTCTCATCTATAGTTCCTTCCTGGGGGAACCAAGGACAAACGTCCTTTTTTTAAAAAAAACAAAAAATTGTATAAGATCCTTTTTCTTAACCTTTACTCCCCGTGTCTTTAATGAGGCCTTAAGCCCTTCTACAAATTTTTCATGACTACTAGCATCCTGCCCCATTTTGAGAGTGTCTCCTTACCTCAGGTCTTTATTCCGCAGATCAGGCAAATCCGCGGCGACCAATTCTCATGTATCGTGACTGCAGTCGTTTTTTCCACAGGAGCACACACCAAAAACCTTTACTCCTTTTAAGGGGGTCTCGGGCCCCACGTTGGGCGCCAAATGTCCCGTCCTGCGGGACATCAACGGAGGTCTGGACCTGTAAAAGAAGGAGGGGAGCAGGGGACACAGGAAATGGAGACAAGGCAGGCTTTCTGATCAAGTCTCGTTTATTGAAGGCAAGCTCAGGGTAGTTATACACACAGTAAGAGGGAGTGGGGGAGTTCCACCACCAGTATAGGGGCGGGGTATTCCAGGAAGAGGTACAGTTTTGCCCGTAATTTGTTCTTATCACAAGGACCACCAAAGGTATAGGGGTATTCCAGGAAGAGGTACAGCTTTGTCCGTAATTTGTTCTTATCACAAGGACCACCAAAGGTATAGGGGTATTCCAGGAAGAGGTACAGCTTTGTCCGTAATTTGTTCTTATCACAAGGAGGCCTTGACAACTGCAACCTAGTAATTTTCCAGAGGTCATACTGGGCCTGTGGTCCCTTACATAATAGTTTTTGAAAATACATAGATTCTATTCTTGCTCAAACTAGTTTATTAAGCATGTGATGTTTGCCTAATCCTTAAGGCTTCTCTTTTCAAGGCTAAACATTCTCAGTTCTTTCAACCTTTCTGTATACAGTATGGTCTCAGAGCCCTTTACCAACCTGCTCTCTCTTCTATGGATACTTTTTTAAGTTACCAATGACCTTCCTAAAAAATACTTCCCAAAAGTGAACATAGTACCTCAAATATGTGCAGACCAGAAACAGAATGTTCACTTCCCTCATAGACACTATGCCTTTCTCAAAGCTGCTTGTTTTAGCTTTTCTAGTCATTATGTCACACTGTTAACTCATGTTTACCTTGCCTTAAACTAACTTGAAAATACTAGTTACCCTTCACTGACCTTCAAGCCTGGTCTTCTTTTGTCCCTCATGTATGGCAGCAAGAAAGTCTCTGAAGATTTCCTTCTGGAACTGATGAAGCCTTCCTTGATCACACTGATTATCTTCTCCCAGAGATGTCTCTTGGGGAGGGATTTCAATTCCTTGTGGTTTATTTTGTTTGGGGCTTTTTTTTTTCTTCCCGTGTCATCTAGCCAAGAAGAGGTCATACCCCAATCTGGCTCAGGACTTTCCCAGAAGAATTATTCATGCCAACCAGTGACTTCCTCTCTCCAACAAGGGGCTATCAATAGTTTCAGTTTTGAGATGAGCACTTGTTCTTTAACCCTTCTTGGGCCTGCGTTCACCTATTTCATAAGACTTAGAGCTACAAGTCACATGAGAATTAGTCTTAGTTCCTTATTTTACAGCTGAGGAAAACTAAGTAATATAATTTGATATATTTGCTGTTGTGGAAAATGTGGTTGGGGATGTTACTTCTGCATATCATTCATCAGGATGTGGACACCTATAGAGCATTGGAGTCAGTTTGAACTGGGAGGGAATGTGAGAAATAGCTAGTTTTCATTTCCACAAAAGTCAATCTAAAGGTTAGGTGGAAGTTGAACAAAGGAAGCCATAAATTAGAATAAGAAAACACTATTGGTAGGCGAATAAAACCGGTTCTGAGGTTAGATATAGATTAACATCAAAAGGGGTGTTCCCAAATAAAAGCAAAAGCAGATGAGGGCCTGGGTCCCTGAATTGTGGGGAATGGAAATTAGGGGCGGAGACTCACATGGGGAAATTAGGCGCTTCGGCCAGGCTGTAACCTCTATAATACCCAGCCAATGGAGAAACAGGGGAGGGAAATTTGAATCGGAACAGGGAATAAAAAGGTGTTAATCTGTTGACACATGTGCTCATACATGTGGGACGTCTGGCCTTCCCAGGCTGTTAATAAAGTTTCTTACTGGTTCAAACAAAGGCTTAGTGGAATTCGTGGTAAAGCTAACGCTGTTTGTTGCTCAGTTATTCAGCAGTGTCCAACTGTAGTCCATGGGATTTTCTTGGCAAAGATACTGGAGTAGTTTGCCATTTCCTTTTCCAGTGTGTCCCCATTCTACAGATGAGAAACTGAGGCAAAAGGGAGTTAATTGACTTGTCCAGGGTCACACAGCTAGTGTCAGAGGTCAGATTTTGAGATTTTCCTAGCTGCAAGCCCAGTACACTATCCACTGCCCCACCTAGCTGTACCTAAACTTTATATATGTGCATGTGCACACGTATGTGTACACACATACACAATGGACATATTTTATATATGTGTTTATATATATGTGTGTGTGTGTGTGTGTGTGTGTATACATATATATGTAGCTTGGTTTATAATACAGTAAACAGCATAGGAAGAATTTAAATTCAAGATTCCTGATTCGAAATCCAGAGTATTTTGCACTACAACACACTGCTTAATCTTTTTCATAGGATTTAGAGATAAAAGGATGCTCAGAAGAAAAAATAACCATGTGTTATTTGTTTGTTTAAATATAAAAGACAGGCTCAACTTACATATTGTATGAATAAATATTGGACCTGGAAGCTAGCTTATTCCTTTTCAAAGGAAATTGTAATTTCTGCAGGGGGAGAGCTATGGTTAAATGTCTATTCCTTCCCTCGACTACCTCCAAGAATGGTTTGGGGCTAGAAGTCTATCTATCCACTGCACCGCAAATATTGGCAGTCTAAGGGTATGATCCCTGGGGGTTGGTGACTAAGGTTCAATGCCACTTTTCCTCTCAAGAGGAAGGTAATAGTTAGCTTACTATTGCCAGCTTAGTTTCCTCCCATCAAATGCTGGTTAAACAAAAGACTGTCAAAAGCAGCTAGTAAAATTCTTTTTCAAAGAAAGCAGAAAAAAAAACTGAATGATATAACGTCTGTGAAGACTTCTCAGGGTGGTGACGAAAAGACTGTCTCGAAACTAAAGATAGGCTCTGAGAGAATGAACAGGCCATAAGTTTAAATTACCTAAACCTATAGAAATTTGGCCTTAAAAACTCCCTCCTGATTACCACTGCCACATCAGCATTAGGTATGCTAAATAAGGACATGTATGTTTGGATTGGCTATACCCTGTTTCCTTGTTCTTTGGGAATGGGAAAGATTTCGTGCCTAGAATGTAAGCCCGCCTCCCAGCCAATGGGTGTAAGGGATAGTGGCGGGGTGGGAGTTTCTTGTTTGGGTAGATATATAACCTTGCTTTGTCCTTTGTGCCTCTCCTCTCTCCTGCTGGTAGTGTACTGGAGGAGTAGCCGCCCCTTCTCGTGAGATTGTAATAAAGAGTAACTTTTTGCTTCTACCTTGAGAAGTGTCTGAATTTCATTAATTGTGAAAGTTATACAAATTAGACTAGGCAAAAGATTACACAACAATAAATGAGCTTTTTGGGACAGAGATTAGACTTCTAAGGAGAGAAAAGATTTCACTAATTGTAGTTTACTCCTATCAGTCTCTAGGATTGCAGGCCCAGGGAGTTAAAGGGCATGCTGGGGCCCAGGTTCACCATGCATCTGTGGCTCCAAGAGCTCAGAGCAGTCATTCCAAAGTTTGAGTTTGCCTCTTGCCAGCTCTCTCAAAGTCCTCTGACCATCTAAAGAAATCCCTTCTCTCCTCTTGCATTTATGAAGCGTCATGATTCAATATTCTCCCAGCCCAGCTACACAGACTCAGTTTAGCACTGTCATAGCGCTGTCCTTCAGGGCACCATCCATCAACCAGAATGTTGTTACATTCCTTTCCTGAACAGGAACTTTTTGCACTCCTATGCAAATCATCTAGGGTAACCTTGAAACCTGTATATAGCATAAATACAAACATCAGCACTTTAAAACAACAAAGGTGATTTTCTTGGCACTGAGGTAACCAGCCTATGATATCATTGAAGTAGGAAAAATAGAAGGAAACAAACATTTTATTATGTAAGGCCTTGTGCTAAGTACTTTACAAATATTGATCCTTACAACAAAACTAGGAGGTAGGTGTAATTATCATCCTCATTTTACAGTCAAGGAAACCAAGATTAAGAGGCTTGCCTAGGACTACCCAACTAGTAAATGTCTGAGGCCGAATTTAAGTATAGTTCTTACTGCATCCAGGCCCAGTGCTCAATCCATCACACTACCTAGCTGTCTTTTGAAAACAAAAGAAAACAAATGAGCATTAACAATATATGTAAGAAATATTCAAAACATCACCTGACAGGGAATTTCAGTAACAAAATGCTTAAGTTTTGTACTCCAGTATACACATTTCTTACGCAGCTCATATTTATATGATTGTCCATGTTGCTGTTGTTCATTCTCGTCTGACCCTTCATGACCTTGTGGACCATACTGTCTATGGTGGGGTTTTCTTGGCAAAGATACTGGAATGGTTTGCCACTTCCTTCTCCCGTTGATTAAGGCAAACAGAGGTTAAGTGACTTGCCAAGGGTCACATAGATGGATTTGAACCTCAAGTCTTCCTGACTCCAGGCCCAGCACTCTATCCTGTGAGCCAACCACCTACTACTTCCTACATGCTTTTCCACAGCACACAGCAATCAATCATTTTTAAAAAAGGCTAAAATAACAAAACAAAGTTAGTTAGTTATAACAAAAACAATCAAAAGCCTATACATAAAAAGCGCAACTTAACTATAAGCATTAATTATGTATGCAAAAAACAATGAGCAAAGCAATTAACAGGCATTACTGTAGTATAAGCATAACAGTGGATATAATAAACAGACTCAAACATGAAGTAATTAACAGGTGTAGCAATAAACATATGCAATTATATGCAGGGCACAGTTCAAATGAGCAATCTCTAGAATTGTTGCCTGAATATGTGTGTGTCATTATTTCTTCAGGTTCACCTGCATTATATAGTAAGTTAGTCTAGGGACCAGTCTGTCGGGATATGTCTGTCTCATTCCCTTATCACTGTTTAATATCTCTGATCCTATATCTGAGGTAGTAGATACTATGGGCTGACCACCAGCATCATCATAGACTTGTCTGGGTATATCTGAGTAGTACATCTCTCACCAAGTCTACTCTTAGCAGTTTCTAGGGTGGTAAGCATGAGAAGTCAAGGCACATGTTGGGGCCAAGCTTCTCCCATGTCTGAGGCTCAGAGGACTTAGCAGGAACCATTACAAAGTCCAAGCTTGCCTCTCATTAATACCTCTCTCAAAGACATCCAGTCATCTGAAGAAATCCCTTCTCTCTTCACAAAAATACTCAGCATGGTGACTTGGAGTTCTTTTAGTCATTTAGGAATCATATTCTTTTATACATACCAGTGCAGCACCTGTCCTTACTGGCACCACCCATTGAGCAGATGGTAGTGTCACAGAACTATTTGTCAGAGACAGTGGGCACTTCAGTTCTGAGTTTTCTATTAATTCTAGCAGAATCTTGGCTTATCCTTCATAATCTGTTTGACATACACACAACTGAGTTATCTATGAGGTTTAGAAAATAAATTTTGTTTATTTAGGAGTTCAAGAGATTTCATAGATTTATAGAAAGTCAGAGCTGGAAGGAATCACAGAATTCTAGTTCTTAGTACTCTGCCTGGTACATAGTAATTGATAAATACATGTTAATTAATTGAATTATTAAAAGTCATCTACAGTGAGCTTCCTCCATTCTATTTGGCAGATGAATCTCAGACAGATGAAATTGACCTCTGCAAGGTCACAGGGCTCATAACTAGCAAAACCTAGGACTGGACCTAGTCCCCCCGACTGGCTCCCAGTATTATGCTATTTTCATAATGCAACGTTCCCTAGCTTTAAGATCCATTTCAAACTCAGAACAGAACAGATGACTGAGAAAGTACAGTTATCCCTTCCACATGAGGATGGTCGGGGGGAGGCAATTTAGGGGCACGGCTCTCCTATGATCTGGAAAATCCATGTAAAAATTTTTGGCCCTCCCTTTTACACGTATTTTGTGCATTTCAGAATTTCTAAACTTTTCCTATGTTGTCTGCTGGCCTTTGCGTGTCATTTGAGGCTTCCGCAAAACTCCCCAAAAATTCCCATTTGATTACTTATGCCAACCCATGATATATTGAAACTGCAATGGGAAAGTCGCAATGTGAAAAGGATAACAGTAGAACAAAGTGTTTGGAACCCCATTCCTCTCTTAATTCTGGTGCCTTCCCTCTGTTAACTATTTCCTTTTTATCCTATAGGTAGTTTGCTTTGCAATACATTTGTTTGCATGTTGTCTCTTCCATTAGATTGTAAGTTCCCTGAGGGCAAGGACTGTCTTTTGCCTGTTTTTGTATCCTCAGTACTTGGTACAATGCCTCACATATAGTAGACACTTTAACTGTGTCTTTAAACTGTGGATTGATTGATAAAAAAAAGAATTTTCTCCTTAAAAAAAAAAAAGAGCAAGGACTTTTTGGGGTCAGAAGACACTGAGTGATCCCAATTTGTCTTGAGTTTCCTTGCTCTTTCCAGAGTTTAAGGACTCACTAGACCCCTGGGGGATCATAAGGAAAGTATGTACTGAAGTAAGAGGGGTCAACTGAACTGCTATCTGGCTACATGCTCCCCATTCCTTGGAAACCAAGTCAGCTGAGATTCAGATCTGGGAACACTGGGCATCTGAGGCGTTCAGTTCAGTCTAGGGTCATTGCAAACCACAACCTTAGGCTCTTAGAGTGAATGTCAATCTTGGTTCTGCAATGAAACCACCCTAGGGCCCCTAAATCCAGAGCGCTTACCACTAAATTATGTTGAATCTAATGACATCAGCAGACTACAAATTTATAGTGAAAATAATCACTGACATCCAGTGATTTATTTTATTACTTTTTATTATGTATGTTATATCATTTCATCAGTCTATGAGACAGATCCTACAGACATCATTATACCCATTATATAGATAAGGAATGTTAACAGTAGAAGTCAAAAGAAGTTAAGTGACTCTCCCATTGTCCCCCAGTAAATGTGACAATAAATAGTATCAGAGTGAAACTAGGAGTAGGTTTTCTGACACATTTAAGTCCAAAGCAAAGCAATTCTGGAGGTCACTTTATCAGTCAACAAACATTTATTAAGTGCCTGCTATGTGCTAGGCACCTTGCCAGTGATAACAAAAAAGACAAAAGATAGTGCCCACTGTCAAGGAGCTCACAGTCTAATAGGAAAAGAACATGCAAACAAGACAGAATAAATTGGGAGTATTCTCAAGAAAGGCACTAATTAAGGCATTAATTAAGATGTCACTGGGAAAGATTTCTTGCAGAAAGTGGGACTTTAGCTAAGACTTGGAGGGAGCCAGAGAAGCCAGAAGACAGAGATGAGGAATGAAAGAGTTGGGGGTAAAGGAGACAGTGAGTAATGCTCTGAGTTGGGAGATAGAATGTCCTGAGTGAGGAATGGCCAGAAGGACAGTATCACTGGATTCCAGAGTACATGGAAAGGAATAAGGTGTAAGAAGACTAGAAAGGGAGAAAGGACCCAACTTAGGAAGGGCTTTAAAAGCCCTTCATAAAAGAGGATTTATATTTTGACCCTGGGGTTATGAGGAACCACTGGTATTTATCGAATAGGGGCATGACATGGTTGGTCAGACTCTCCCTTTAGGAAGATCAGTTTGACAGCAGAGTGGACAGAGATAGAGAACTATCACTTCCTCCTAAGATTCTCCAGGCCTTGCAACCTACCCTGACTCTGTACCCTGTACCCCGTGGACCTGTCATCTGAACTACCGGTGTAACTCAAGGACATCAGGGCCTTGCTAGCTGGCCCCTCCATGGTATCTTTAGGACTCTAGACTTCTTTGTCAGCCCTATAGATGAACTTATTGCAGCTTTTTCTGCCTCAGTACCTGGTTTATAATACATACTTTTTCATTAATTTAATTCATGCTTTCAAAGAAGACAACCTATTATCACTGTCTTGTAGTTACAGGTAAGATTCCCCAAGGAAAAAATAACATTTGTCCCTACCAGTCTCTGATAAGTGTGTGTGAGTGTGTGTGTGTGTGAGTGTGTGTGTGTTATTGAACAGGATGGTCAGCCCTGTGCTTTAGGAATATTACTTTGTCACCTGTGTGAAGGATAGGTTGAGCAAGAGAGAGATTAAGGGTAAGGATACCAATGGGGCAGGGAGTCAACTATTAGAATAGTCTAAGTGGGAGATAATGAATGCAAGAACTAAGGTGGCAAGTGGTATTGTGCGTGGAAAGGAAGGGATTGATATAAAAAGTATTGTGAAGGCAGAATTGATAAGATTTGGAAACTTTATATATGTAGGGTGAGGAAAAGTAAGCAGTCAAGGATGACTCATGTTTCACACCTGAGTGACTTGAGTAATAGGAAAGTTATCAAGAGGAGTGAGTCTTGGGGAAAAGAGAACGAGTTCTGTTTTAGACATATTGAAAGTAAGATGTCTTAATTCTGGAATCAGAGGACATGTGATAGTTTCTCCTCTTTTTTTTTTTTTGGCTAGGAAATGGGGTTAAGTGACTTGCCAAGGGTCACACAGCTAGTAAGTGTCAAGTGTCTAAGGCTGGATTTGAACTTAGGTCCTTCTGACTCCAGGGCCCAATGCTCTATCCACTGTGCCACCTAGCTGCCCCTCTCCAATGGATTCTTTTACCAGCCCTCATTCTAATGCCCTTGCTTCTGTGACCTGTCCTAGCTTTATTGTTTTTACTTTGTTGAAGGAAAAAATATATTAGAACTATACTTTAGATTTTAGGCAGAAATTTACCAGAAACATGTAATTTTATATTATTCTATATATTCTGCAGCTAGGTGGCACAGTGCTGGACTTGGAGTCAAGAAGACCTGAGTTTGAATCCAACTTCAGATGCTTACTAGCTGTGTGACACTGTGCAAGTCACTTTTTAATCTCTGTTTGCCTCAGTTTCTTCACCTGTAAAATATGAATAATAATAGCATCTGCCTCACAGTGTTGTGAGGATCAAATGAGATAGTATGTAAAGTTTGCAAACCTTAAGGTGCTCCATAAATCCTAGCTGCCATTGTTATTACTATTATTATTATATCTAAGCATTTTTTAGCTTAGAGAAATGTTTAATCTAGCACTTCACTGCCCCCTGTGCCATCTGACATCTGTCTATCCCAAGTCAATTTGAAGTAACAAAGATAAGAATCTTGAACAAGGAAAAAAAAAATAATGACATATTAAAATGTAGTTTGGGGTTAAGTGGGACCAGACTAGATGACCTCTGAGATCTTCCTAGCTTTAAGAGTTTCTAATTAAATATTTCATGTTGCTTTTTAATTCATTTCTGTGATCAGACTCAGAAACAAAAAGCAACTACAAAAAAAATCAGTTGTATTACTACTTTTTTCTGGACAGTCAGTCAATAAGCATTTATTTAATAAGAACTTACTATGTTCCAGGTACTCTGCTAATTAGGCCCTAAGGGTACAAAGAAAAACAAAATCAATCCCTACCCTAAAGGAGCTCACATGCCAATGAAGGAGAAAACATGGAAATAACTCAGTATACACAGAATATGGAAAGTCATCTCAGAGAAGGCTGAAAGTTGAGAACCACGAAGGACCTTCTGCAGAAAGGTGGGATTTGAGATGAGTTTGGAAAGGGGCCAGCAAAATGATAGGGAAGAAGTGAAGATGGAGAGCATTCCAGTAATAGGGAACAACCAGTGCAAAGGCATTCAAGATGGAAGTCATGCTGTGCCATGTTTGAGGAACCACAAGGAGACCAGTGTAGTTGGATTGTAGATTGTATGGGAGGGGTCTGATGAGTTTAAGACTGGAAAGGCAGAAAGGGGCCAGGTTATAAAGAGTTTGAAATGCCAAAGAAAATACTTTAATTTTTTTTTTGCTAGGTTCAATGATTACTGGCTAGTATAATTAGTAATAATTGCAAATTCAAAAATAAATTCCATTCATGTTTTTTGAGATGCAGAAGTTAAAAGTCAAACTCAAAAGAACTAAAGATTTTCCCTCCTCCTTTCCTACCTACAGAGTCACAGCTAGACAATTTTGGACCTGGGACAAGGGGCAGTGATGGTGCCCATAGACTGGTGGGCAGAGAAAGAGGAGGATAGGACAATGCTAAGGACAATGGTGTGAAGTTTCAGAGGAAAGGGCAAGGAAGGGAACATGCATTTAGTAAGTGCCTACCAGTATGGCAGGTACCCGGATAAGTGCTAGGACTACAAAGAAAGGAAAGACAGTCCCCACCCTCAAGGAGCTCACAATTTAATGGGAGAGACAACATGCAGACAACCAGGTACAAACAAATTATTTACAGAATGGACAAGAAGTAATCAAGAAAGGGAAGGCACCAGAATTAAGAGGGATATTGTGAAATGTTGCCTGTAGAAGGTGGGATGTTAGCTGGGACTTGATGGAACCCAGGGAAGCCAGGAGTCAGAGATAAGGAGACATAGCACAGTCTAATAGGAAAAGAACATGCAAAGAATAAGGACAGTCAGTAAAAATGCCCAGTCTAGAGATGGAGTGTCTTGTCAGAGGAACAGCAAGGAGACCAGTGTCACTGGATCAAAGAGTATGTGGATGGTGGTGTAATCTGATCAGCAATTTTTTAAGAGCCTACTTTGTGTAAGGTACTGTACTAACAAAGATACAAAAACCAATAAAAAACAATTTCTGATATCAAAAAATTTACATTCTATTTGTTCAGGGATTGGGCCAGGAAGAGGGCTAGGATACAACATATAAACAGCAAAATATATTACAAGATAATTGGAGGAAGAGAGAGGCAGTACTAACAAATGGGTGAACCAGGCAAGGATTCCCATAGGAGGTGACACAAGAACTGAATCTAGAGAGAAGTGAGATTATTGTTGTTCAGTCATTTTTTAGTCATGTCCGACTCTTTGTGACCCCATTTGAAATTCTCTTTGCAAAGATACTGGAGACGTTTTACCATTTCCTTCTCTGGCTCATTTTACAAATGAGAAAACTAAAGCAAACAAGGTTAAATGATTGCCGAGGTCACACAGCTAGTAACTGAAGCCAGATTTGAACTCAGTTCTTCCTGACTCCAGGTCTGTCACACTATCCACTATGCCATATAGTTACCCCAATACTGAGATAACTTTCCAGCTTGGAGTATAGCTTGAACAAAGGCACAGATAGGTGGGAGATGGAATTCTGAGTTTGAACAGCAGAGAATAGGCCAGTTTGACTACACTATAGAAGCATTTTACATGTATCATCTCAGTTTATTTTCACAATACTGGAAGGCAGCTGCTACTATTATTCCCATTTTGCTGTTGAGGAGACTGGTGCAAGCAGAGGTTGAATAACTTGTCCAGGGTCACCTACCTAGAAAGAATCTGAGACTTTATTAGGAAGAAGTAGTACTAATAGCCATGGGTAAAGCCCTCATATGGGGAGGGGGGTGGTTGATCTTATTTTTAAAGTGAGTTATGGATTTCTTTTTTTAAATAGTATTTTATTTTTTCCAATTACATGTAAAGACAAATTTTAACATTCATTTAAAAAAAATTGAGTTCCAATTTTTCTCCTTCCCTCCCTCATCTCCTCCCTTCCTAAGACAGTAAGCAATTTGATATAGGTTATATATGTGCAATCATGAAAAACACTTTTCCATATTGAGTTATGAATTTGAAGAGATAGAGATGAGATGGAAGTGAATTCAAGACATTAGGCAGGAGGCAGCTTGTGCCAAGGCAAAGAAGCAGGAGAGATGTGTGTGACGAACAATAAGGAGACCAGTCTGACTGGAATGTAGAGTGTGTGAAATGGAATGACATGAAATCCATCTACAAAGCTAGGTCAGAGTCATATTGTGAAGAGTTTTAAATACAAACAAGGAATTTATATTTTATCCTGAATGTAACAGAGTGTCCTCAAGCTTCTTGAGCAAGGGTGTTACATGGTAATGGGTGTTCAGGGAGGACTATCACTTCTGATATAAGGGCTGAGCCCTTTTCAGGGCTGCTCATCTACCTTTGGTGTCTACTTGGCATTCAACTCTCACCTGTGGCTCCAAGAAGCTGTAGCATAAGCAGTGGCCACACCCTGGTAGAACCATCTCAGCAGATGGGCTAGACCAGGTTGAAGCTAACCAACAAGCCTCAAACCCATTGTTGAGTTAGGGGGTTGTCTACCCCAACCATATGAAGTCTTCTCCCAGTGGAATGGGAAGATGAGAACAACTTGTTCCAATGATCATGAAGGCAGCTGAAGTAGGTGATATAGAGCACATAGAACTTGGTCAGACAACAAAGAGGCCAAGATCATCCACTGCCTCCTGGGCCATCTTCAGTCATCTTGTCTTTTGATATGCCACTGGACTTTGATGACTCTGAAGGAGAGAGTGAGGCTGATGACTTTGTGGAGCTCTGCCTCACTTAAATCCAATTCACCAGCAAACGAAGACATCACATTGGTCCTTCCCAAAATGAAGGATGAACAATGAAAAGTGGGTGAAAGGGAGTAATATGGAATAATCCTGGAAAAGTAAATTGGAGTCGGAGTATGATGGGTTTTAAAAAGCCAACTTTCTAACAATTGGAGCTGTCCAAGGGCTGAATGGGCTTGAGAGGTAGTGACTCATTGTCATTGTCAGTGAAGGCTGACTTCCAGTTGGTAGAAGTTATGGAGAGAATTCATGAAGGTATTGGGCTAGATAGCCTCAGAAGTCCCTTCTAACTCTATTATTGTGATTGTATTTCACTGGAAAGGCTCTTTGTAAACCAAAGAGTCTATAAATGTGAGTCATTTTCATAGTCCATATCTCCTTCCCTGATCATTCTGCTCAAAGGCTGAAAGGGCCTCCTCCCTAAGATCAGTGTCATAATCCTTTCTGAATAACAGAATAGGGCACTCCCCTTGAGTAAGTCTCAGGGTAGTCAGTCATTTCATAGGATCTAAACCAAAGGGGAAATCCATTTAATTAATTTACCTTTTGTACTACTCATCTAAATAAAGGGAAAGCCTAGAATGGGTTTTAGCCTGGAGAATATATTATTTTTTAATATTTTCAATTGAACTAAAAATGAGATTTTTTAATATGAATCAACAACCTATATAGTTTTTCTCTCTTATTTCCTTCTCATTTACTTATTTTTCCCAGCCCAGATTAAGGTATGATTTACAATATTTCCTTCTACCTCATCCATCCTCTTAATTTGAGATATTTATCTATGATCAATAGATATGTTCTCTATATATGTAAAATATATAGATATATCATAGTATCCAGCTCCATAGATTCTCTTTCTTACTTAGGACATCAGCAGAGATGCTGGAGGGTACAGAGAAAATAGTATTAAAATGTTGGTAAACAATGTATTGCTACAATCCTCTTATAATTTTCTAGTACTTGATCCTCACAACCTTTTGTAAAGAATTTTGATAGTATACTACATGTTAATTCAGTCCTTTCAGGAAATGCTTTCTTTAACCAGGATTAACTTTTAGAGGAGAGACGTCTCAACTCTGACACTGCCACCTGGTGTAGGCTCTCATCACCTCACACCTGGATTATTGAAATAGCTTGCTAGTGGGTCTGCCTGTCTTAAGCCTCTCCCCACTCCAATCCATCCTCCCCAGCTCTTAGCACAGCACATAGTAGGCACTGAATAAATGTTTATTGACTATTTTATTGGCAATAAAAAAAACTACTATAATCATTTAGGCAAGAGGTGATGAAAACCTGAAATAAAGTGGTGGCCATGTGAGTGGAGGAAGGAATGCATATATAAGAAATGTAATAGAAGTAGAATCAACAAGAGGGATGGTGTGAGAAGGTACCAGATTTCCTAAGGAGCTTGGCCTTCTTAAGAACTTCCTAAGAATTGGCCTGGGTTGGAAACAGCTCAGGTCTGAGCTTCTGTGCTGATCAGTAGGAGAGTTGGCTGGTTAATGGCTGCTGCACTTCCATCCTAGGTAAGAAAGGGAGAGAAGGAAGTTAGGAAGGAAGGGAGGGAGAGAGGGAGGGAGAGAGGAAGGAAAGGAAAAAAAGGGAAGGGAGAGAGGAAGGATGAATGTCAGGCTTTTCCAGACTGCCAAAGGGATTCATTACATAGACACAAAAGTAAGATTCTTAAGGTCAGGAACTCTTTCATTTTTCATTGCATCCCCAGTTCCCAGCACAGTGCCTAGCATACAATAAACAATAATGAATTGTAGATATTCAACATCTTAAAAAAAAAGTTTCCATTGATGTCTTCTCTTCCTTCTAGAAGGCAAAGAATATGTATTTATGTCTAACTTATCCAGCAAAACTGAGGATAAATGCTATAGGGATAAAAATGGACCTTCTTCTGAGAAAGAGGACTTCCAAATGTTCTTGATGAAAAGATCAGAGCTATGTAGAAACTTTGAAGTTTGAAGGCAGGAGTGAAGAGCATTATTGAGTAAACAATGATAATGGACTAAAAAAGAATAAACTGTTTACATTCAAATATATCATCACAGGGTTCATACAGGGGACCCAGTTAGATAAGGCCTGGTAGTGGTTATATTATGTCTTGATGATCTTGGGGAAAGAATGGGAAGAGAAGGAAAGAGGAATACAGTGAAGTGAGGATGAGGGAAGGGAAATGTAGGTTAAGGAATATTATATCAAATGATCAAAGGAGGAAGGGTTGAGGGGAGAGGATGACACTTGAGCCTCACTTATCTAAACAGAACAAAAGAAGGAATACACACACACACACACACAAAATTGGGTAGAAAAAATACACTTTACTCAACAGGGAAATAGGAAGGAAAGGGGGCAGGGAGAATTAGAGGAAGGGCAGATTAAAGGAGGGATTAGTGTTAAACAAAACAAACTCTAAGGATATGCATAAAAATTTATAGTTCTTTTTAAGGTAGCAAAGAATGAGAATCTGAGAGGGTGTCCATAAATTGGGGAATAGATGAACTAGTTATGGCATTTAAATGTGATGGAATGCTATGATGTCACATTGTTGCCAGAGTAATGATAACCAATCAGGATTTCAGAGGACCAAAGATAAACATGCCACCCATCTCCTGATACAGGGGAACTCAGAATGTAGAATGAAATGATTTTTTGGGGGGAGGGGCTAGGAAATGGGGTTAAGTGACTTGCCCAGGGTCACACAGTTAGTAAGTGTTATGTGTCTGAGGCCGGATTGGAACAGAATAAAAGGTCTTACTGAATCCAAGGCCAGTGCTCTATCCATTGTGCCACCTAGCTGCCCCGAAACAAAAATTTTTTGACACAAAGTAGAAATTTGTTTTTGATTGACTGCATGTTTATAATGGATTTAGCTTTTCTTATGTTCTCAATTTAGGGGGAGGGTCTTGGAGTAGAAGGGTGGGGAGGCAGATCCTGAAAGATTAAAATGAAAAAAATGTTCAAGATGAACGGACAAAGAATGGTGCAATGGAAAGGAGAAGAATCTCCCTACTCTCTGAGTTTTATATAAGCATTTGCAGTGCTTACACATGGAAGTGTATAAATCCATGTTATAGCCTTATCAACACCCCTGAGTTAGCTGACATCAGTTCCACTTATAGGGTGTGCCACCTGAGGTGGCTGCAGGACATAAAGAAGTTATATTAAATTTCAGAGGAGGTGTGTCTTTGTCTGTATGAAGGGTGTGAGTGAGTGGTTGATGGGAACAGACAGAAGATAGGGTGATGGTATCCGCACAAGGTCCACCTGGTCATGCCCTCCAGTCACTTAACTGTGCTGTGTTGTTTTTGTTTGTCCTTCATCCTTGGAATTGAAACAGTGGGTACCTACTTTCCCTATTGAAGAGGCTGACAATACGAGAACAATGAACCCAGGACAAACCATGAGGGCGGATAAAGGATTGGTGAGGATTGCTAACCCTTGGACCTCAGCTGTGTGACAGCTGGCTACCCACTGTACAAGAATGGAAAACCAATAGCTAGAAATGTAAATGAAGCTGAAGGCCTCTTCAACTAAATAACTTTAACACCCAATTTTAATTAAGAAAGGGAATGCAGAATGCACAGTAACATGCTATTGTAACAACTTCCCAACCGAACCGACTTCCTTCCTGTAGGTCCTTGAGCAAATCCATTCTCTCCACAATTGCCAAAATCATTTTCCTAAAGCACAATTTGATCCTGTTCTTGAAGTTTCAGCAATTCCTTATTTCTTTCTTGGCAGTTGGGGTTAAGTGACTTGCCCAGGGTCACACAGCTAGTAAGTGTCAAGTGTTTGGTCTGAGGCCAGATTTGAACTCAGGTCCTCTGGACTTCAGGAACAGTGCTCTATCCATTGAGCCATCTAGCCTCCCCAATTCCTTGTTTTTTCCAGAGAAAATATTCAGTCCTTCTTGTAGCATTTAAAACCCTTTATAACCTGGTTTCCAGCTTACCTTTGAAGATTTATTCCACATGTTAATTTTCTTCTTATTATTTAATAGGTTCTATATTCCAATCAAACAGAACTACTTGCTCTTCTTTGCACTTTGCAATATATCTCTTAATCTTTGTACAGACTATCCCACTATTCCACAAATGCCCTTTTCTGGCTTCTGCCTCTTAGAATTCCCAGCATCCATCAAGGCTCAACTCAGCTGCAACTTACATGAGGCTTTTTGCTATCCCGCAACTGTTTTTGTTATCCTCCTTCTCAAGTTATTGTTATTCAATTATTTTTAATTGTATTGATTACCTTTTTTTTATATCAGTCATTTACTGATCGTAATAATATCAGGTCATATATCACATTCCTTAACCATTGTTCCCCAACTATCTGAGAGGAGGGAGTTCTATTTCACCGTTTATTCTCTGGGACTAGGAAGTGAATCAGAATTTGTCTATCCTTTATTATTGTTTTCCTTGAGTGTTCTTACATTATTGTAGTTGTGTATATTGTTCTCCTGATTCTAGTAACTTCACTCTGTGCCAATTCATAAAAGTTCTTTGAATCCCTCATTTTTTTTTTACACTGGCAAGAAATATAATAGTCTCTTAAATTCTCATTCCATATTGACCAGTCATTCCTCAATCAATAGACACCCACTTGGTTCCAATTTTTTTCTACCACAAATAGTGATGCTATAAATATTTTGACATATATGTGCTTTTCTTTCTATCTTTGACCTTATTAGTCTAAATGCCCAATGGTGGGATGACTACATCAAAGGATGTGAACAGTTTAGTGACATTTCTTACATAATTCCAATTGTTTTCAATAATGGTTGGGGAAAAAAAAAAGAATGGTTGAAACTATTAGTGGCTCCACCAGAAGTATATTAGGTGCCTGTCTTCTCATAGACTCTCCAATATTGGCTATTTACACTTTTTTTTATCACCTACGGTGTTTTGAAGGGAGAGACTGAGATAGATCCTCAGCTATTTAATTTACCTTTCTCTTATGTTTTTAGAGGAAATCTTTTAAACAATTTCCAGTAGAAGCAGCTAGGTGTCGCAGTGGATAGAGCTCTGGCTTTGGAGTCAGGAGGACCCAAGTTCAAATCTGGCCTCAGGCACTTGACACTTACTGGCTGTGTGACTCTGGACAAGTTACTTTAACCCCGATTGCCTCACCAAAAAAATAAAATAAATGGTTGCCAGTAGTTGTAATTATTCTAAAAACTGTTTATTCACTTTCTTTGATCACTTTATCTGCTGGGGAATGGTTCTTGCTTTTAAATATTTGTATTATCTATACATCTTGTAAATCAGATTATATATATGTATATATACATACATGTGTATACTACGTAGTAAGATTTTTCTAGCTACATTTATTTTGTTCATGCTAAAGTTTTTTCTTGTTTTAAATTTTGTTATTTAAATTATTTCATTTTTATGTTCATCTCTTCTGAAAGACACTTTATTCTGTTCTCCTGTATATGCATTTGGAATTTATTGTGATATGTGATATTGATGACCTAAATCTAATTTTTACCAAACTGCATTCTAGTTTTCCTAGAAATTATTGTTAAAAAGGGAATACTTCCTGAAGTTATTTGTGATGTTGGGTTTGTCAAACACAGGACTACTGGGCTCCATTTTTTCCGGGTCTTATTTATCTAATTGTTTTAATGCTATACTTTTCTATTTTCTTACACCTGTATTTCTTCATGGTTTTGAAGATTATAATATTTTAATCGTAATATTATGCATTATAATATGTTTATCCCCATTTCATTCCTGCTTCCACTTCCTTCCTAATTATTTTCCTTGAAAATCTAGACCCTTTTCCACTTCACATTAATTCTGCTATTATTTTGTCTATTAATATAATCTCTTGGAAGTTTTATTAATATAACATTAAATCTGTAAACTATGTTAGTTTCACCACTTTTATTGTATTGGCACAGCCCAACAATGAAAAATGAATCTTTCTCTAATCATTTATGTCTTTATTTCTGTAAAAAGTACATTGTACTTATATATTCATATTTGTATTGTAAAATCCCAACTATTTTATCCATTTTGTAGATATTTTGAATTGAATTCCTTTTTTATATAACTTTCCCAAACTTTAAATTCTGATTGTTGCTGATTTATAACGGTACTTTTCCTGACACTATTGTTTTAATTAGTTTCTTCACTAAATCTCTTCTTACCTATGTGCCAAATATGTGCTGAGTGTTGAGGATACAAAACAAACAAAAAAAGCTTCATTGTTTTCTCATTTATAAAATGAATATTAATAACTGGTTGGGGGTGAGATAATTGTGAGGAAATCAGACTTAAACCAAAATAAATATCATTATCTTTGTCCTGCTTCTAAAATAGGCTCTGAAAGGAGAGCTAGGTTCATATCCCAGGGTTAAGTCCTCGCGGAGCTTGCATTCTATCAAGGGAGACATATAAGTACATATGCTATATATTAAGTAAATGCCAATTATGTGGGAGGAAGGTATGGGAAAGGTACTAACAGCTAAGGGAATCAGGAAGACCTTGTACAGAAGGAAACGATCTGAACTTTGAAAGAAATAGGGGATTCTTTGAGGTGGAGATGAGGAGAGTGCTGGAATATGAACCCAGCTCTCCTTTCAGAGTCTATTTTAGAAGCTGGCCAAAGACAATAATACATTATTTTGATTTAAATCTGATTTTCTCATAATTTCCCCACCTCTAACCATTTTACAGATGAGGAAACAGAAGCTAACAGAAGTGCCCTTTCCAGAGTCACTCAACTAAGTGAAGGATCTACTCTGTCTTAGGTCTACATATTCAAGCCAGTTTCCATTTCACCACGGTGCCTTTAAAAAGGTAGACACTTATGTAGAGTCCCTCTGTCCACATCAGCCCAAATAGCTTCAGACAGAGTATCTGTTTTAACTCAACTTAGATTTGAGGAGAAGTTATATTGTGTGCACTATTTCTTCCTTATTCCTGAGACTAGGTTGAAGCCTTGGATGATATCAAGAAAAAAAAGTGTGTGTACATATACACAATATATATATTATACACACTGTATATATATATATATATATATATACACACATATATATACACATATATACCCATTTTATGTGTATATATACACACATAAATATGTGTGTGCATATAGCTACATACATGCAAACACATGTATATATGGGAGAGAGATAGAGACAGAGAGTTAGGGAGAATATGGTTTTAAATTTTCATGTTTTCATGCAGGGATTGGATAATTCTGGATACGTGGAAGGTACTTTGTGCTAGCAACTCACTCGTCTTTGGTATCTGGTATCTCTTAGGGAGAAATTTTGACCTAAATAATAATCACTAACTTTTGCAAAGTGCTTTATATATCTCATCTAAGCCTTACAAAAAACGTACATGGGAGGTATATTATCACTCTCTTACAGATGAACAAACTGAGGCCGAGAGAGTTTAAGTGACTTGCTCAGGGTCATATAGCTATTAAATATCGGAGACAATATTTGAACTCAGGTCTGCTTGACTCCAGGTCTAGCATTCTTTCTACTATATCACCTATTTAGCTAAAGTCCCACTCCATTTCCAGAAATTGTCTTGAACATGGGATTGTCAAAATCCCTCAGAGGGTAGTCCTTTAAATCAAATGGACTAGGATGGCAGTCTATTTAAGGAAACTGAGGAGCACTTTGGATTGAAGTATGGCTTGTCTATCATGTTGGCCTCGTTGTATTTAAACTTTCTGTTCTCTACTACAAGGAATATAATGTTAAAAAAAAACCCTCAAATACTAAGATTTTAGTATAGTAAAAGACCATGTACAAAATGCCAAGTAAGGACTGGTCAAGGCTAGGAGGACAGAAAATACAAGTGTTCTGATGTTTCTTCAGTTTTCTGGCACACTGCTAATTTTGGCCTAACAATTAACACCAAGAAAACACAGGTGCTCTGTTAGCCAGCACCACACCATTCATACGTGGAACCATTGATTACAGGAAATGGAAAAGTTTGAATGCTGTGGATAAGTTCACTTACCATAGCACGATATTTTCTAGGGATGTACACATTAATAATGAGGTGGGTACATGCATTGACAAAGTTAGCTCAGTGTTTGGGGGGTTCTGAAGGAAAATGTGGGAAAGAAGAGGTATTCTATTGACTAACAAACTGAAGGTCTCCAATCATTGTGCTGACCTCATTGTTGTATGCCTATGAAACCAGGACAATATACCAGTGACATGTCAGGAAATGGAATCGCTTCCATTTGAATTGTCTTAGGAAGATTCTGAAGATCACCTGGCAGGATAAGATACCAGACACTGAGGTTCTTTCTTGAACTAAACTTCCAAGCATTCAAACTCTGCAGCAGAGAGGGCAACTCTGATGGTCTGGTCACATTGTTCAAATGCCAAACACACATTTGCCTAAAAGAATATCTCATGGAGAACTCACACAGGGCAAGCACTCACATCGTGGCCAAAAAAGCAATACAATGACACTTTCAAGGTCTCTCTTAAGAACTGTGCAAAGGATTGCATGACATGGGAGACATTAACACTCCCCAGCATTATGTGCCCTCATCAGAGAAGGTGCTGTTCTCTATGAGTAAAGCAGAATTAAAGTAGCTCAAAAGAAATGCAAGGTGCAAATTTAGAGAATTCATCCCAAATATTCACATGGACTATTTGTGCCTGACCTGTGGTAGAATCTTCTGAGCTCATATTGGTCTGATAAGCCACAGTCGGATACGCTGTAACTTGACTCTAACATAGTGATGTCATTTTGGTCCTCTTTGAAAACAAAGGAAAACAACCAACCAGTTTTCTGGCACATTGAAACAACTTCAGGGATTTGTTAAAGTCACTTCCTGGCAGCAAACCTATACAATTATCATTTGCTTTTATAAAGGGAATAAAAAGTGGTGGGAAACTTTATTTATTGATAATAGGGTTGCTCAAATAATTAAAAACAATTCAGTACTAGGATTTATTTAGAAGATTGGGAAGAGGGGTTGGTTTGAGGAGGAAAGAGAATAAGTTCTGTTTTGTATGTGTCAAGTTTGAAATTCTTATGAAATAACTAGTTCAAAATATCAAACTTAGGAGCTAGACAAGGGCTGGATATGTAAATCTGGGAGTAATCTATATAAAGATTGATTACATTAGCTCGAATAGGAGTTAATGAGGCCCTCTGGATTGTGTGTGTGTGTTGGGGAGCATGTAGAAATAGTGGTGGGCCCAAGAGAAAGTCTTGCGGCATGCCAACAGTTGAGGGGTGAGATATGGATAATGAATGATATAGCAAAGAAGACTAAGAAGGAATAGTTAGATAGGTAGGAGAACCATGAGAGAGAGCAATATCATGAAAATCCATTGGCTACCTCTTTAACAGGGACTAGAGTAAAAGAAGAGAAAATGGGAGATGATATCAAGGGATTTACAAATAATAACAATCCCCTGCTTTTATATAGCACTTTAATTTTTATAACTTTATATATGCATATATGTGTCAATATGTTATATGTGTATGTATATACACAAAACATCTTACATATATAAGCTTATTTAAGAGTCAAGGTGAGAAGGGAATTCACAATGACCTCTATTTTATCCATCAACAATGAGGTGAGATATCCTGCTGAGAAGGTGATGGAAGGGGTGATCTAAGAATCTTAAGAAAAGAAGATAAAAGTTTGAAATGTCACTGACTGTGGGGAGGGCAACAGAAAATCAATTAGGAAAAGTAAAAGGATTATCTTACTTCCAAGAGGGCCCAGTTGAGATTAAAAGACATAAATTTGCAGTAGACACGGTCAGCACAATTTAACAGTATGTGAGTAGGAAGATGGTGAAAGAAATCCAGGTTTGGGTTCGGCAAGGCATTAGCAATGACAGAAAAAGATGAAGAGAGATTTGAGAGTACAGAACAGACTCTGGAATGCATTGTCTGAAGAATGTGGTAGTAAAAAGAATTTCTTCGTTGCTAGTTCCCTTTATTAACAGAATCATAGGTCTAGACATCCCCTCAAAAAAAATCTGTTTGCCTTATATGAAAAATACCTTGTAATCCCTAAATACACACAAACTGACAATGGGGGAAAGTGGTTGGAAGCAGCAGGAGGAAACTGATTGTCTTGGACCTAAATTTTTCTGTGAAGAATTTTGCTTAGTTGTACTTCTTAATTTTGTTGGCAGAAAAAATATTTTTTGAAAAAGATGTCTTGTACATATATTAAAAGAAAAAAATCCAGTATACCAAAGTTTATATGAAATATATTTATTTCCTCATGAACAATATCATTAAAACAAATAAAAAATTAACTTTTGTAAAGTTCAATAACAGATTCAATACTTAACATGGTTATCTTTTAAAGGTACTCCTAGCGCAATCATAGAAAAATAACAGATAAGCAGACAGTGTTATTGCAGACTGTCTACCAATCTTAAAAATTCTCTGTTCATTTCAAAGTGGTCTTTATGGTGTTCTTCATGTACTCTGATATTTTAGAAAAATAATTTTAGAGCCATTTCCCATCATAAAGAAAGCCCTTCACATAGATGTACTTTAATCTGAAAAAATACCCACTGAAGAATCCTTATTTAAGCATACCACCAAAGAACTGAATTAAAAATTTTCAGTCATACAGAAACAAATATTGTTCATTAATTCTAAACATCCCATCAAATGACTGTAAGAAAACACCTTATATGCTCCTTGTATGAAAGAAAGAAAATTTTGTGATGTGATTCCCTTCCTAGGAAAGTAAGCAAAAGAAATGAGAGGGCAACTTCCTAATGCTAAATCAAGATTCAATGCATTTTTAAAAAAGGGATTTATTATATTCCTACCAAACAACAGGCCTTCTTGAATCACTACCTGGTGGAGGGACTTAGTTAGCTCGATGAAACTACACGCTATTCCAGGGTTACCTACGACAGACAAGTCACAGTGGAGAGTTTAGACAAAAGGTGATTGACTAGAGAAGGGAATGGCAAACTACTCCGGTACCTTTGCCAAGAAAACCTCATGGACAGTATTAAAAAGATAAAAGATATGACATCAGAAGATGAGACCCTCAGGTCAGAAACGTTCAACATGTTACTGAGGAAGAGCGAAGACAACTACAAGTAGTCTGGAAAGAAGGAAGCAGCTGGGACAAAGCCAAAAGGAAGCTCAGCTGTGGTTGCGTCTGGTGACGAAAGGAAAGTCCAGTGCTACAAAGGTTAACATTGTGTAGGAACTTGGAATGTAAGGTCTATGAACCAAGGTATGTTGGATGTGGTCAAACAGGAGATGGAAAGATTAAACATCAACATCTTGGGTGTCAGTGAACTTAAATGGATGGGAATGGGTGGATTTAATTCAAGTGATCATTTCATATACTTCATATACTAATGTGGGCAAGAATCCCTTAGAAGAAATGGAGTAGCCCTCATAGTCAATAAAAGGGTTAAAAAAAGCAGTAAAAAATGATAGAATGATACCTGTTCAAATCCAAGGCAAACCATTCAACATCACAATAATACACGCCTATGTTTCAACCACTGATACCAAATAGACCAAAGTTGCTCAGTTCTATGAAGACCTATAACATCTTCTAGAAATAATAAAAATAATAATAAAAGATGTCACATTCATCCTAGGGGAATATAATTCTAAAGTAGCAAATCAAAAGATAATTGAAATAACAGGTAAGTTTGCTCTTGGAGTACAAAATGAAACAGGGCAGAGACTAATAGAGTTTTGTCAAGATAACTCACTGGTGATAGCAAACACTCTTTTTCAACAAACTAAAAGGTGACTTTGCATATGGACATCATCAGATGGTCAATAATGAATCAGATTGACTATACTTTACAACAAAAGGTGGAGAAGGTACATAAAGTCAGTTAAAACAAGACTTGGTGCTGACTGTGGCTCAGAACATAAGCTTCTTATTGTAAAATTTGGACTTAAATGGAAGAAAATAGGGAAAATCATCAAACTATGTAGGTATGACCTAAATAACATCTCTTATAACTATGAAGTCGAGGTGATGACTAGATTAAAGGGATTAGATCTGTTAGATAAAGTGCCTGAAGGACTATGGAAAGAGGTTCACAATACTGTATGAGGTAGCAACAAAAAGCATCCCGAAGAAAAAGAAAAGTAAAATGACTGGCTGATGAAGCTTTATAAATAGCTGAGCAAAGAAGGAAAACAAAAGGGAAAGGAAAAAGGGAAAGATATACCCAATTGAATGTAGAATTTCAGAGAATAGCAAGGAAAGATAAGAAGGTTTTCTTAAAGGAGCAAAGAAGAGAATTAAAGGAAACAACACAATGGGAAAAACAAGAGATCTTTTCAACAAACTTAGAGATAGCAAGGAACATTTCATAGAAAAATGGGCATGATAAAAGACAAAAATGGTAGGGACTTAACAGAAGTAGAAGAAACTATGAGAAGGTGGCAATAATAAACAAAAGAACTATATAAGAAAGATCTTAACATCATTGATAAACATGATGATGTGGTTACTGATCTAGAGTCATTCCTGGACAATGAAGTCAAGAGGGCCTTAGGAAGCATTGCTAACAATAAGGCTAGTGGAGGTGCTGGATTTCCAGCTGAACTATTTAAAATCCTAAAAGATGATGCTGTTAAAGTGCTGCACTCAATATGCCAGAAAATTTGGAAAACTCAAAAGTTTGGAAAAGATCAGTTTGCATCCCAAATCCTAAAGAAGAGCATTGCCAAAGAAAATTCAGATTACTGAACAACTGCTCTCATTTCACATGACAGCAGTATTATGTTTATGATTCTGTAAGCTAGGCTTCAGCAAATTGTTAACCAAGAATTACCAGAAGAGCAGGATGGTTTTCAAAGAAGCAGAAAAATTAAGAGACCAAATTGCCAACATTCACTGGATGATGGAGAAAGCAAGGGAATTCCAGGAAAATATCTACTTCTGCTTCACTGACTACACTAAAGTCTTTGACTTGTGGATCACAACAAAATGTGGCAAGTCCTCAAAGAGATCATCTTACTTGTCTCCTGAGGAACCAGTATGTGGGTAGAAGCAACCATTAGAATTGAACATGGAACAACTGACTGGTTTAAGATTGGCAACAGCAAAGTTGTATATTGTCACCTTATTTATTTAACTTATAAGCAGAGTACATCATGCAAAATGTCACACTGGATGAATCAAAAACCAGAATTAAGGTTTCCAGGAGAAATACCAACAATCTCAGAAATGCAGACAATACTACTCTTATGACAGAAAGTGAAGAAGAGGGGCAGCTAGGTGATGCAGTGGATAGAGTACCAGCCCTGAAGTCAGGAGGACCTGAGTTCAAATCTGGCCTCAGACCAAACACTTGACGTGTACTAGTTGTGTGACCTTGGGCAAGTCACTTAACCCCAATTGCCTCACCAAAAAAAAAAAAGAAAGAAAGAAAGTGAAGAAGAATTAAGAGGCCTCTTGACAAGGGTGAAAGAGGTGAGTGTCAAAGCTGGCTTGAAGCTTAACATAAAAACAAAACAACAACAACAATAAAACAACCTAAGATCCTGGCAACTGGCCCCATCACTTTTTGACAAATAGGGAAGAAATGGAAATAGTGTCAAATTTTATATTCTTGGATTCAAAGACCACTGCAAACAGTGTAAACAGTCATGAAATTAAAAGATGCTTGCTCTTTGAAAGAACAGCTATGGCAAATCTGGTCAGTATACTAAAAAGTAGAGATATCACCTTGCTAACAAAGGTCTGTATGGTCAACACTACAGTTTTTCCAGTAGCAATGTAGAGCTGTGAGAGTTGGACCATAAGGAAAGCTGAGGGCTGCAGAATTGAAGCTTTTCAATTGTGGTGCTGGAGAAAACTTTTGAGAGTCCCTTGGACAGTAAGGAGATCAAAGTGGTCAATACTTAAAGAAATTAATTCAGGCTATTCATTAAAAGGACAAATACTGAAGCTGAAACTTAAATACTCTGGTTACATGATGAGATGGATAGACTCACTGGAATAGACTCTGATGTTGGGAAAGACTAGAGGCAAAAGGAGAAGGGGACAGCAGAGAATGAGATGGATAGAGTCATGGAAGCATGAACATGAGCATGAGCTTGGACCAACTTCAGGAAATAGTGGAGGTTAGAAGGGCCTGTTGTGCTATGGTCCATGGGGTCACAAAGAGTCAGACATGACTGAATGAATGAACACCAGCAAAACAGTTGTTCCCAATCTGTGAGGCCATGAACCATTGATTTTGCAAAGGGTCTGTAAATTCATATATGAATCTAAAATTCAATATGCCTCATATAGATTAAATCAATCTTTGCACATAATTTTGAAAAATATATATGTACTGTTGTGATTAATGAATACAAATTGTGAAATATACTGATAGAGGGAGTTCTCATACGGGCGAGTTTCCCATACTGATTGATGATATCCCATAGACTGAATTCACAGCAGCTTTCTTAATCAATAAATACCATGATACTTTTTTTAATCTTAAAAAGAGATCTGTATACTTGAAAAAGATAAGAACAATGTATATAGATCACAGAAATAATTAATTACATGGTATCAATTATATCAGTATCACTTAATTAGATGATTTTTCTTATACTGGGGTACCATTCAACAAGGATGACATTGCATTATAAGTACCATTATTATGTGAAAAGACAGTTAGCTCCAAAATCCTTTTCTTCTTACAAATTAAAGGTGCAATAAAAAGTGGCAAAATAGCAAATGTAGAAACTTATATTAAAATTGAAATCTATATTAAATAAGAGGGCTGAGTTGTTCTCTTCTTTTGATGTGCTATTGCACACTAGGAATAGTGGAAATAGCACATTTTAATTACCTGGCAATATTTTTCAGAAGCCTAATTAACATTTCTAAGACTTCCTAATCTAATTGCACAACTGCTACTATTAAAAAAAAACAATGAAAATTCTAGTTAAATGACATTTCTAAGATCATAGTATTTACAGTAAAGCTAAAAAAAGGCTTCAGAATTGTGGTCTAAACTGCTAATTTTACAAATGAGGAAATTGCCCAGAGTCACACAGCTAGTAAGAGTTCAGATTTGAACTTAGATCCTTTTGATTCCAAATGCAATGTTTTTTTTTTCCCTACAATGTCAAACTGCTCCCCACTTATATTAAAATAATGTGAACATTTCCTCTATTCTTTAATTTGAGGTTTCTTATTATTCAATTAATATTGTGCTTCTTTTAAAACTAGGTTATATAAGACATATGGATACAATTTCCAAATTCTTGTGCCTATTGTGGTAACTAAAAAAATTAGCTCATCTAGAAGTCAAAATTAAAAGCCTGATTATTATGTAGCTAGGGAAACACACACACACACACACACACACACAAACACACACACACACACAAACACACACACACACACACACACACACACCCATCAGGATTGGAAAACTATTAGCTATACATGAAGCATTTTCCACAATTTTTTTCATTTGTCAATAGTGATGTGAGTAGTTTCACACAGGTTGATATATGATGCACAAGAGTACATGATATTTTGTCATGCTTCAGCTAAAGTGTTTCATTGTGCAAAGCAGCTGAAATACTATTTCCCTGAGATGAATTCCTTTTTTTTTCTTTCCCTGTCTTTCTGGCCTGAGGAAGTAACTTCATATATGACAAGTGAGATTTCAAACTCAGTTGTTTCCATAACCAAACTATTTGGACTGCATTTGTCATAGATGAGTTTGTGTTACTTTTTCTTTTGATGACCTACTCTATACATTCCATTGAATTGAACTGACTTCATGTTTCAGTAACTACAGGAATATTTCTTTGGAATATATTCCAAAGACATGCAATTTACCTGCAGTGGAGGTCAGCCTTGTCATATCTAACTCTGACATAACTTATTCAAGATTAAGATGCAAATCTCCCTTAATACTTTTTGAGGTCTAACATCTATGTAATTTTCTAAAAATTAGTGGAAAATTCAATTTAAAAAATTTAAAAATGGACAATATCCATAGTTGTCCTCACTAAAGTAACTTTCACATTCTGAAGTTCACATTTTCGAAGACTGCATTTGGTAGAGGTTATTATTCCATGTAGTTACCATGGAGAAATATTTCCCCACGATTTGAATTAATAAAGCCTATCTGATGGTTTATCTTATGATAAAATGTTACTGGACATCCTGAGAAATGCTACGAAGATAATCTTCAGAGTTCATTATAAAATCTCTCCACTCTTGGCAAAGGTCCTCCATGGAACATGTCTCACCACCATACTCTATGGGTAGAATGTCTGGAAAATGCTGGGATAAGCTTTGTTTATAATTGCTTCCATGCATATGAATCTGAAAGAAACAGTAGTTTTAGAAAGTGTTTTTTACCCCTTTTTTTCAACATACAAAAAATATGTGAAAAACTATTTCCAACTGAAAGTCTACAGCATAGAACAGGGATGCTCTAATGACTTGAAAGACATGAGATTGAGTTTAGATGCCACATTATATTAAAGAATGCATTTTTACTGTTTTTTTTTATATCAGTACCAGTACAGAGGGCTACAACACTCTCAATTTTGAACCTAATTTGACTCTGACATCAATCCCTACTGAAGCTAAGCTTGAAACACATAAAGAGTCATTATTTATACTGATTCCCTGGAATCCCTACAACCATTTTCATGGTTATAGTTATAGGGAAAGGAGGATAGGTAGGTTGAAAAGGAATATTTTCCCTTCTGAAAGAAAAAAAAAGATACTCAAATTCAACATTTTCTGAATTTCACTTTCTGATATACAACTGATTCTCAGCAAAGTAACTACTCTATTGAAGGATGCTCAATAAATACTTGTAATCATGAAAGTTCTTGCAAATATTATATACGCATCTTAGGTATATGGTGTTAAGAATAATGTCTTTGTACCTTTATTCCTTAGGGTCAATTAGAAATGAAAAGAAAATTATCACTAGTTAAAAATCTGAAATCCCTCAGTTTTATAAATCTTCCAAATTCATCATGTTGAGTGTTAAAAATACTATTATGAAAGAATTGAAAATCCAGTGCCATGTTCATTCTGTTGTTAGAATAATCTTCTCCTCAAATCTCAAACATATTGACCGGTGCTCTGTATTCTAATGTGTTCTCAAATATTAAAAATAAAATTGATTGGTTGATGTTGGCTCAGGAAAGTCTAAATAAGAAAACTAAAGGGGGTACTGTTGAATGGCTTAGAGGAAGACTGGTTGAATTTTTTTTCTCCTTCCTGAGTCTCTCATAGCATTTTTATCTACTGGGATAGTTTCCTTGATTAACCAACTTCTTTATTTCCTGGTCTTTGGGCTTTCATTCTGCTCACTTCTTAGATTGATCAGACTACTTAATGATCTTCAGGTATACAGAAAATTACAAATATCATGGTAAATAACTATTTCCCAGTTCCATAAAACATAAAAAATAGGTCATCTTCAGAGAGAAGGACTTTAGGATAAGTTACATTGAATATTCTTAAACACTAAGCACCCTACAGACATTATCCTGCAGTACTGTGGCAGCTTGATTCCAACCTAACGTGTGAACACAGGACATTCTATTATTAAGTTATATTACTATACATTCCTCTGGCACAATGGAAAGAATAGATCTGAAGTCAGAGGACGTGGGTCGGAATCCAGTTTTGTTTTTACTTGGCCACTGACTAGTAGCAAATTACTTAATTATCCTGGGCTCATTTTCCTCATCAATGAAAGAAAGGGGTGGTACTAGATGAGCACTAGCTTTTAGCTCTAAAAATCAATGATTCTATGATTGCAAAGGAAGATTGTAAAAACTCCATCTTTAGAGGTCTTTAAAAAGCAGTCACCATTAGGAATTTTTTGGATGTTGAACTGTCAAATCAGGCAGGAATGCAGGTTTTTCCTATCACTGATCATTTTGACTATACTTTGGTTTTCCTCCTTGTCCTCCTTACCCTTGAACTCTACCTCTGGGACCATGGGCTCTGATAAGGTGAACTTTCACCTTATCTTTCCTGGAACAAGGCCTCTGCATCACTTCCTAGGCATTTTTAAACCAGATCACTTTTTTTTTTTTTAAAAAGCTTATGACAAAGATTTTTCTCAATTTTTTCTTTTAACTTTTGATAATCAATCTATTTTATTCTATTTTGTCATCTGTGACTTCTATTTGTTGAACTGCTAAGATTTTTTTCCTTTTCTGCAACCGAGATAGATATAATTCACTATTGCCTTCTAATTTTTAAGAAAAATCAACATTAGCTGATTTCAGTATATTAATGATAAAAATAATAGCTAGCCTTTACATAGAACTTCAATGTTTACAAAGTACTGCCTATATATTATCTCATTTGATTCTTACAACAAACCTGTGAGGCAGGTGCTATTATTATCCTCATTTTACAGATGAGGACACCGAACCTGAGAGAGGTTAAATGACTTTAGTCACACAGGTAGTCTAAGACAGGATTCAAACTCAGGTCTTCCTGACTTCAATTCCAACACTGTATAACCTAGGCGTCTAGGATTCAAATAGAGGTTATGAAAAACCATAACTTGCATATCACCATAGAACAAATGATTTAAAAATATTACTTACCCGTTGCTTAATTTTTTCAGTCAGAAAAGGTTTAATCAGAGAAAAGACCGTATGGAAGATTATAGGCTCATTTATCAAATGGATACCACGAACTTTTAAGGGAAAAGAGTCCTTTAAAAAAAATTAATGTGTCAGCAAAAAAGTATAAATAAATATTAACATAATTTCATTATAAACAAGGTGCAAGTGAAGTATTTCTTTAGTATATTCATTATACCCAAAGCCAAATCAGAATTATAACTTTTTTAAAAACATTCATACATTATAAAAGTTTGTCTGATTCACAGATAAAAGTAAACAAGCCAATAGAATTTATATTTTAGATTTATTTTAGGAATTTAGATCATACAGATCTACCTGAGGGGAAAAAAAATCACAAAATCCACATAGATAAATAATAGAAAACCCTCTCCCCATCTCCCCCAATTATATACACATCTTATAATTAGTCTGAACAAAGTTTTTCATTATTCATTTTGGACATTGGCATAAGCTATAAAAGGGGCAGTTAGGTGGTACGATGGATAGAGCCTGGGGCCTGGAGTCAGGAAGCCCTGAGTTCAAATCTGACCTCAGACATTTACTAGTTGTGTGACCCTGAGCAAATCACTTAACCTCTGCTTGCCTTAATCCACTGGAGAAGGAAATGGTAAACCACTCCAGTATCTTTTGCCAAGAAAACCCCATGGACAAAAGTCCATGGAGTCATGCAGAGTTGAACACGACTGAGTGACTTAACAACAATAATAAAATAAGCTATTAACACTAGATTTTCAAATCTGATGTACATATGCACATACTTCTCTACATATTTCCCTCAAATCAGCTTCTGACCTACTAATTTAACAAACATCAAATTCCTACTGTGTAAAAAACATTGTTCTAGGTTACAAAAATGAAATGGTTCTATCCATAGCCAATACTACACAGTTTTTCTAAGTTATGACATTTGAGTTATTATGTGTATCTTTGCATATGTTGGTTTCTTTTGATTTTACAGAGAGGTCTATTATTTTCTTGGGACTCATTTATATGGTACAAAATTTATAAGGCTTAATAAGGTGAATGGAAAAATATTTTAAAGATCCAGTAGGGCAAAAGCTCATAGTCTGGGCTTTTGTGCTACACGTAAGCATGTAAGCTTCAGTTAAGGTCAAGACCAAGTGATTTGATTAATCACACTGCACCAATGGTTAAAGCTTCCCAATTCACTTTATTTCACTTCATGATATATGAAGTGTTCAGTGGAAGGAGTAAGCAGGTTGGAAAAAAAAGCCATTCCTTATTTAAGTTTGATCCAACATAGCATAGTGACTAGAGTGACCTTAACCTCTTTAAGTCTCAGTTTTCGTATCTGTAAAATGGAGATAACAGTAACTAGAGTATCCATTTGTTTTTCTTAGAAAGAGGCCATTTTTCTACTTGCCTTCTACTAAATTCAGCCTAGTGTTAGTCACAAATGTCACCAAATATAAGCACTGCTTGTAAATATTAAATCTGATACTTAGAATTAAAATTTTTGTTTTAAACTTACTGTTAGCACAGCAGCAATCTTCTTGGAAACAGACGGACTGATTTGAAAGGCATGAGAAAAATGCCATCCTTCCAGATCAAAGATAGCTTTGATTCCATTCCGTTGAGTGTCTACCTCCTTAACAATGAGCTCTGATGTGATAAGACTTACACGAAATACATCGTAAGCTGTGAAAACCTTTGGGTCCCAATATGCTGAAAATAAAGCATTATATTATAGAACAATGGAGATCTTAAATCACATGCCAAAAGGATTAAACAAGTTTTGCAAAGACAACTATCAAGAAAAGACACAGGTATAAAGGATAAATTAAAATAAGCCCAATGAAGATAAGCCTACATGCACAGTATCTTATATCAGTGACACTGGCCTCCTTTTCATTCCTCAAACAAAATACCCCATCTCTGAACTCCAGGCATTTGCCCCAGTTATTCTGCATGCCTGGAGTGTTCTCCCCTCATTTTCTGCCTCCTGGCTTCCTCCATGTCCTAGCTAAAATCCCATCTTCTAAGATAAGTATTTCCTGATCCTCCTTATTGCTAGTGCCCTCTCTATGATGACTCTCTCCAATTTATCCTGTACATATCTTGTTTGTACATAGCTATATTATGTTGTCTTTCCCCATTAGACTGTGAGCTCCTTGAGAGTAGAGACTGTCTTTTCTCTTTCTTTGTATCCCCAGGACTTAGCACAGTGCCTGGTCCACAGCAGGCACTTAATAAATACTAACTTTATGTCAACCCCGAGGACATTTCATAAATGTTAGCTCAGGCCTGTGGGGGCTCAGGCCCTTGTATTTAAAAAAAAGCTAAGCTGTTGGTAATTAAGAATTTTAATAATTAACTGAAAATCCAATCTACCTTCTAATACTAACACTATGCTTCAGACTGCCATGTATATGTTTGCTGCAACAATGGCAAATGTGAAGAGGACTAGCCTAATAGAAGTTAGAATATTGTGTCCAGGTGATGTTTTAGATGTGATCCATGATTTGAACTTCACTGCCTACCAGATTCCCTGGCGACCTCGGGAAAAAAATGCAAAGTCATTTCAATGCTCCTGGTACACACAACACACACACACACACACACACACACACACACACACACATGCATCACTAGGAGTGAAGATAAATACAACATAAAGTAAGACCAAAAGACTTAAACCCTATGGACTCCAGGTATAGGTTCAATAAATAGTCTGTAGGAGAATTTGGCACATCATTTTTTAAAATTATCCCTTCACATTTGGCCCATTAAAATGTTCTGAAACATAGTTCATAGTCATGCTTTCACCTAGGGGATTATTTCTCATCTACTCTGTATATATCTCATATGTACATACACACGTACATACATATTCCTCTCCCAACAGAATGTGAGAGCTCCCTGAAGGCAGTGGCCATTTTCCCCTTTCTTTGTACTCCCAGCACTTAGCACAATGCTTGGCTCATAGTAAACACTTAATTAGTGTATTTTGATTGATTTTTCGTCTGGTTCTTCCTACAATCAAGTATGTTTTTTTGTGAAAGATACTGTTCTCCAATTGTTTTCTAAGTCTCTGATGGCATAAGACAAAGAAATTTTTTTACTAGGTCTTCTGATAAATCTGCTTCAACATTTCAAGTATCAGTAATTTTGTGAGAAAACCCTATAAAATATGGTAGATGGTCTTCAAGGGTTGGAGTGTCCAAACATTTAATCACTTTGTGGCTAAAAGAGCATCATAATGTAGCCAACGACTATCACCATGTCTGTCCCTGAAACATTTTCAACTGGGTAGGACCTGTCCAATTGTCTTCCATGGACAGATCCTTCAAGAACACAGGTTTACTTCTACACTATGATGAAGCATAACTTTCTAGGTATATATTCTATCTACAGATTTTTAGATTTGGAAGGGTCCTCAGAAACCAAATATGCTTACTCTTCCATGAATAAAAGCAGGAAGAGTGTACACATGGCAACATACATGGTCAGGGTGCATTTGTGGAGGAGAAACTCATGCCTCATAATCCAGGTCATACTAAAAAAAAAAATTCCCACTATAATATACCCACCTGTGCTTGAAGACCTTCAATGAGGGGGAACTCATTCTTTCCTGAGGCAGCACCTGCCACTTCTGGATAGTTCTAATTTTAGGAATTTTTCTTTTTTATAATCAAACTTTAGTGTGTCTCTTTACAACTTCCACTCATTGATCCTATTTCTGCCCTGTAGTGCCAAACAAAACAAATATAATGCTTCTACATGATAGCCTTTCAAATACTCATAAACAGCTATCGTGCTCCCCAGCCCTCAACCCCAAGCCTTTTCTTCTTCAAGCTAATACCTCCAGCATCTCTCACCAATCTTCAGATGACATGGACTTAGAACCCTTCAATATTCTAGCTGCCCTTCTCTGAATTTTCTCTAGCTTGTCAATGCCCTTCCTAAAATTTGATATTCAGAATTAAACCCCAAATTCTAGATGTGCTTCTGATTGGGGCAGAGTATAATGGGACCATCTGCTCCTTATTCCTGGAAGCTATACCTCTTTAGATGGGGCAGTAGATACAGTGCCGGGCCTGAAGTCGGGAAGACTCACCTTCCACAATTTAAATCTGGCCTCAGACACTTATTTGCTGTGTGACCCTGGGCAAGTCACTTAACCCTGTTTGCCTCAGTTTCCTCCTCTGGAAAATGAGTCGGAGAAGGAAATGGTAAATCGCTCCAGTGTCTTTGCCAAGAAAACCCCAAATGAGGTCACAAAGGGTCAACTGAAACAACTGAACAACAACAACAACAACAACAACAACAACAATATACTTCTCAATGGATCCCAAGATCACACATATCACACTGTTAATTCCTGTAGAGCACACAGTTTCCTAAGATCTCCAGGTAAACTGTGCCTAGCCGCATCTTCTCCATATCAAAAATCTAAAGCTAATTTGTCAAACCCAAGCATAAAAATTTACATTTATGCCAATTGATTTTCATTTTAGAGTAGAGTAACATAGATTTGAGATCTGGAAGGGTTCTGAGAATCCATCTAGTCAAACTTCCTCATTTTATAGATGAGAAAACTAGGGTCCAGGGAGGTTAAGTGATTTGCTTATGTTCAGTCACAGTAATGACTGAACTTAGGATCTGATTCCAGTCAGTACCTTTTCCATTGTTCCATGTTGCCTCAGATTCAGTCCAAAAGTTCTAGCTTGTTAAAATCTTTTCAGACTTTAATTCTGTCATCTGAAGTTAGCTACCCCTTTAGGATTTCTGTCACCTTCATAAATTAATAAACGTAATATCTATACTTTTATTTAGGACACTGAAAAAAATGTTTAAAAGCATAGTTCCCTTGAACATTCCATTGGAGAGCTCTTGCTAAGTCAACATAAAAGTACTGATGACTATTCTTTGAGATCAGGTAATCTGCTGACTGTGAGGCAGCTAGATGACTCAGTGGATAATGAGATGGGCATGGAGTCAGGAAGACAAGTTCAAATCTTACTACTAGCTGTGTGACCCTGAGCAAGTCATTAAACCTGTTTGTCTTAATTCACTGGAGAAGAAAATGGCAAACCACTCTAGTATCTTTGCCAAGAAAACTCCATGTACAGTATCACTGTGCTAGTCCATGGGGTCACGAAGAGCCAGACATGACTGAACAACAAATCTACCGATTGTATTATCATTTAATTCACATCCCTAAATCTTTCCATAAGAATAGCATGAGGAGACTTCATAAAATAGTTTGTTAAAATCTATATATGGTATTCCTTTAATGTCAGTTCTATCAAAAAAAGGAAATAAGGTGAACTTGGTATGATCTGTTCTTGATGAGGCCATGCTGCCTCTTTATTGTTACTATTTAACTTTCTAGACATTAATTAACCATCTCTAAATAAACACATTCCAGAATTTTTTCCAAGAATCAAAGTCAAACATCCTGGCTTATAATTTTCAGTTTCCATTATTTTGCCTTAAAAAAAAAAGAGCCATTGAGACAATATTTGAATTTTTCCAGTCCTTCAAGTGCCTTTCTATTTTCCATTATCTTTCCTGAGGATAGCTCATCAATCACAGCCACCATTTCTTTCAGTACCTGATGATATAGTTCATCTGGGCCAGGTGATCTGAACTCATCAAGGTTAATTAGGTGTTCTCATATGATCTCCTTATTCATCTTGGTCACCAACTCCCTATTAGCTCCCAAATTGCTTTTTTCTGTCCTTTCTAGTCCAAAGGTCCTTCTCCTTGGCAGAGAAAACAGAAGCAATATAAGAACTGGGCAGTTTTGCCTCTTCCCAGTTGTCAATGATCACATCTCATCAACTCCAGAAAGTAGTCCAATCCTTTCTTTAAAATTTCTTTTCTCCCATGGGGAGAAACACCCATGGGGAATCTCCCTCACCCAAACTCATGGGGTGGGTCCACTAGGCAATGGCTATCTTAGTTTCAAGGTACTCCATGCATCTGCATCCCATAAAATTAGGAGTCCACATTGATGTGTTTGCCTATAACAGCCATAAGATATACTTTAGTTCACAGAAAAGATATTTAATAAAGTATCCTGGTGAGAAAAGTAGCAACAAATCATTCCTTCCATAAAGCTGTGGCTAACTCTCCCATGAACAAAAACAATTTCTGTGGGAAGAGTGTACCCACAGCAACATGCATTGGCAGGGTGCACACGTGGAGGAGCAAGCCATGCCTCAAATGATAGGCTACTGATATTTTCTAGCGATTTCATCATGCTTCTAGATGCTGGGAAGGACTTGCCCACTTGGATCCTGCTGTGCTGGATGTTAGTCCAATAATCCCCTCTCTTTCCACCCCCACCCTCCTTTTTCCATTTCTTTCAGCTTCTGGTTCCACTGAAAACCTTGGCTCTCTCCATTTTGGGGAAGAACATGTCCTGACGTGATGTCTCAGCTTAAAGTATATAGGTTTTTTCCCCTCTGTTCTTTTAGATATAGCAGAAATACTTTCCTGGAAACTAACAAAAACTTCTTTAATCTTGTTCCCTCAGAGCTTTGGTTACTGAAACATCTCATCTACTCAGTAAAACATTGTCAGTCCCAAGCTCCAAGTTCTTTAGAACTAAGAGCAGGGTTCTCCAAGGTAGCTAATGTTATTCTTTTCTTTGGACTCCACTTCTTGGTGAAGGCTTTGAGGCCCTTTTGTCAGACATCACCCTGGTTTATGGTAAGCACACACCTCCCAATTTTCATTTCCTAAAAGCTGAACTATAAAACACAGGCAGCTGGGTGGTGCAATGGATAGAGTGCCAGGCTTGAAGTCAGGAAGATTCATCTTCCTGAGTTCAAATTTGGCCTCAGATATTTACTAGCTGTGTGGCCCTGGGCAAGTCACTTAGCCCTGTTTGTCTCGGTTTCCTCATCTCTCAAATGAGCTGGAGAAGAAAATGGCAAACCACTCCAGTATCTTTGCCAAGAAAACTCCAAATGGGCTCACAAAGAGAAGGATATAACTGAAATGACTGGACAACAACAACAACAACAACAAACAAAACTATAAAACAGGACATGTGAGCTGGAGAAGGAAAAAAAAATCAAAACAGGTAATGTTTATTTTTCTCAATAACTACCAGACATTTGTGGGATTAAGGGTTCCCTAAATTTTAATACTCTAAGTGTCTTTCTCCCTTCCATGTAGCTGAGTGGGCAGAAAAAAGGATCAAATAGAAACTAAGCCCAAGTGGCAAAATCTGTTGCTTCTATCAAACTAACTGCATGCCTGGTCTTTTGATATGCAGTTGCAGCCAGATAGATATGCACTTAAATTGCTTAATTTTTTAAAAATCTCTTTTATTGTCCTTAGTTTTATCTTCCATGCTTCAGCTCATTGTAAATTTTAGCACTCCTGACATTATTCTTGCAACGCTATGCCTCACTTATGTATTCATCTTATCCTTGCTCCCATCTTCTATACATGTCTTTTGAAAATCTAAGTAGGTTAATAAAATTGCTATATATACATCCAAGGCTCTTTAGATAACAGAATTGTTTCTCTTTCTGTCTTTGAAATTGCATTAGAATTTTTTCTAACTGCTAACCCTCTAGAATTTAGAATTTTTGTCCATTACATTCTACTCATCCTTTCTTTGACTCCTTCAAAATCTATCCTCCCAAAATCTCAGGTGCATGTCAGATTATGCCCAGTTCTCCTCCCCTTTATCATACATTCTTAGATGTAGCAGTCCCTTTTCTTCCCACTCTTGTTCCGCCCCTTATTACTTTCACCCCGGCAACTTATTCCCTTTTGGTCCAGAATAGATCCAGAATAGAATTTCACTTTGTTGGTTTCTACATCTTGTGAAAGGGAAGCTAGGTGGTACAGTGGATAGAACACCAGACTTGGAGTCATAAAGATTTGAGTTCAAGTCTGACCTCAGAAACTTACTAGTTGTGTGACCCTGAGCAAATCACTTAACCCCTATTTGCCTCAGTTCCTCATCTGTAAAATGGGGACATACCGGGGAAGGAAATGGCAAAGTATATCTTTGCCAAGAAAACCCCATCGACAAAAGTCCACAGGATTATATAGAGTTGGATATGACTGAACAACATCTTGAGAAATATGAAATGATCATTAAGGCAAGTCAAGAAGCTGCTCTGCTTTTGGTAGAGAGAAACAGTGCTCCAGTATATATATGCTGGGTAAATTAAATCCTCCATCACTATTGTGTCATACCTCAAAAACAAGTTTATTTATGGTCAGTTTCATAAATTCCTAGCCTATTTCCTCTGTCTTTCCATATGTTCTACAGTATACTCCTAAGATAAAATTGAAATGTTTCCACAGCTCTTCACCATCCTTATGATTCCTGATTTCTGAATTTCCTCACATGAATATTTCTTATTAATATACAGTGCTATCTCATCCTGTCCCCCTCCCTTTTTAAACCTAATCTTGTTTACTTTAAATAAGATATATCCATCCAGAGCCAGATTGTAGTCATAGGTCTCATCCCACCAAGTCTCACTGATATTTATGAAGTCAAATAAAATTGCTTGTGTTCAGACCTCAAGGTCACCTTGTTTGCTACCTATATTTTGTTCATTTGTGTACAGACATTTAAGGTCATGAATTTTAATAGTCACTTTTTCTTGGACTTTTTCTTCCTCCTTCTAGGTGAACTTCTAGGTGCTTCAATATCTTTTCTTCCTTCCTTGTATCTGCTCTTTGGTATCTACTCTTTTATCTAGCTTGGTAGAGATACAGAGGCAGTTTAATCCCTCCCCTCATCCCTCACAGCTTAAAGCCTTTTTGATTAGATTTACAAGATACCAGGCAAATACATTCTTACTAGCCTTTGTCAAGTGTTCTCCATCCCTAGTGAGGAGTCTGTTATTCCAAATTTTAAGCCTTCCTCATGAAATCCAAATCCATTCCCAAGACACCATCTTCTTAGCCAGCTGTTCACTTCCAAAATTTGCTTTTCCTTTCTACATCATTTGTCTTTAATAGGTAATAGTGAGGAAAACATTATGTCCTTATCATCTTCAGTTTCTTGCTTAAGAATTCATAATCTTTAGGAAGTCATTCTAGGTTCCTTCTGATAGGCTCAATTATGTCCGTATGAATATTCAGAAGTGGTTAGTAGTAGACTGTTTTTTACCAATCCTGGGAGGGTCTCTGTCACGTCTTGGATACATACCCTAGGAAGACAACAGGGTTCTTAAAAGTCATAACTTGTTTTCTTAACAGTCAAATGGGGATGATAATAGCCACCCAGTTGTTATGAGAATCAAATGAGATAATATTTCTTTTAAAAAATTTGTAAAGTATTTGTAAAAACAAGAAAAATATTTGTAAAAAAGACACTGTAAAAGGGGCAGCTAGGTGGCACAGTGGATAGAGCACAGGCCCTGAAGTCAGGAGGAACTGAGTTCAAATCCGACCTCAGACCAAATATTTGACACTTACTAGCTGTGTGACCCTGGGCAAGTCACTTAACCCCAATTGCCAAAAAAACCAAAAAACAAACCACAAACATAAAAGCACTGCAAGGCACAGTGCTTGGCAAACTGTAGATGCTATATGAATGCTAGCTAAAATAATAAGAATTATTATTATAGATATGATTATACTTTTATTATCACTTTAACATATGGCTTTCTTGATAGATATAAGCAAGATTCGTCCACCACCTCTTCTCTTCTTCCCCCTTACTGGAGAATATCTCTCCTACCAATACGTGTGTTTACCTTACCAGTTTTCTCCTCTTCAAGAAGAGACTCAAATTGTGTGGTTTTCTTTTTCTTCTTCAAATTTATTCTTCCCTTCTTCCTCTTCCATTCTGTGGCAAATTAGAATTCTCTGCCTCTTTTAATACCTTTACTTATTTCTTTTCACAACAAAGCCCCACTTTCAGGTTTTATTTTTTGCTTTTTGTTTTTTCAAAGAAACTCTTCACTGTTACTGATTATTTGGAAGGTGTAAAGGCAATCCTTGATCCAACAAAGTTCCTTGAGTCACCTCTTGGAAGAAAGTGGATGGGGTACAGGTATAGAAGGGGAGGTGAAGTGGCTAGATATCATTGCACGTGGGGATGGTATTGAATTATCAGCTCATATGAGTTAACCATATGATGTGATTGCCTAAAAAGCTGATGGAATCTTGGGCTACATTAACAGTCCCACTGTACCCCATGAGGATCAGATACCTGGAATATTGTGCTCAGTTTTAGACACCAAGAAATGAATCAATAAACTGCAATGCTTTAGAAGATGGTGGCCATGATGGTGAGGCAAGTTGAAGCCTTGTCATATGGTGAAGCAAGTTGAAGCCTTGTCATTTAAGAATGGGTTAAACAAATTAAGGGCATTTAACCCAGAGAAGAAGAAAATACTCGGAGGCACATGATAGCTCCTTTCAAGTATTTGAAGTGCTTTTACCAGAGGAGAAAAAAAAAAGAAAGGAAATGGGTTGTTTCTGTGTGATTTCATACGGAAAACTAGGAGCAATGAGTAGAAGTTGCAACAATGAACATTTTTGTTCAATATAAGAAAGAATTTCTTAATAATTAGCATTGAAAATGGGATGTGTTATTTCACAAAACAGTAAGTTCCTTGTCACTGGTGGTGTTGAAGTAGAAGTTGGATGATTACTTTTCAGGGCTGTCGTAGAAGGTCTTTTACACACTAGAGTAAAATGTGGACTATAAAGGTGATTGGTAAACTCCCTTCCAATTTCAGGATTCTCTGAGTTAGGTCCTCAGCCAGAGCCTCAAGCAAAGTGAAGGTAAGTTCTATGTCTTCCCAGTTTGGTTTCAGCTATGCACAACTATTAGGAAAGGGGAAGGCAGTTATAGGGTATCAACCTGCACAGGAAACATCACAGGAGCAAAAAGGGTTTTTCACATAAATTTATTTTGATCTTTGAACTGTCAGTAGGGCAGAGAGAGAAAGGGGGAGAAGGGGAGAAAGAAAGATAGAGGGGATGAGGGAGCAGGAAGAGAAAGGGAAAAGGAAGGGGAGAGAGAGGGAGAGAGAGAAAGAAACATAGAGACAAAGACAGAGATGGCAAAGACAAGCAGTAAGAAAAAAATGAAATAGAGAAAAGGAAAAAGCAGAAGTAAATATAAAAAGAGTATAAGATCATAGATTTAGAACTGGTAGGAACTGTGGAATCCATCTATTCTAACACTTCATTTTGCAGATGAGGAAACTGAGGCCCAGAGAAGTGAAATATGTTGCCTAAGGTCAAGAATGTGGTAAATGGTACTGCAAGGATTTGAGCTTAGGTCCTCTGACTCCAAATGTAGTACTATTCCCACTACAAATGAGGGAAATGAAGTCCAAACAATTTGAGGGATTTAACCGAGGTGTATATTGTGAGGACTATAAAAGTGCCACTCATAATTGCTGTGTGTTTAACTCACATGGGTTACATCCTATACCAATGAACTATGCACTTCCCAAAGCTGTCCTCTACTTTGTGCTGTGCCTCTAGAAATCATGTTCTAAGTACTCTATTATTGTTGTTTGACTCATTATTGACTACTTGCAAACTTCCAGATGTCTGCTCCCACTTATTCCTTCCTCTTCTCCCTTTAGATCTTTTAAATCTCCTTCTTCTTCTCTTTTCACTTTTTCCTTCTTTTCTCTTACTACCTATATTTCTTAAGGTTGATACTACTGATGGTAGGTTATATTGAAAGTTGAAATCACAAGTCCTTGACCTACTGGCATAATGATGAAAGCAGCTTCATATATCTAGGTGTTGCATTCCCAATTTCCAGAATCACGCTGAATGTCTGGACCCTTGTCTTCATCTTAAGACTAAAGGCTAGTAGCTTTCAGTAAAAAGTTAGTGTAGATGAACCACAAGGCAAAAAAAGTACTATTTTATTACTTACCAATTCTATAAATAAGAACCCTACTTCCAGTTGGGTCCCTGGATCTCAGGACCCCGTGGTAACCAGAATTCAAAAGGCCAAGGATAGTTCTAGGGCGGAGATCTGCAGTTATTTCTGGACATTCCTCTCTCCATTTGTGATAATTTTTCATTAACTGAAAAGAAAGTGCACCTTCAGATAACTCTTAGTAAATAGGAAATACTTAGGAAATTTAGAAAAAGGTAAGAATTATGCAATGATAAGGTATCTGTTTCTGTTGTGCAATAGTTAGCAAATAGAACTTTGAATCAAGTATCTCCTGTGTCTTTATTTTTTGAAAATTATGCCAGAAGAGGGCAAGCTTCAACAGGTTCTGCTGAGTTGGAAAAGTGTCTCGTACAAACCCTGAGACAGAACTTTTATTGCTTGTTGCTTGAATAGAAATGGCACCTGAAAGTGAAAAGAATCAATCTGCTAAGTCATGAAGGGATTGGGAAAGGCAAAAGGAGAGGGCATATACACACCCATGAAATCATAGACCTTTTAAAATAGTAATAAGATATTATTCCAAGACTATTTCCTCCTTGGCAGTCTACGAGAAACAAAAACAAAATAAAATTTAAAAAGCCTTCAAAAGGTCCATAAGGATTGTCAAAAGGATACTGTGATAAACACATCTATTAAAAATTTATCTTACTAATAACATACTTTGTTGAAAAAATTAAAATGTGTATAGAGCAAGATTTTGTTGCTGAGGAACAAAGATCCTATACTTTAAACTGCTATGGGTTAGGTATTTGATTTGTTTGATCCCCTAGTAACTTAGCCCAAACTTGTCTGAGGGCCAAAAAAGAGCTTTAGATTTTATTTTTATTCTTAAAGAAAAAAAAATGATCCTTCCAGGTAGTAACAAGAACACTAAAGACAACCCCATTCTCTGTCTTTGCTATCTCCCCCAAACATATGTACAACTTTCTCAATTCTGGTCTCAGAAATACAAAACAAAACCAAACCACCCAAACCCAAACCAAGAAAACCCAAATCTAATATGCCTTTTTCCTTCTCTTCCCCAACCTAGTCAAATTAAATCCCAAAAAAACACCTTAAGTACAGTCTCCTTCCATGGTGACATGCAAATTAGAGTCCAGAAAAATATTTCTCCTCATTACCCCCCCCCAACAAATTCAACAGGGTGGTAAATAATCTCTAGCTAATCCAATGGGTAAATAGCAATATAATTTTCTTTGTAAAGGGCTAAACCTCTTACCTGAGCTTGCAATAGCTAGTCTTAACAAACCTCAAGGGATTCAAAACTGCTGCTGATAATGAAAGCCTACCAAAAGTGTAATTATGTGGAGAAAACAAATCTTTTACTTCCTCCTCAAAATGTGATAGGGAATAATACATGAGTACACATGGCACTATGATGTTTGGCAGCAGGAAAAAAAAGTTCAGACAACCGGACAAGAGACCTAGTCAAGCTAAAAAAGTCATCCTGAGGCTGTGATACTTTAAAATATACAATGAAGAAGAAAGATGGAAAAGATCTACAGTATGAGAATTTTTACCATGAACTCTTTCACTGTCAAGGTCAGTGGAACCAGGTAAGTGGACTTTAACATCACAGTTATAGGTTTGTTTCTTGAAGAAGTAGAAATGGAATCAGAGAAAACAAAGGTGGAAAAAACAGCTGGACTAAACCAAGTAAAAATGACCTTATTATTTCCCCCAAAAGGCAACCAAGAAAACAAGAATGACAGCTGGTTCATATGTCTACCGTCTCTCCGACAAGAGAATTTCTAGCTTAATTTTCTTCACGTCACATAACATGCTAAAGCCTGCAAAACAGAGCTTGAGATGTCACCTACCGTTCCAGTGTTAACCAGATTCTTTCCTGTTTTACATGATATTGATCTTCTACTTCAACTATCTGTTCTCTGATGTGCAAATCATTATCTTCCCCTATCGCTCTGTGAAATTCCATTGTACCCTTCCTGTTTATGTAACACAAAATGTAGCTTAAAACTGATGCTTGGAGCTCACTGACTGATGGGTAAGTACTTGTTCAGTGTACTCTGAGTGTAATAGCCTGCAGTTTTCTCTTATTTTTCATTAGATTGTGAGCTCCTTGAGGGTAGGGATTGTCTCGTCTCTTTTTGTATCCCCAGCATTTAGCACAGTGACTGGCAGATAGTAGACATTTAATAAATTTTTACTGACTGACTAACACTGATTGCTCATTGGCAGCAGCACTTAGTCAACAGATTCCTGAACAATTCTGTCACATTATCTATATAAATGTTTATCAAAATAATCTACATGAACCATGAGAATATCACAGTGGAATTAGTAGATTTAAACCATATTCCATGTAAAGTCATATCTTTAGCATTATACAATGGACTGAAAGATGAAGAGAATATAAGATCTCAATTGTGTTTACTGTTTGTTTACTATGAAAAAAGGTTTGATTCAATACAGCAAAGTAATGGCTAAGGTAGCTCACTTCCAACAAGGTGTTTCCCCTGTGGAAGCACATTAAAAACCTTCTTTTTAGTTCAACTGAAAATATTAAGATGTAATATTTTCTCCATCCTAAAGCCCTTTCCAGACTTTGCCCTTTAGGAAAGTAGGTAGAACAAAAGCTAAGACTTTAAGGCTTTAAAAATGTAACTATAATTTTAAACAGGGCTACAAATGACATTACTGCATTTATTAATCCAAGTCACTTTTCTCTAAACACAGGCTTTGAAAGAAGCAGCAGAAAGCATGAAAACAAAAACAGAAAATAAATAACTCAAAGTTAATCCACAATTTGAGAGTACCTCATGTGAAGAGACAAATCTATGAAGTAACTTTAAATTTGATTTTTTAGTGTTTTGTTCTCTTTTTAATTAATTATGAACTTACATACAAAAAGATAAAAAAGAACATTTCCATGTACCCAGCACAACATAAAAAGAGGACTCAATATAAAACCATGAATTTCCATTTCTGTTTGCTTTAAAAAAAAAACAACTATATAATAAGTACTATGCATCATTTTCAAAGCTACCTGCTTTTCTGTGCTTCCAAATTTTCTTTTGTTTTCTGCTGTGAACTTTTTTTTTCTCCCTCCCTCACCATTCCACCCTAAAGAAGATTACCTAATTTTGATTTTAATAGATTAAGGGTGATAACCAAACTTAACTCCAGTCTGGTTAAGATCAAAGCCCCCACTTACTGAAGTGACTAGGCTATTGTCCCATCTAAAGGATATCTACTCTTTCACCATCTCTGGAAGCCAAGATGCTATGACTCACCCTTTTGCATTCAGAAAAGTTTACCATGTTGATAATGATCAATATTAATTGCTGGGAGGAAACACTTGAAATCCCAGGGAGTAATAGTTTGGGAAGGAAATGAGTGGTGACTACGGTTCTGAAATCATAACCCCAAATTGTACCTTTTCCTTGTTCAAGATTCTTAGAGACATTACTTCCATTTTGTCTTGGAGCTTAGAAGTTCATATAAAAGGGCACGGTGGGGACAGCGGTGGGCAGGGAGGAGAAGGGAGAAGGAACACAATTGGTCATTCCTCTGTAAGACAGAAAATTCTTAGATATAGAAAAATGTTAAATTAAATAAGACAGTTTCTGGTAGATTCGTACCTAAAGCACAAAGTACATTATTAATAGTTTTTTTTTGAAGTGAACCTATGTTAAAATTAGATGTAACCCATGGTTCATGGGTGATGGACTCATATTTTCTTTGCACAGGTTGTAGTCCATATTTGGAATGTACAAACTCCTCACCTCTGCCTCTCAGAAACCCCAGTATTCTTCAAAGCTCAGTTCAAATATCACCTCCACCATGAGGTTTTTCTTGATCCTTCTAGCTGCTAATAACCCACAAATGACTTTGTATTAATTTTATATGTACATAGCTTATATATTGTTATATGTATACATTTTCTCTCGTACATAGAAAGTAGCTCCTTGAGGGCAAGAAAGATTTCGTTTTTGTCTTTGTGTCCCATATAATAAAGATTTTTTTAAAGAAAAAAGAAAAGAAAAAAAGTCAGGAAAACATAAAAAAAAAATCTGATGATATGCAATGTTCCACATCTGTGGACTTCCCACTTCTGCAAAGGGTGGGGAAAAGGGTGTTCTCATTTCTTCTTTGGGGCCTAGCTCATTCTTTGTCATTTTATAGCATTTAATTTTTATTGTTTTGTGGTGGTGGTTCTTTCCATTTACATTGTTGTAGTCATTGTCTATTCATGTGATTTCTAACTTTTGTGCTAACCTAATAAGCATAGCTATTTACCTGAGCATCTCCCCTCCCATCCAACTCATATATTTCTTTGTCCTTTGGAGAACAAAGACAACTGAGAAAGCTAACCTTATAACATGAGAGACAACAGAAATAAACAAACTAATGAATTAAGAAACAAACAGTAAGAAAGTTAAATAAATAAAGAAATACTTGTTTAGGGGCTAGTAGGGGCACGGGATACAACAGAGAAAAAGCAGTTAAATTATGAGGATAATTATTATATTTCCCTCAAAGTCTGCTACCCCTTTCTGATTTCCCTTTTTCTGTCTGTAGTAACTTTCATTTTGCTTCCCAGGTTTATAACCTTGGGGCTATCTTGGACTCTTCCCTCTGCTTTCCTCTTACATCAGTTAATAAGTTATGGATTCATGTTCCATTTCACCTATTGGCCACCTCCACCTCCTCTTTTCTATTCCTATTATTTCTACTCTAGTACCCTCATTACCACAGGCTTATACTGTTGCAATAGCCCCACAAATTATTTTCTGACCTCAGTATTATTCCATAGTTGCCAAATATATATTCCTCATGGGAAGATTTGATTCTACTACTTGAGATTTTTCTTTCTTGAATTAAAAGTCATACTACTTAATTTAGCATTCAAGGCTCTCCATAAATCTGACACTACATTATCTTTCCAGCTTTATCTCACTTTATTCCCTTGCACAAACTGCACACTATAGCTAAAATGCACTACTGCATACACATACTTCCTATGTTCGCTATGATCCATAAAAGTGGAATGCAAATTGCAAAATTGCAAATCTTTGCCTTTTGAAAATTTATTTTCTACCAGGCTGTACTCCTCTAGATTCTACTTTGTTTCTGGCAGATGTGTGCCTTAAACAGAATGTATATTATTAGTAGTTTTTCTTTGACATGAGCCCATGTTAAAATTAGATGAAATCCATGGTTCATCACACTCTGGAACATCATATCAACCCGGGAACTCAGACCTTGTCGGTATGCTCTGCCACTGTTGTCCCTCTCTGATTGGAAAGGGGAAGATTATTTCAAGAACCTCCATTGAAGGAGGGTGCTCAGGCCTGTCATCTCTTCATTTCCTACCAGGCTTCAATCCTCTGGACTTCTCTATCATGTCCTTATGACATCTGGTACATAGTAAGCATTTAATAAATGCTTGTTGATTGATATCTTACCCATCCATTAAGAAACAGTTCAAATGTCATCTTTTCTATTAAAAACCTCTTTGATCCTGAGTCTAATGATTCTTTCCCTCTCTTTTCCTTGCATATCACTTGTGTCCTTAACAAGTACCATTACTATTATAGTTATTTGTGTAGAACATATCACCCCACCCCATTCTCAAAGACACCCCAGTAGAATTCTAGGAGGGCAGGGACTATGTTTTATTTAATCTGAATATCTTTCAGAGCTCTCAAACACCATCAACAAAAGTACCTGAAATAAAACTAGAATTCTCTCAAGGCAAAATAAAAATGAATAGACTTATTTATTTATTTTTCTTACTTTTTTTAGGCAATTGAGGTTAAGTGACTTGCCCAGGGTCACACAGCTAGTAAATGTCAAGTGTTTGGTCTGAGGTTGGATTTGAACTCAGGTCCTCCTAATTTTAAGGCTGGTGTGCTATCCACTGCACCACCTAGCTGCCCCAGTGAATAGACAGACTTATTAAAGAAAGAAGTGAAATTAGCAAAATATTATCAGAGGGGGTAAAGGAGCTGAATGTATCTTTTAAAATGGGTAGGAACTCACAGGGGAAAATTCTATTCTTAATTTGATTCTTACCAACAAAGAGAAACTAGCAGAAATAATGGGAATCTTGGAGGAAAGCAACCATTTTATTTTAGACTTTGTGATAGAGGAAAGCTGAGAACAGTCTGACATATAATCTAGGTTTTTGAAAAGCAGATTTCAGAGTGCTCAGAAGTATAGACAGTGGGGCAGCTAGGTGGTGCAGTAGATAGAGCACTGGCCCTGAAGTCAGGAGGACCTGCGTTCAAATTTGGCCTCAGACCAAACACTTAACACTTACTAGCTGTGTGACCCTGGGCAAGTCACTTAACCCCAATTGCCTAAAAAAAAAAAGTATAGACAGGATCCCACTGACTAAAATTCTAAAGAGAAAGTCAGTTAAGAAAAGGGTTAGTGTAGACAACAGGCATGGAATAAAGAATACATTTTCAGACATGGCCAATATGCTGATTTGTTTTGCTCAACTGTATTTATTTGTTACAGAAGTGGGGGGGGAGGTAGTAACAATGAACTTTGAAAAAGAAACCAACATTGATAAAATTTTTTAAAAAGCCCATCAATCATACAAAGTGAAGTGAACAGAACCAGAACACTGTACAGCAATACTGTATAATGAAGAATTGTGAATGATTTAGCTAGTCTCAGCAATACAATGATCTAAGACAATCCCAAAAGACTCATAAAGAAAAATGCTCTCTGTCTCCAGGGAAAGAACTGATATTGCCTGAATATGACTGATGCATACCATCCTTCTTTGTTTGTTCATTTCTTTGCTTCCTTCCTTCCTTTCTTGAGTTTTCTTGCACAAAATGACTAATATGGAAATGTTTTACATGATTGCACATGTATAAACTATATCAGATTGCTTACCATCTCAAGGACTGGGGAAGGAAGGGAAGGAGGGATAGAATTTGGAACTCAAAACTTAAAAAAAATGAATGTTAAAAATTGTTTTTACATGTAATTGAGGAAAAATAAATTTTTATTTAAAAAAAATAAAACATAAACAACTTGGAAACAAATTCTATTAAAAAATCAATAAGCATTTATTTGTTTGTTTTAGGCAATTAGGGTTAAGTGACTTGCCCAGAGTCACACAGCTAGTAAGTGTCAAGTGTTTGGTCTGAGGACGGACTTGAACTCAGGTCCTCCTGACTTCAGGGCTGGTGCTCTATCTACTGTGCCACCTAGCTGCCCTCAATAAGCATTTATTAAGTGCTTACTATGCACCAGACACTATGCTAAGCATTAGAAATACAAAGAAAATAAAAAAAGGTAGCTCCTGTCCTTGAGGGAGACAACAAACAAATATGTATAAATAAAATATAGGAAATAATTAACAGAAGAAAAACACTAGAATTAAGAAAGGTTGGGGAAAGTTTCCTGTAGAAGGTGGGATTTTAGTCAGAACTTGGAAGGAGTCAAGGAAGCCAAAAGGCAGAGATAAGGAGGGAGAACATGGCAGCCATGGGGGAGAACCAGAGAAAATGCCCAGAGCCGGGTATCTTGTTTGTGGAATCTCCTGGAGGCCAGTGTCACTGAATGGAAGAGTATGTGTTGGGAAGTAAGGTGTAAGAACTCTGGAAAGGTAGGAGGAGTTAGGTTATGAAGGGCTTTGGATGCCAAAAAAGAGGATTTTACATTTGATCCTGGAGGTAATAGAGATGCACTAAGTTTATTGGGAGACGGAGGAGAATGGTTACATGATCAGACCTGTGCTTTAGGAAAATTACTTCGGTGGCTAAATGGAGGATGGGTTGGAATGGGGAGAGACTTGAGGCAGAAGACCCATCAGTGGACTATTTTAATGGTCCATGTGTGAGGTGATGAGGTCCTGAACCAGGATGGTGACTGTGACAGAGGAGAGAAGGTGGCATATTTGAGAGATGTTGCAAAGATAAAATCAATAGGCCTTGGCAACAGATTAAATATTGGGGAAGGCAGTGTTGGTGAGAGGTAGCGAAGTCTCAAGGATGATATCTAAATTGTGAACCTAGGGGACTGGCAGGATGGTAGTGCCCTCAACAGCAACAGGGAAATTTGGAAGGAAGGAGGGTTTAGGGGGAAGGACAACTAGTTCTGTCATGGATACTTTTAGTTTAAGATGTCTTCTGGACATTCAGTTTGAGATGTCTGAAAGGCTGTTGGAGATCTAGACAAAGTCAGAAATCAAGGATGAAATAGGAAGGTCCTATAGTATGACAGATTGAGAATTGGAAGGGATCCTTGAGGAAATCAAATTCAATCCTCTCATTTTACAGATGAAGAAACTAAGGCTGTATGAGATTAAGTGGCTAGCCCAAGATTACACAGGTAGCTGAATGTTAAAACAAGAATTTGAAGCCAGGTTCTCTGATGTCAAATCCAGCTTTCCAGTGGACAGAGTGCCAGGCCTGGAGTCAGGAAGCTTCATCTTTCTGAGATCAAATCTGGCCTTAGACACTTACTTTGTGTGAGCCTGGGCAAGTCACTTAACTCCATTTGCCTCAGTTTATTCATTTGTAAAAATGAGCTGAAGAAAAAAAAATGGCAAATCAATTCAGTATCTTTGCCAAGAAAACCCAAAATGGAATCACAAAGAGTCAGACACAACTGAAACAAATGAACAACAACAAAAACAACTCTTCCCAACAATGAAATTTTGAAAACATAAAGAGAAACAATTCATATGAGGAAGAAAAGGAAAATTGCCTAAAAAAGCCTATTTGGATTAGTGGATAGGAAATCAATCAATCAACTCAAATATTTAAAAGATATGTAGAAGATGGAGCCAAGGAAAGCAAACAAGATAATACATATGTAGCATCGTACTCTACTGATGCAAAGCTTGAAATGAGTTGAGAATCTAGAGAAAAGCTAAAGACAATCACCTATAGAGCAAATAAATTTTTAAAATAACTTGCCCAAGGTCCTATAGATAATTACAGGCAGAGCCAGGATATCTGGTCCAATTATTCCAAATCGGTTTTGTTTTGTTTTGTTCTTTTCTACCCTTAAAAATATTATATGAAATTAAATTCTAAGTAATTAATAAGAAAAATGCAAATTAAAAGAACCCTAAAGTTTCACCTCATCTCCAGAAAATTAGCAAAGATGTAAAAAACTGCAATCAGTTTCTCTTCTTTGTAGAAATGCAAAGGGCTAAGGGAACAGAATGTTGCATACATTGGCAAATATGGTCATTGTAATTAGTTGTCTTGGCTTAACTATTTTTCTTTGTTATGAGAGGGTTTGATGGGAAAGAGGGTTTAAGGGTGGAAGGAACAGAGTAGGAAATATCCAGAAATGACTAAACATATAACATGTAAATACATATAAACATAAAAGGCATCAATAATATTTATTTAAAAAAAAACAGAAGAAATACAAAGTAAAAAATTGGCACCTAGAACTGAACACAATACCCCAAGTACAGTTTTCAAGACCAGGACAGAGAATAATGATAATATCACCTTTTTGTTTCCAGATGCTATGCTTCTCTTCACATGATCTAAGATTTCTTTCTTGGGTACCATGATATACTGCTGACTCATATTGATCTTAAAGTCTACTGAAATTCTCAGTTACTTTACAGATGAAATTCTGTCTCAACATGCCTACCCCATCTTGATTTTTTTACCTCAATAAATTTTAGCTAATTAGATTCAGTTTTGATGTTCTGGCTTGTCAATATAATTCTGAATGTTCAGTGTGTTAGTCATCCATTATCGCTTTGTATAATGTGTAAATTTGATAAGCATGATATCTGTACATTTATCTATGACACTGATAAACATGTAAAATAAAATAGGGTTTATTTTCAAAAAAGGAGAGAATAGAGCTTAAAAACTATATAGATCAGTGAACCTGACTGATTCATGGCAAAATTCTAGAAAATATTATTAAACATATATTCAGTGAATATCTAGAAAAGGAAGGAGTGATCACAAAGTCAGTATAGCTTCATCAAGAAAAGGTACTATCTGACTAGACTTAATTTTTTTTTGCAAGGTTACTAAACTAGCTTGTTATTGTTAAGTTTGACCTCAGACCAAACACTTGACACTTACTAGCTATGTGACTCTGGGCAAGTCACTTAACCCTAATTGCCTAAGTTATTTTTGTTCAGTCGTTTCAATCATGTCTGACTTTTTGTGGTTTGCCTAGAGTGGTTTGCCACTTCCTTCCCCAGCTCATTTTACAGATGAAGAAACTGAGGCAAACAGGGTTAAGTGACTTGCCCAGGGTCACACAGCTAGTAGGTGTCTGAGGCTGCATTTGAATTCAGGTCTTCCTGCTTCCAGACCCAGAGCTCTAGTCACTGTAGGTGTTTAATAAAAGCTTATTCCATCCACCCATCCCCCTTTGCTACTGACTATTCTTTCATCAATGTAAAGAGTACTGTACCTGGACTCACAGAACTAAATCCTGGCTCTACCACTCATGGCCTGTGAGACCTCAGATAAGTTATTTCACTTCTCAAAGCTTTAGTTTCTCCATCTGTCAAATAATGGAATAAAGCCTCTAAGGATTCTTCCAGTTCTAAGTCTATTTTGCACTTCTTCCTGTTTCTTATTGAATCATCTCACCAAGGTCATTACTTTTATAAAATATGTACTCAAAGTAGCAAAAGAAACTTAATTATGGTCAAATAAAAGCATCCACTAAGAATCTCAGGCCACGACCCTCATCTAGTCCTCTTCTAATCACCCAAGCAGGAGGGCGGGGCAACAACCTAGAACCACAGTTCTTGGATCCTTTTAGCCAGGAGCTGAACAAAAGGAACTTCATTCATGAAAGAGGCAACTGCTTACAGTGGGCTGATGAATGTCATGACCACAGGCCAATTGAGTGTCTCCCGAACACTACCTGACTTCCTGTGAGCAGGAGGCAGCTGGAAGTGATTTTGTCAGCAGCCTCACCTCCTTCTCATCTTCAGTGATCATCTTCCTCAACTGAGATTGCAGGCACATACCAACCTATGTCTCTTTTCTTCCCTTCCTTTGTATTTAGTACTGAAACAAAGTCTGTTGGGTTTCTCACAATGGAGGTAGCATTGCTAGGCTATTACAGCCCTCCCCAGGCAAAAGGCACATGTGTGAGCAAGTTGGCTTGACCTCCACTGTCATTACTCTTCCCTAAATCTCAGCATTTGTTCCCATTCCCCCCCCATCTTTGACTTCTACCTTTAAAAAAACAAACAAACAAAAACAAAAACTCTCTTCCTATAACTGTTGACAGTACCAGCACTCTCTCATGCACCAAGGCTCAAAACCTAGATGGCATATTTTACTACTCACTCTCTCTTACCCCCATATCTAACCTGTTGCCAAGGTCTGTCAATTTCATCTTCATAACACCTCTTGTATATGCCCCCTTCTCTCCTTTGACATTGCCACTACCTTTATTCAGGCTCTCATTCTGCTACATCTGGCCTACTGTAATAACCTGGGGCTTGGTGCACCCAGGCTCAGCCCCAAAGTGGAAGTGCCAAAGATAAGTGGATTAATTTCACCAGGTTCAAATCTATCCCTGTCCTCCACTCAGCTGAAGTACAGGTCTGACTGTGTTACCTTCCTATGCAATAGACTCCAATGGCTCCTTATGACCTCTAGGATCAAATATAAAATCCTCCACTTATCACTCAAAGGCATTCATTAACTAGCCCCTTCCTAACTCCCTCCTCATATCCACCTCTCGATTTCCCTCATTTCCTTCCATCCCCATCCACAATCCCATCTTTTACAGGGAGTCTTTTCCAACCCCCCCTTAATTCTATGTCTCCTTTTTATTATTTCCAGTTTATCCTGTATATAGCTTGTTCATACATAGTTGTTTGCATGTTGTCTCTCCCATTAGACATAGCTCCTTGAAAAAAGACACTGTTTTTTGCCCCCCCTTTTTTTGTATCCTTAATACTTTTCACAATGCCTGGCATTGATTAAGTGCTTAATTAATATTTGACTGAGAATGATGGCTAAGGAAAAAAAAAGTTTAAATCTAGGGAGTCAAAGGGATGGGAAACAGTGCCATAGGGAAGTCAACTGGCACAATTTTTCCAGAAGCAATGATAATAATGATTTGAAGTATAAAGGATAAGAGTATGTACATAGTTTTAGGGAAGATGGTCTTTGTGGATAGTTGGACTTCCAGGGAGTGAGGCTATAGATTCTAGAAATTTGGTTCCTGGTATTAGTTCAGGGTGGAAGCAGCAAGACAGGTGGGAAAAAGGCCTGGAGAAATGGCTACAAGGCCTGCTTTGGGGCAGGAGGATATAACAGATTAGATAAATTCAATGATCTGTAAAGTTGATTTTAGTTCTAAATCTGTGATCCTATAGCATGATGCATCAAAATAACTCCAGCTGTTATCAGAGGAAAATGAAATGAATACTAATCAATTAACAAGCATTTATTAAGTATCTACTATGTGCCAGGCACAATATTTGGGATAAAGAAGACAAAAGTAGGGGTAGCCAAGTGGCACAGTGGATAGAGCATCGGCCCTGAAGTCAGGAGGACCTGAGTTCAAATTCGGCCTCAGACCAAACACTTGACATTTACTAGCTGTGTGACCCTGGGCAAGTCACTTAACCCCAATTGCCTAAAAATTAAAATAAAATTAAAAAAAAGAAGACAAAAATAAAACAGATGCTACCTTCAGGCTAAGAAAGAGTTTTTTCAATCACAGTATTACATTTAATGAGAATTAACCTCACTCCCAAATTATGCAAGTTAAATAAACTAATATATACTATAATGATGTTGTGAAACTCTGAGCAATGAAGGGGAATACAGAAATCTTTCAGGGCATTATATGTCTGTCAGCTTCTGCTAGACCACCATACCATATATGTATAAAGAAATCTTCCCTTAGCACAAATATAATATATATATGTACATATATATATATAAACATAGTAAGTCATACAGTTTCTTATAGTGTTGTGTCCAACTCTTTGTGACCCTATTTGGGGCTTTCTTGGCAAAGATACTGGAGTGGTTTGCCATTTCCTTCTCTTGCTCATTTTATAGATGAGGAAACAGGGGTTAAGTAATTTGCCCAGAGCCACATAAGAAGATGAGTCTTCTTGACTCCAGCCCCCAAGTGCTATCTACTGTGCCACCTAGTTGTCCTTCTTATGGTACAGAAATAAAATTTGGAGATGTAAGGTATAGCCAGGATGTATGGGGTGTTCAGGGAAGACTAGCATCTCTGGTTCGAGGGCTTGTCAAGTCTTTTTCAGGGCTGTTTATCCATCTTTGGTGTCTACTTGGCACTCAACTCTCATCTACAGCTCCAAGAAGCCGTAGCATGCTCAGTGGCCACATCCTGATCAACTTTCTTGGCAAACAGGCTAAACCAAGTTGAGGGAAACAGATGGGCCTCAAACTCATTAGTGAGCTAGAGGGATATCTACCCCAAGCATATGAAGGCTCCTCTCAGCAGAATGGGCAGATGAAAACAATTTGTTTCAAGGGCCATGAAGGCAGTTGAAGCGGGTACTATGGAGTGCTTAGAACTTAGTCAGGCATTGAAGATGCCAAGGTCATTCACTGCATCCTGGGCCATAGCCAGCTGTCTTGACTTTGTATTGCCACTGGACTTTGATGACTCTGGAAGAGAGAGTAAGGCTGATGACTTTGTGCAACTCTGCCTCACTTAATTCACACCCAAATCAAGACATCATTGATCCTCTTCAAAAATGAAGGATAAACAACAACAAGGTCTATACAAGCTGGATCAACATCATCTGTTTTCCCCTTCATTGTCTCAAGAGAGGGAGGTGTCAAGTTGAAAAGAATAGAGGAGGGAACTTTGGTATATGAATGTAATGGAATACTATTGTGCTATAAAAAATGATGAGCAGGCAGATTTCAAAAAAAACTTGGAAAGACTTACATGAACTGATGCAGAGTGAAATGAGCAGAACCAGGAAAGAACATTGTACACAGTAACAGCCATATTATGGGATGACTGACTTTGACAGACCTGACTCTCCGTAGTGATGCAAGAATCTAAGACAACTCCAAAATTTTCATGATAGAAATTGCTATCCACACCCAAAGAAAGAAATATGGAGTCTGAATGCAGATGGAAGCACACTATTTGCTCTCCTTGCCCTTTGTTGCTTTGTTTTATTGCTTCATTCTTGTGGTTCCTTCCATTAGTTCTAATTGTTCTTTGCATCATGACTAATGGGAAAATATGCTTAACACATGAATGTATATGGAGAGCCTATATCAGATTGTTTGCTGTGGGGGGGGGGATGTAGGAGGGAGAGAAAATTTAAAACTCAAAATCTTATGGAAGTGAATGTTCAAAACTAAAAATAAATCAAATTATTTTTTAAAAAAAAGGAATAGAGGAGGGAAGGTAAAGGAGCTCATGTCGAATGGCCTTAATCTTCTCAAATGACTCTACAATTTACTTGAAATAGAATCCTTTATCAAGGATGTGATCTCCAATTATAACATTTGTTTCTAGGGAAAAATTCAGTTGGCTTTGTTACAAGGTAACCTTATTTTTCAAAGTGAAAAGTGGAGACAGGCCAAAATAGTGACCAACAGCATAAGATCTAGCACAGAATTAGAAACAAAGTAATGGGGTACCTCCACCAGCCATGCTGCCTTTTTTCAAACTACTGAGTACACAGTACACACCATTGCTGATACTTTGCTTCTACAAATGGAGAAGTCTAGTCTGCAATATGTTTTCTTTTCCAATAATTGCTAGATATAAAGCTCTAGTTTAAGCAAATAAATTATTGACCACTATTCAGCAACTTTCAAATAATTCAGTGAACAGGCACAAAGGGAGAAAAATATTGGCATTGCATGAATATCCTTTATTGTGAAGCCTCTTTGCTATGATGAAAAATAAGTAAACAATCACTTAAAATGTCATTTTGTTTTAGTTATTTATACTTTGTACATGAAGATATTACCATACTACTCTGTGAAATCACTCAAATATAACAGAAAGTCTAATCTATTTAAATAGAAGATTTCTAGTTAAGGAGGAATATACGAAAGAGGGCAGTTTAGGTAAGCAAAATATGAACTGTTTGGAAAGGCTGTATGGAAAACAGAGGATTGGAAATTTAGTTCTGTGGGAAAATGTTGAAGACACTAGAGCTGAAAATGCTAGAAAAAAGTAGGGCAGGAGAATTACTTAATTATCAAGCTTGGGAGGGGCTATGTAAATAATGGTCAACAGAGCTTCCCATATATCCTGAGGACTATAAAATTGTTTCAAATTGTAGTGAAGAACACTTAATTATAGTAACACTTTATCAATCAAATAGTATTCATGATTAAATGTGATTCCTTGATATTTTAATTTAACTGCAATATTTAAAAAAAATCTTCAAGCAATCAATATGTTCTAATTACTTACTAAGAGGTATAGGGAGACAGGGAAAGAAAAGAAAAACAAAGCTGTTGTCAAACTTTCACCCTTTCCCTTTTCCTCTCCTTCACAGAAAAGCAAAGAGAACCATTCAAAGGCCTTGATTCATTTCCAGTTGATTTGCAACACAGTACTTGCTTAAAATTAACCAGTTGCTTCCTGGAAGATATAGTACAATAGCAAATGTACTCTCATGTCACATTTTTTTAGCCCTCTTTTTGGATTAATTAAATAAATCATGCAGAAAATATAACAGAGTTGGTTTTTTTTTGTCATTTTAGTTGCGTTAGATTTTTGTGACTCCATGTGGAGTTTTCTTGGCAAGGATACTGAAATAGTTTGCCATTTCTTTCTCTAGCTCATTTTACAGATGAGGAAACTGAGGCAAACAGGGTTTAGTGATTTGCCCAGGGTCACACAGCTAGCAAGTGTCTGAGGCCAGATTTGAACTCACAAAGATGAGTCTTCCTGACTCCAGGCCCAGGGCTCTATCTACTGTACCACCGAGCTGCTCCTAAACACTATAATAAATGCTAGTTATTTGGAGTCAGAGGACCTGGATTAAAAATTCCAGGTTCCTATTTGCTACCAAATATAACCTTGGGCAACTCATTTAACCACTCTGGGCCTTGCTTTTCTTCCTTTGTAAAATGAAGAGGAGCTGAAGGGGAAGGCATTAACTAGGCGTCCTTTAAATCTATTCCCTACCATGAAGGTGCATGAAAACCATTTACACAATATTTATTTGTTGCTAAAGTTGCATGCAAGAAAAGTCTTCCTTCAGTTACCATTTCCTTTCCTATCATTTTTCTTTATTACCACCTCAAAATGTAGATCAATGCAATGGTAATTTATCTTTAAATGTATGCTGCAAGGGCATGGCAGGGTCCCGCAAATTTAAATCTTAGTACTATTGCCACTTACTACCTATGTGACCTTGAACAAGTTATTTAACCTATCTGGGTTCCAGTTTCTTCATTTCTAAAATAAAGCATTTGTTTAGAAGACCTTTGAGGCCCCTCCCCGTTCAAAGTCTAAGATCAGATGATCTGTCCATATTTTGATCCCATCTTCTTTGATGTGGTTTCTCTTTCATACATCTTTAATCAATTTCTCTCCATTGGCTCCTTTCTCTCTCTTATCCCCAATCCTAAGTATTTTTAAGCCTTTTATTGACTCTTCTACCTCATCTAACTACTATTCTCTCTTCCCCTTCACAAACAAATTTCTTCATAAAGTTGCCTGTATTACGGTACATCCTTCAACTTCCCCACGATCTATACTCAACCTGACTTTAGCCCCTACTATTCTACTAAATTTGCCTTCTCAAAAGTCATTAGTGAGCAGCTACTCACCAAATACAACACACCTATCACCACTCCCCTTCCCCTCATTCTCTTTGGCCTCTCTACAACACCTAATATTGTTGACAAAATTGGCAGGGGCTAGTGGTGCAGTAGTGGATAGAGTGCCGTCTCTGGAGTCAAAAAAAATCTGAGTTCAGATCTCTACTCAGACATTTATTAACTGTGTATAACCCTGGGAAAGTCACAACCTCTGTCTGCCTCAATTTCCTAAACTGTACAGTGGGGATGATAATAACACCTACCTTGCAAGGTTGATGTGAGGATAATAAGAGATATTTGAAAAAAGTGCTAAGGATAGTGCCATAATAGGTGCTATATAAATACTTATTCCTTTCCCTTGACAACTATTTCCTCATGCATACTCTTTTTCTCCCATGGCTTTAGAGACTCTGTATTCTCCTGGTTCTTCTTCCTTCTTAAATTACCTTTTCTCTGTCTTCTATGTTGGCCCCTGTTCTTTTCACTACACTGTACACTACCTGTTTGCCAAGTTTACCAGCCCTGTGCTCTCTTTTCTCTTCAAATTCTCTTCTATGACATCTAAGTCCTTTGGCCCAGATCCAATCAGCAAATTGGGAGTTCCCTCGATCACCCCTGTTATATATGCATACAAACATACACATATATACACATACATACATACACACATATACACACATACACACATAAATGTGTGACCCTTTCTAGATCTACAGATCACAGTTGCAACTACTTTCAGCACAACTCAACCTGGATGTCTGACAGGTATGTCAAATTCAACATCTTCAAATGCCAAACTTATGAGTATTTTCCAAAAATCTGCTCTTTCTTCTGACTTCTCTATTTCTTTCAGTTGCACCAGCATCCACTTAATTCAATTAAAACATCATTTATTAAATGCCTACACTACATACTAGGCCCGGCACCAGGAGCAAGATGTTACAAATGCAAAGATTAAGTAGTCCCTGGTCTCAAAAAGTTTATATTCTTCCCTGAGGGTTGATGTGAGGCAGGGTACAATATTACATAAAAAAGTAAATACAAGATATTTTGAGAAGGGAGAGAGTTCTAACAACTATGAATAGCCCATGAACATTAAAAAAAGTAATAACTGTATTTCAATAAATTGGTTTCCTTTGTAGTCCTATGTATTTTATTTTATTCACTTAAAAAACATTATTCTGAGAAGGGGTCTGTCAGTTTCACCAGATGGTTAAAGGAGTCCATGACACACACAAAAAGGTTAAGAACCCCTGGCCTAGGGGGGTAAGGACAATAACTATTACAGTGCTCTTGAAGAGGGTCACCATGGACAAAAAGACTGGTCCAAGCCTAGTCATTTTACGAGCAGACTGTACTGGAAATGATTTGGAAAGAGTATCAAGCTGAGGTGAAATGTAAAGTACTTATTAAGTAGTTTTTTAGATTGCTCTGTTTATTCTGATGGTTCAATAGTCAGACTCCCATAAAAATCTAACTAACTATGCAGCTACCAAACCAATTTTAAATCATTTTGTTAAGGCATGCTCTGACTCATTTATGTTCAACATTGTGTGTAAATAAATTACCTGCCACATACCTGCCTTGTATTTCACACTGACTACCTTTTCTTCCTTTCCCTTTTGTGAGGAAGTCCTAGGCATGAGCTGTAACCTAAGCTATGTTTGTCTCCAGGGTACCAGTGAGAGACATGGGGTGTCTAACAAACCAAAGAGTGTGGGAAATGGAAGTGTAAACTCATCTCTTTTTTTTTCCAGGCTGATCAGCAAGCAATTGACTTAAATAATTCCTTAGTTACTATCAACCCTAGGAGATAGGATGCCCAACTATCCATAACAGATTTAGAGTCATAAGATCTGGGACCTTGAAGAGATCTTCAACACCATCTTAACTATCCTCAGTTTTCTAGATAAGAGGATTAGAGAGATCAAGGGACTTGCTTGGTGTTACAAAGCTAAGAATGGAGCCAGAACCAGAATCTAGGTCTTTTGACTCTCAATCTAGTGCTTTTTATGCCATCTCAAAGGTTTTCGCCCTTTGAAGCTTTGAAATTAATCACTTCCCAATGGGATATTTCTTTCAGTCAATCTGAAAATCCTCCCTTCTCCTTTTCTTTATATTCCTTTTACCATCCCCTTGCTACCATGCCTTGGAAGACACAGAGGGAATGTGACTCATTAGAAAACATATTTTAATATTCTGTAATCCAGCTGCCCTACCAGTGGTATTAAACTCAAAATAATAAAAATGGCTCCCAGGGAACGACATGTTGGCTTAGAAAGCCACAAACTAGCATTACCTATGTTGTACTATATTTTTTATTTATTTTGTTCAACATTTACCAATTACATTTTAATCTGGTTCCTACAGCTCTGGGGAATTTTGCTGCTACATATGAGTTGACTCCTCTCTTCCAATAGTCAACATTCCTTCAGCACTACATATTCCTGTGATGGTCACTAATGGATCTGGACCAAAAATTAACTGGCAGAGCGAAAATGAAATAAGAAGAAACAAAAGAGACAAATCAAGTTGTTAAGCCATAAGAAAAAACATAATCAAAGTTTAACACAAATAATGGCAGAGGATATATGACATTACATGGAAATAAAAGTATGTCTATGTTCTGTGCAAATATTATTCTACCCTCTTACAAAACACATTCGCACAGCTATTTTTTTCTTTTACCATAGCTAAATATAAACTTCCAAAAATATTTGTTGAGAATATACTAGAGAAAAAATAGGAAATTACTCATTCCCATTAAGAATTCCCATTAAGGATTCCTATTAAGAAAACTCAGGTCCATTATTTCCAGTGACGTAATATTCCTTTCACCCATCTATAATGCTTGCAACCCTCCAGCTCTTGACCCCACTTTTCATATTGTTAGCCATTCACAAAAAAAAAAATTCACAGAAAATGAGAGTATGGTGCAAAGTAATCAGCATTTTTGGAACTCTGCTCTCTCTTAATTTTAATATCATTGACTCCCACCAACTTTTTGATTGGAATTCAATGCTTTGCTATAACCACCCAGGATAAAATTCAAGTATTCACTTGCTCTTCTGGCACGTGGGAAAACTTTCCCCCAAACTTCCTCATAGACGTGCCTCTTTCTAAGAATCCTGAGCCTAGATAAATTACGGGGTTTCAAGAGCCAATATCATTGCTGTTGGGGGAAAAAAAAAGATTAAACTAAACTAAATTAAATTAAATTCTCATTTCAGCATTATTCTGAAACCACCTGTAAATGTAAGAATCATATCTCAAGCAGGGGTTCTTAACTTGGGGTTCATGGAAGGATTCGTTGGTGAACTGGGAGGGGGTATTTGAGCAAGAAAAAAATAAGTCTCTATGTTAAATAATCTCTAACTGAAATTTAGCATTTCCTTCAATTAATTAAAAACTTTATTCTGAGAAGGGGTCCATTGACTTCACCAGAATGCCAAAAGGTCCGCGACACACAAAAAAGGGTAAGACCCATTTAAAAATCCCACCTGGGACAGCAAGAGAGATAAGTGATCAGATTTCTCCTGTATACGTGAAAAGTACCCATTTCCCACAAATGCCCTCCGAGAATTTTCGCTTCTCCCAAGATTTATCTCCTGTCCCACTCCAAATTCTTCTTTCTCCCCAGGCTAAGGCATTCAAAGGATGCAGACCCCGCCTGCAGGGCAGCGAGCATCTGGGAGGGAGCCTCTGTTCCCAGGAACTGGACAACTTCCTCTAGTCCCCGCCCGGCAGTCTCGAGTCTTACCTTCCAGGCCAGGTCCAAGTCAAAATCCCTGGCGCGCAGAAACCTCAGCAGAAAAGCGTCCGTGAGGGGCATGGGCCAGTTCTGGCCGCGGTCCGCTTCTGCTCGCCGACGCAGCTCGCTGATGCCGGGCTGCAGCAGCGGAGAGGTGTCCGGTAGGTCGTTAAGGAGCTTCCCGCTGAGCCCCTGCTCGGACCGCTCCAGAGCCATGATGCTGGCGCCCGCGACGGCTGCTCCTGCTCCAGGCTCAGAGCTGCAGGACGCAGAGCAGAGACTGCCCAGCCACAGGCAGCTGTGGCTGCAAATTTAGGGACGAAAAGGGCGGCCGGTGCCGCTGCCTTTGCGGCCAACCCATCACCTGCTCCTCCTTCAGCAGCCGCTGCCAATCGGGACAACCCACCCTCAGAGGCTCTGACGGGGCCCGCGCTGCCCTTACATAACTGGGTCTCTTGGATGGCGCTTGGACTCTCTTTACCCTCGCGGTGCCAGACGGGGAGTGCCCCAGCTCAAGGGTCTTTGCCCAGCCTCCCACTGGAAATCGTTGGCAGCTTGCTGAGTCGGTTTCCACACACTTGCATTCACAGGGAAATGACTTCAATGGGACCTTTCTCTTCAATGCCTTGTTTTTTGCTAAAGAAATTGCAAGGATTCCGAGTATAAGTGCATTGATGGGGGTGTTCCTTCACTAATCCGAAAGAAAATGGTTAAAAAAGTTTTAATAGCCTTACTGGTTTTGGCTCCCTTAGGGGAAAATAAGTAATTTTAAAATATCAATAGTAAATCTACGGGATTATAGGATTTAGAATTGGGAGAAACCCTGGAGATAATCTGTCCAAACTTTTCCTTATACAAATTAGGGAATTGAGACCCAGAGAGAAGAAAGAGACTTGCCCAAGGTCACACAGTCAAAAAGGGGGCAAAGCCAGGGCTAGAAACTACCGTCCTCAGATTACTCTAAAATGGAATTCTGACTCCCTTCATCTTTTCGCCTTTTGAAAATTAAAACAAAAATGTAGGCTGTTTCCTTGAGATTATTTTAAGGATCTGTTTTTTAAATGTCAATCAATTTAGTTTGGGTTTGTAAGCTTATTTACTGAAAAATATGTGCCAAAACAAAGTTTAAATTCCAGGGTCTCTTATGCAATGCCTGTTCATGTATTTTTTTCTCCAATTTGCTAGCTTTGTTTTTACCCTGGTGACCCCATTTGACGCTTCCTTAGCAAAGAAAGATACTGGAACATTTCCTTCTCCAGTTCATTTTACAGATGAAGAAGCTGAGGTAAACAGGGCTAAGTGACTTGCCCAGGGTCAAACAGCTAGTGCCTGAGGCCAAATTTGAACTCAGAAAGATGAGTCTTCTTGCCTCCAGGCCCAGAACTTTATCCAGGGTGCCACCAGATAAATATATAGTAGATAGGAAGTAACCTTAAAGGAGATGGAACTTGGTGGGGAATGGAGGTGGAAGCAGGGGGTGATAATTGACCTCAGAACTCATAATAAAGATGTTGGAATTAGGAAATGAGATCACAAAAAGAAGAAAAAGTAAATAGTCAAAAGATAGACCCATGATTTGCTTTTAGAGCTATTTTGTATCTTAAACTTCAACAGTAATTTAACTTTGGTTATTAGATTAACATGGAGCAGTGATCATCAGTTTACCATATCTAAGGTTTTTAAAATTCAGCTTAACCAGAAAAATACTCACATGCCATTTCTCTCTTTGACAGCTTAGTAAAAGAAGTTTCTTTTGCTGTAAATTTGAGTCTTCATCTATAGCTCATTGCCCAAATTCAAAAGCTAATTATTAAATAGACCAGTACAGTCTCCTTAAGAAAAAGCATTAAGGGGGCAGCTAGGTGGGCTGTTCTTGGAGTCAGGAGCACCTAAGTTCAAATCCACCTTCAGATACTTGACACTAGCTGTATGACCCTGGGCAAGTCACTTAATCCCAATTGCCTCACCCAAAGGAAAAAAAAAAGAAAAAGCATTAACATTTTATTTATGTATAAGGATGTCTATTGTCCATATTATGCAATTACATGGACAACCTAAAGAGCTCATCCATAGTGTATGTATCTTGGACAGCCAGCATAAAATGAACAAGGTGAGCTCAGGATTGAACATGAGGAAAGTAGATTGGAAATCACTTTTTAAAAAAAATGGTATGACAACAAAATGCTCCTTTAATGCTCTCAAACTTTCTCCAGAAACAAAAGCCCATCTTTACGGTATCAATGTTTTACCAGTGTTATTATGAGGCTGCAAGTCTTAGAATATACACTCTCTGAAGTTCCCTCCAACATATGGAGCACACTTCTTGTGGCGAATTAATGGGAGTACAGAGGCAAGAGTTGCCCAAGATGAGAAGTCATGGATGGCTTATAATCTGCACCATTAAAGAGAAATTCCACACTGATGAGATCCATTTGAACATAAATTTTGTCTTAAAGTATAGGTTGATGTGATGCAGACTATTACATAGAAAAATAATCTTAAAATCTCATAGTTAGAAGATCACCTATTCTATCTGTGGCTGCCGAGAAAGCTCTTTAGAACATGCCCACACTAGGGGTCACCCAGCCGAGACTTGAAAACTTCCAGTAATGGGAACATACTAATCAAGGCAACAATCCATTCATACTATTTTAGACTCCTCTAACAGTTAGGAACTTTTTCCTTATGCTTCTATAAAATGAAATTCTACTGCTTTACATATTCTGCTTCATTATTTCTAGCTCTGTTGTTCAGGACCACAAAAAACAAACAAACAAAACAAAAAACAAAACAAAAAAAAAAAACCTAATCCCTCTTCCAATGTCAACCTTCAAATATTTGAAGACAGTTATGGTGTCCTTAAGTCTTTTCTTTGCCATACTAAACATTCTCATTTGGTTCAACTAATAAAAAACTTTACATTTGGCTCTATTAAATTTAATTTGATTAAATTATATGTTCATCTCTGTCAAGAGCTTTTTGAATCATGATTGTTATTCAACATGTTAACTATTTCTCTTAGATTTGTGTTACCTGCAAATTTGATGAGGATAAATCTGAAATCTATGCTTTTATCCATACTCTGGGGTACTGCAGAGGAGACTTCCTTCCAAGGTGAAATTAAACCATCAGTAGCTGTTCTTTAGATCCATCTAATTTCAAATACACCCAATTATACTATTGTCAAGCTCACATTTCTCCTTTTTTTTCCCTTTCACAACCTCTGTCAACTATCTGCTTAATATCTAGGTGGGCTTTATTTATTGAATTACCTTGAGCTACGAGTTTAAGACATAAAGATAAGAATCTGTGCCATCTTTAAAACTGGAAACTGTCAGTGTGCTAACTCCTTCCACCAATGAAGATAATAAGCGATCTATAACTTGACAGATTAAGTCTAGGAAGTTGGCTAAAGTACATAGAGGTTAAGTGACTTGCCCTGGATAATGTAGCTAATAAGTGTCAAGGATATATTTGAACCTACATTTTCCAGACTCCAAGCTCAGCATTTTATCAATAGGCTATGATATTTCAACATGAATTTATTAACTCCATCAAAAAGAGAAATATGGTTGGTTAGTCTGGTACAACCTTTTCTTGAGGAAATCATTCTGATCAATTATTTCCTGTCAAGGTGTTAATGATAGTAGAAAAACTCAGAAAAAAAAAAAAAACCTTGGATTTTCAGGCTAGTCTCTCCTGTTACCAATTATTTCTGTTGTAAATAATTTCCTTCTACTACCTGATAGCTGAAGTCTGTAAGAAAACTTTCATGCTGCAGACTTCCATCTCCTGTTTATTCCTGCCAACTAGACCATCTCTACCTTTGACAGGAAGGCTGGGAGACAAATCAGTTCTACTAGTTCATTTCCTACTGCCTACTACACATTGTCTTCATCCTTAAAAAAACCTTAACTAGACCCTGTCTTCTCCTTAAGTATCATCCATATAATATAGTTTGTACTTTCTCAGCCAAACTCCTAGAAAAAGCTATCAACCACTCATTGCCTCCACTTCATTTCTCACTCCTCAACCCTTTGCAATCTGTCTTCTGACCTCATCACTCAGCTGAAACTGTTCTCTCCAAAGTTATCAATGATCTCTTAATTGCCAAATCTGATGGTCTGTTTTAGACCTCATTCTTCTCAATCTCTTTGTTACACTTTGTACTGCTGACCATCTTCTCCTAGGATCAGGGGTCCATGAACTTTTTTTTTAATATTGGTGACTATATTTCCATACACTTGTTTTCCTTTGTAATCCTATGTATTTTCTTTTGTTAATTTAAAAATATTCTGAGAAGAGTTCTGTAGACTTCTTCAGACTTCATAAAAAGGTTAAGAACTCTGTTCTATCTATGTATTCTACTCTCTGGATTGTCATATTACTGCTGTCTCTTAGTTCTCCAGTCACTCTCCTTGTCACCTTTTCTCAGTTTTTTTCACTGGCTTCTCATCCATATTATGCCTCCTAATTGTGAGTATATCCTAAGTCTCAGTCCTGGGCCCTCCTCTCTCTGATCTTACATTTGTTAATCTCATCAGCTACGATAAGTTTAATTGTCACCTAAATGCAGATGACTTACAGATCTACATATACAGCCAAATTCTCTCTTCTGTATTCATCAAATGCTTAGACATTTTACCCTAGAAAGTGATTTAGTTAGTTGAGTAGACAAGTAACATGGTCAGAATTGTGTATAAGGGAAGTCACTTTGACAGCCATGTGGAATGTTGTTTGGAATGGGGAGAGACTTGAATCAGGGAGACCAATTATGAGGCAATCTAGGAAAGATTATGAACTAAGATGTTGACTGGGTGAGTAGAAGGAAGGTTCAGACATGAGATGATGTGTAGGCAGAATCAACAGGACTTGGCAACTGTGGACATTGAGGAAGAGTGAAGATAGGGTAAAAAATAAACTCCTTGTTTAGCTTTTTAAGCCCTTCAAAACTTGACCCTAACTTATCTTTCCAAATTCATTATATTTATTCTTCTTAAATTCTACAGCCTGGCCAAAATGGACTTCTCACCCTTCCTCACATTCGATACTCCATCCCCTCTTTTCCTACTTTGCACTGGCCACACAGTCCCTTGCATGCCCCATTTCTCTGTCTCACTGAATCCCTAACTTCCTTTAACACACAGTCTTCGTATTACCTTCTGACACCTTGGCTAACTCCCTCAAATGCTAATGACTTCCCTTGCTGCCTTATTTTTAGCTACTTTATATCTATTTTCCATTTATTCCTATTTATTCTATTTATTCTCTGTTATTTCCTATTTATCTCTATTCCTATTTATTCTCTATTATTACAGAGAATAGGCTTCTAAGCCAGGAAGACTTTAAGTCCCACCTTTGACATACATTGGCTGTGAGCGGTCTTCACTAAATTCTCAGTGTTCTAGGAAGCTCTCCAAGAGAAGTTGCAGAGAATCTTGCATTGGCATAGGCAGTTTCCTTACCCAGGAGTTCCCTGTACCAATGAGATCATAGGTTCAACTTATATATACATACATACATACATACATATATACACATACATATTTGAGCATGTATATGTATGTCACACATATACATGCACACATACATACATACACACATGTGGGGGGGGGGGACTGTGTACATACTAACTCCCCTGATAGAATGGAAAGGCTTCCAAGATGACAAGGATTAAACTTGTACCAAAAGGTAGAACTAGAAGCAACGACAGAAAGGTAGATTTAGGCTTGATTAAAAAAACCCTCTAAATTAAAATTTAAAAAATATATAACTACTTAACAATGAGTTCAATCCTACATAGAATGGGCTAACTCAGCTGGCAGCAGCCTCTCCCTCACTAAAAGCTTTTAGGAGATATGGAGACGACACAGTTCAGGAAGTTGGGGGGGGGCAGAAACTGTTTAACCTTTTTTGCCATGGACCCTTTGGCAGTCCAGTGAAGATGGATCCTTTCTTCGTATAATTTTTTAAAAGGTATACAGCAATATACATAGGACTAAAAAAGGAAACCAATTACACTGAAATATAGTTATTGAGCCATTTTTTCTAAGAGTTCACAGACACAGGTTAATAATCTCTGGTGTAGAAGGAATATATGGTCCACCTCTGAGTCCTCTTACTAATCTGTGATTCTGTGCTTCTGCCCACTATTACTGCCATAATTCTTAGATATTTTCTCCTGTGAATGATTGGCCTTTCTATTCTTCTTCCTGGGTCATACTTGCTACTGTTCCACAAAACCAATAACAACAATGACCATTTACTAAGTACCTATTATAGGCCAGGCACTGTACTAAGTGCTAGGGCGACAAAGCCCAAAACAAAGCAGTACTTGCCCGCTGGAGCTTTCATTCTAGTGAAACAACATATGCCTATATGTAGAAAAAAAAATCTGTTGTTGTTCAAGTGTATCTAACTCTTCATGATATCATTTGGGGTTTTCATGGCAAAGATACTGGAGTGGTTTGCCATTTCCTTCTCCAGATCATTTTACAAATGAGGAAACCTTGGCAAACAGAGTTAAGTGACCTGCCCGGGATCACATAGCTACTGTCTGAGACCACATTTAAACTCACAAAGATGAGTTCTCCTGACTCCCAGCCTGGCACTCTATCCACTGCACCACCAAGCTGCCCTACACAGAAAAAATAAATACCTACTGTTATGTAGTATCTGGTTTACCACATGTATGTATGTATATGTGTATATGTATATATGTAGGCAGTTTTCTCCATTCCTCTCCATTTTCACTTTAAAGTTCTTTTGATAAGACATGCCTATTCCAGGGCCCAGTGCAGTATATTACAACTGCGTCCCAAGACCTTGTCATACTTGTATCTGAAACTCTTTCATTGATATTCAAATCTCATCTTCTGACACATTCTTCTTAAACAGCTTTTCATTCTTCACAATAAATAATTGATATTATTTTCTACAATATAATTTGAGCGTCTTCTTTTTATTGACTACAAAGCCTTATTTTACTAATACAAATAGGAGTAAAAAATATGATGCCTCCTCTAATACTTTTGTACTTACGAGGAATACAATGTATTTGATCAACTAGCATAGTGGCAGACTATACAAAAACATATTTGGAACTGAGATATTTTTGAACTACATATTTACATTATTATTGCCATGTTAATTTACGTAGCTTACATTTCTTTTGCTATGTTAATATTAAATTGTTGGTATTCCTAAGCACATCTAAGAGAAGATGGCCTAGAAGTATGGATTAATAGAGAAGTCATTCCTGGAACAAAGCTATCACATAATACAAAAAAAATGAGCAATCCATATGCAAATAGAATTGGAAACTGCACAGATGATACTATACTTTCCAACACTGTACAAAATGGGAATAAATATTTATATTTAGCAAATGTACTCCCTGCTAAGTGCAAATGAGAATAAAGTAAGCTGTGTCATGTCTTTAGCAACTTAGCATCCACACCCTAAAAAATGGCTCAGTCAAAGGCTACCTACTGAAAGGGACATGATTTGATAATTATTCACAGGATCATAGAGTTACATTTTAAAATAATTTTTATTTATTTCCTCTGTTTTTTACTGTCAAAGTTATTTGTGGATATACCCTCCCTCCCCCACCTACTTCCACTGAGCCCTTTCTTACAACAGAAAAATAGTTAGGCAAAACCAGCCAACATAGAAACCTTGTCTGACAAAGTATGAATCATTCCACACCTGTAGTCCTTCAATCTGTTTACCAAAAGGACTATGAGAACATTTCATCCATTCTCTAGGACCAATATTTGTCATCACAGATCACAGAATTAGAGTCAGAGATGACCTTAGGGGTCATCTAGTCTACTCTCCTATTTTAAAGACGAGGAAACTGAGGGCCAAAAAGTTAGTGACATACCCCAAATTACAGGTTATAAGTAGAAAAACTGGGAATTGGTCTCTATTTTAGGAATATTAATTTGACAGCTTCATAGAATGGATTCAAGATGGGAGAGATTGGAAACAGGAAAGCAATTAAGATGCTAGTGAAATAGGTTAAGTAAGAGATGAAAAGGATTTGAATCAGGATAGTGGCTCTGTGCATAGATATAATTGTGGATAGAGAATCAGCAAGACTTCATAGGTGGAAGATTGAAATGATCCAACAAAGAAGATTGGGAAGCAATGGTCAGATGGATAAGAGGAGAACCAAGACAAATTAGTGCCACAGAGGTCAAGAGAGGAAAAGTATCTGGGAAAGGTGTTTGGTCAATGGTGTCAAAGACTGCAGAGAGATCAAAGGGGCCATTGGATTTAGCAATTAAAAGATCATTGGAAATACAGGAAAGAGTAAGTCAAGTCATGCACCAGGCAGAAGTCAGATTGCAAAGAGTTAAAAAGTAAGTGAGAGGTAAAATAATGAAGAAAAAAGTGCAAAATATGCTTTCTGGGAGTTTGGTTGTGAAAGATATGAGATATTGGATGATAGCACGATAGACAGGATGAAGTCAAGGTTTTTTAGGTAAGGATAGGAAGAACTGGGCATTTTTGAAGGCTACTGGAAAGAATTAGGGCTATCTAATCATTACAAATTATAAGACGTCCTTGAAATTTTATGCAAGCCAAGAGAACATCAGGTTTTGTTCATGAACCAGTTTTCTGACACTGATAAATAAAAGCCTTGTGTAACAAGTTGATTATCTGAAGAGTAACTCTAGTTTTTCTGCCAGGAAAAATTATGGTAAATTAAATATACAGCTATGTGTCCATATACTATACATATAATATATACATATATTACCATTGAAGTCAATGTTATATATGCATATGAATAAATTAAACCTCAAAAATACCATATTATAGTATCTTTTATGCAAGGCCAGTATTCAACAGTCCATTTCATGATCTACTAGCAATTAAATTTATCTAATGGACATCAGACTGTTCATCAAGGCAACACCAGAAATGGATACATGGTAAAGATTTGGTGAATAAACAACATTGTAAGAAAGTGACTTGGTATCATTTTTAGAAGATAGTCTTATCAACAGATATCCTATCTGTTGAGTTCTTTTTATTTTCTGATTTAGATTTAATCATTATTTCAAATCCCCTTTCCTCTCCCAACCCTCCCTCATTTTAAGTGCTTTCAATAGACCAAGAATGAAATGATTATGCTTCTTCAAAAATATCTTCTATGCGAAATAAAATTGAAGAGGCAAAAAGATACTATAAATAATTGGTAATCAAGTCATGTTTGTGTATATATTATATATGAACTCAAAACTAATGAGATACCAAGTTTACAAAATAGAATAAGCAGGATAATATCTTATAAAGTTCCCTATAAATGAGACAATATAGAAATTTCTGAATATAACCAAATCTAGAAAAAGTGACAGTTAAAGAATTTATTCCTGGGGACCTTCTTATGACTTAAACTTTTAAGACCTGAAGTCTGTTTTTAAAACCAATCAAATAATGTGAATGTCAATGAATCAGGTGATTGACTACTGAAGCTCAAGTGTGCAGACTTGCAAGCAAGCAGGTTACTTGCTCGTGCCCAAATTAACATCTTACATTAGTTTGGATACTTTGACGTAACTGTCATTTCACTAGAGTTATTACTCTGCACCTAACTCATCCTGCTCATTTCTTGTCCATGGTTTTCTCATAAATGTGAAATCTATTGTATGTCATTGCTGCTAAATTCTTGTCTCATCTCCTTTTAGAATCACACTACTTAAATACTTCTGGAGTGGTGACTTCATTTGTGACAGCACAATCACTAATGAAGTAGATTTATGTCTCAGGAGATAATCTTTGAGAGTTGCCGTGGCAAAACAAAACCAAACCAAAACTGATCCCCTAGTGATGAGCTTCTCTGGGTAGGTGCACAAAAAACAAACATACATTTTGTTATCAAGTGTGTATTGGAAGCCTTTCCACCTTGATAAGATCTTCCAGAATTTGTAGTCTACTGGCATATCCTTCAAGAAACTGAGGTCACTTTTACATCATGATGAAGCATCTGAACAGCACTTGAGTAGAAATTCCATTTATACAAATCTTAATGTCTTTTATATCACTTTTAATGAACAAACTGTCACTGGTAACATGCCCATATGAATGAAACCATCATTGGATTACTCTTTGGGCTATTCACAATTTTAATTCTTCCAAGGTTGAAATATTCAATTATTGACATATTCAATTATTTACAGGCATATGGCATGACTGGGAGATTATCAATATTAAAGAAAAATTTATGGCAGAAAACAGTGTGGGGTCACTGAAAGAACTGCTCAGTTTCCTAAATGTGATCAAGAACAATCTCTTTTTCATTTCTGTTCTGGGTGATTGTAGAAGGTATACAAATTGATTGGTTTGACCTTCGTATCAAAATCTAGGCAACGTGTACTTTCATTTACTTTGTTTTTCCCAGTATGGATGTTTTGACCAATCTCTTTCTTATTGTTACTGATTTCATTAAGAGGGCTTTTGTGATCAGCCTTGCTGCAATCAGAATAATGTCATTTGCTAAGTAAGAGTATTTAAAGACTTGTGCCATGAAAAAAAAATCCTATTTTTGCTCAGATTTCATGTAGGGTATCTTTTATAACATTGGGCAACATCTTGGATAAACATACATCTCTCACTTTAACTCCTTATTTGATGTCCATACTCAGTGACTGGTGCCGTAAGGTATATCTATCATAAAATCCTGTCTAATTTAATGCACTCATGAGACATATCATATTTGGGGAGAGATTGCAATGCAGAATTTGGCTCTTTCTTAAGTCACAATTGCTTCCTCAAAATCAATATTCAAGTAACTTGGTGTGATCTTACAATCCTATTCATCTCTCTAAGTTGTCTGAGTATAAATAGGGGGTCTGTGATAGAAAAGTGACTGGTAATCAGTAATTTCATAGTGGAAAATGTCAATTTTAGGCAACAGAAGCTATCTAAGTTAAAAATAAAAATTCTACTGGTGGCAAGTCTTTAGAAACATAGCCTTCAGGAATCATGAAAACAAATAGTCACAGGCCTTAATTTCCTAAACTATAAAGTTCTTCTATTAGACTCAAACATGGAATAACTGATTGGTTTGAGATTAGGATAGGAAGATGACAAGGCTGTATATTGTCACCTTATTTATTTAACTTATATGCAGACAACACAACATCATCTGAAATGCCAGACCAGAATCAAAAAGCCAGAATTAAGGTTGCCAGGACAAATATCAACAATCTCAGATATGCAGATGATACTACTCTGAAGGCAGAAAGTGAAGAAGAATTAAGAAGCCTTTGGATGATGGTGAAAGAGGAGAGTAGAAAAGCAGGCTTGAAGCTTAACATTAAAAAACAAACAAACAAGCAAACAAAAAAACCAAACTAAGATCATGGCATCTGATCTCATTACTTCCTGGAAAATAGAGGGAGAAGAAATGGAAACAGGTATATTCTTGGACTCAAAGATCACAGCATTCAGTGACTACAGCCATGAAATTAAAAGATGCTTGCTCCTTGGAAGGAGAATTATGGCAAATCTAGACAGCAAACTAAAAAGCAGAGCCATCACCTTGCCAAAAATAATCCACAAAGTCAAAGCTATGGCAATGTATTCTGTGAAAATTGAACTAAAAGGAAAGCTGAGCGCTGCAGAATCAGCTCTTTTGAATTGTGTTGCTGAAGAAGACTTTTGAGAGTTCCTTGGACAGCAAGGAGTTCAAATCAATTGATACTTAAAGAAATTAACTCTGACTAATCATTATAAGGGCAAATACAAAGCTGAAGCTTAAATACTTTGGCCACATAATAAGAAGGCTGGACTCATTGGAAAAGACTCTGATGCTGGGAAAGATTGAAGGCAAAAGAAGAGGATGGCAGAGGATGAGTTAGATAGATAATGTCATAGAAGCAACAAACATGAACTTGGACAGATTTCGAGGATAATGAAGGACAGAAGAGCCTGGTGTGCTATGGTTTACAGGATCATGAAATATCGGACACAACTGAAAGACTGAACAACAAAATTCTTCTAGATCCTAACTGTTATTTCAGTGTGTTCCCAGCTTTGTGTTATCTGCAAAATGTGATGAGCATCCCATCTATGCCTTTATTCCCAGTCATTGATAAAAAATGTTCAGCAGCGCAAGGCAAAGACAGATCTCTAGGGTGTTCTTTTGGGATGGAAGTCAGTTCTGAACCCATCAGATTATATTAAACAACAGTTTAATCCATTTCTCTCTTCTCCACAAAAGTACTGAGATATTTTATCAAAATCTTTGCCAAACCTAGAAAAACTATATTTACAGCATTCCCCTCATCTACTAATTTAGAAATCCTGTCAAAAAAGTTAGTCTGGCATGACTTGTTCTGTCACCTAATAGTGTAAATAAAACTGTTTTCCTTTGTGGAGAAAACAAACTCAAACTCAAGTATTCTACATTCTAGTCAAACTGGGCAACTACACATGTCTTACTATCATTCTGCTCTTTCCCATCTTCTTGAATTTTATAAGCTATTCCTCATTACTGGAATGTACCTATTAAAATCTTTCTTTTCCTTCAAGACTCAGAAAAAGTGGCACTTCCTCCATAGAGCCTTGCCTAATCGTCACAGCTAACAAATATTATCTTTCACATTTTCCTACAGCTCTTTTTCTGGATCTCTCCTTTGCCCTTAAGATATTTTATCTTGCAATATACATATTTGTGCACATATCACATCACCTTCACTAGAATATAAGCTTTCTAAAGGCAGGGATCATATTGCTTTTTTATCTTATCTGCAGCACTTCATCTAGTGTCTTGTATAGAGTGGTTGCTTATTAAATGTTTGTAAAACTGAATTTTTGTTGAGATGGGGGGGTTATAACAGAAAAATTTCAAGATCTTTTCAAAATCTAATATTGTATGAATTACACCCAAAGGAAAAGTAAAAGTAAAATCCATTACATTCAAAAAGATAAATAACTGTCAACTCAGTCTTTATTTAAATTTTTTGATTTCTTGATTACAAAATAAAAATGGCCTTCAAAGGGGTTTTAAAAGTTGGATTATTGACTGCCAAGAGGAAGATGATAGAGTATCTAAGAAAACTTTTGGCTCTCCAAATTTCCTCCATAAAAAAAGACAGAACATTGCCTCAGAGTGACTGTAGAACAGCAGAAATAAACAAGAGTCTGGGTAAAGCAGTTGTCCTCCAAAAGACAACTTGAGAAGACCCCAAAAAAGACCTGACCTCCAAAGGCAGAGATCTGGCCTAAATGGAATTCAAACACCTCCAGGCCTACTCTTAAGAATGAACAAACAGCAAGCCCTGACAGCAGCTGGGCTGAGAGGCAGACAGCCTTAGGAACTTTCACCTCACTGACAGGGTGGGGATGAAAAGGCTGGGTAGAAGATTGAAGGACCTTCCACTGTCAAAGGATGCCAAACACAGCTCTGCTGATCAGACACATTCCGGGCTATGGCTGTGGGGGAGAAGAAGCGAACACATGTCTGGTGAGTGCAGTAGCAGAGGAGACCCTGCTGGCTGTGGGCACTTGTAGGGGAGCAGAGCTCCTGGTTTCAGCTCCAGGGCAGAGAGGACAGCTGTAGTTTGCAGCCACTGAAGAGACTGCAGGTAGCAAGAGTGTTTGTGGGACAGTGTGGCTGGGGGCCCTAGCAAGGCTGGACCCTGGGAAGAACCTCAGAAAATAACAGTAAGAAGGATCTGAAGCTTGGGGCATCATTCCCCACACCTGGGGACTAGAACTTGATTATGTTAATAGCTGTTAAAAACAAAATAAAAATGAATAAAAAAAGGAGAAAGAACCCAACCACAGATAGCTATTATGGAGATAGAGAAAATCTGGGTTCATATTCAGAGGAAGATAATGGAGCTAAAAACATCACTCTTTTTTCAATAAGAAATACCAAATGGTTCCAAGCACAAAAAGAGTTTTTGGAAGAATTTAAGAAGGACTTTAAAAATCAATTAAGAGAGATTGAGGAAAAATTAGAAAAAAAAATAAAAGCAATCCAAGAAAATCATGAAAAGAAAGTTAACCAACTTGAAATAGAGAATCAAAATAACTTAAGAAAGAAAATAATTCCTTTTTTTTTTCATTTTGGTGGGAGGCAATCTGGGTTAAATGACTTGCCAGGGTTACACAGCTAATAAGTGTCAAGTGTCTGAGGTCACATTTGAACTCAGGTCCTCCTGACTCCAAGACTGTGTCCACTGCACCACCTTGCTGTCCCAAAATAATTCCTTGAAAATTAGAATTGGGTAAGGGGAAGCTAATGATGTTTTAAGACACTAAGAAATAATAAAACAAAATCAAAAGAATGAAAAAAATAGAAGAGAATTTGAAACATCTCATCAGAAAAACAACTGATTTGGAGAACAGATATAGGAGAAATAATTTAAGAATAGTCAGGCTACCTGAAAATTATGATTAAAAAAAAGAATCTTGATACAATATTACAAGAAATTATCAAGGAAGATTGCTCTGAAGTTCTAGAACAGAAAGGCAAAGCAGAAATAGAAAAATTCCACCAATCACCACCTGAAAGAGATCCCAGGAGGACAACATACAGGAATATCATAGTTAAGTTTCAAAATTTCCAGGTTAAGGATAAAATACTTCAAGCAACAAGAAAAAAACAATTTAAATCTCCTGGAGCTACAATAAGGATTACATAATACCTAGCCAACTACTACATTAAAGGACTATAGGTCTTGGAATACTATATTTTGTGAAGCAAAAGAGCTGGGGTTATGACCAAAGGTAACTTACCCAGCAAAGTTAAGTATAATCTTGAAAAAAAAAAGACATTTAATGAACTGAAAGACTTTTAAGCATTTGTGACAAAAACAGCAGAACTCAATGGAAAATTTGACATATAAGATCCAAGACAAATATAAAGTAAATATTGAAAACCAATTATAAGGGACTCAATATAGTCAAATTGTTTGCTTCTTATATGTGAAAATGTTATCAGTACTCTTATGACTGTCATCATTATTTGGGTAGTTTGAAAGAAAGGCTTGGGTTGAGCTGTGTATGATGGGGTGAGTCTATAAAAAAACTGATTAGGGAGAGATAAAAAGGAGTAATCATCTCATACAAATGAGGCATAAAAAGAACTGATACAGGAGAAGCAAGTGGAGGGGGGAGGGCAAGTAGTGCTAGAACCTTACTCTTATAGGGAATGGTTTAAAAAAGGAACATACACATCTAGAAGGTTATAAAAGCCTTCTAAAATCAGAAAGAAATAAGAAAGCAAGGGTATAGCGTGGGGAGAGAGGATAAGGGAAGGAATCGGGAATGGGTAGGTTAAGGAATAGAAGGGCAAGATAGCAGGTAGAAATAAATTAGAGGGCTGTGATTCTTACAGTCTAGCCAATAGCCCAGAGATGCTCAGATTCCTTAAGAGTCTAGCTAATATGGCGAATCTTCAATAAACCTTGTTTCTTGTTGCAAGAAGGCTTGGGTCGAATTCTTTCAGGCAGGACCCGGGTGTTGTGATTTTGGGATTCCAGTACCCCTAAATTCTAGTTTGCATCATATGGTTCCCTGCACCTGGAAAAACTGCCTATACCAAGTTCTTCACCAGCCAGGACTGGAAGACTACAGGCCATTCACCTACAGTTGGTAACAGCGAGTGCCAGCCAATGTCCCCCCATCGTTCCCTGGATGCAGCCTGTGCTGGGTCCAGTGAACCTCCTCTTTGGGATCCCCTTGAGGTAGGGACAGCTCTACACCCCTTGCCAGTAGGAAGCAGTTTCAGAAGCTGAGACCTTCTCCCCTTACCCCAAAAGAATTTGGGTTCCTGTGCCGGTCGCGCCGTGCACTCTCCTCCTATAAGGAGCAGGCTGCCAAGGTCATACTTACCAGTCTTCGGAGCCCACCTGGATAAACACAGAGACGAGCCAATCAGGAGGTGCAAACACTCAAACTTTATTCAGAGGCCATCACAGCAAGGCCAAGCAGGAAAGCAAGAGCAAGAGAGCAGGAGCAAGAGAGAGTGAGCTCCGACCCCTACCGCCCCTATATACCTTCCTAGCCCCTCCTCTTCAGCCCGCCTACCAGTGAATGATTGTAGGATCAGATACCGGAAGGGGATGTCTGGGGTTAGCGCTGCACCTAGGGAGAGGACGTGGCAAAGGAAGCTAGGCCCGGATACAGGAAGGAGACATCTGGGGTTAGCGCTGCACCTAGGGAGAGGACGTGACAAAGGGAGCTCGTTCTCTGCCGTCCCACTCCCACGTGGCACAGCCCCCTGCCTCAGGAGCACATGATCCGGCTACTTCCCCATATCCTGTTCCTACCCCAGTTCACCACAACTCCACATGGCATAGCCCCCTGCCTCGGGAGCGTGAGCTCCGGTTACTTCCTAATATCTTGTCCCTTCCCCTTCTTGCCACAACCCCCATGTGGCACATAGCCAACATCAGACAATCCCTCACAGGTTCCCATTTGTTTGAGGGGGGAATGATGGGGTTGGAATCTGGGCCCCAGAAAGGAAAAACCCTGGACTTTCCCACATGGCCAAATCTCTGGCATTCCTCTGAGGCTATAATCCCATCAACTGGCCTTTCATTGTTGCTACACCCAATCTCCCCTCCATTGTTTTACCTCCCTATGGCCCCTGGCCATTTCCCACCCTCAATCCTAGCTAGGCTCCATGAGGTCCAGGTCCCAGGAGTTCTGTTCACCCCAGCTTACTAGCCACTCCCATCCAGATCATCTCCTTAGGCCCTTCCTTCTGTCACCCCAAACTACTTGGCCAGTCCTAGATCCCTCCCACAGTCTTTCTGTATATAAGGTCCATCTTGTCTCTATTAAGATGCACTGATTCTTAGAATCTAGCCAATAGCCCATGCTCAGATTCCTTAAGAGTCTCGCTAATATGGCAAATCTTCAATAAACCTTGTTTTTGGCTGCAAAAAAAAAATTAGAGGAGTGAGGAGGGATAGGGTTAGTAGGATGAGAAGGATAGTGTGGAAAAATAGGAAGGAAGAAACACACAAGTAATTATAGCTAAGAATGTGAATGGGATAAATTTACTCATAAAATGAAAACGGATAGCACATTAAAAATTTGAGTTCAACAATATGTTGCTTTCAGGAAAAAATAAAAATGAGAGATACACACAAAGATAAAATAAAGGGCTGGAGTAGAATTTATTATGTAAAAAAACCAGGGGAGTAATCATGATCTCAAAGTTAAAGCTAAAATAGATTTAATCAAATGAGAAAAAATAGGGAAACTGCACTACGTCACCAATAATATTCAAGATTGATTTAGATCATTTAAAATAAGTAGACATTATAAAATACCTATGAGTGTACCTGCCAAAACAGACACAGGAACTGCAAGAACATAAATATAAAACATTTTAAAAACAAATAAAGTCAAATTTAAATAATTTAAGTAATATTTATTGCTCATAGATAGGTCAAGCCAACATAATAAAAAATGACAATTTTAACTAACTAATCTATTTATTCAATGCCATCCTAATTAAATTACTAAAATTTATTTTACTGAGTTAATAAAATAAAAACAAAGTTCATTTGGAAAAATAAAAGGTCATGACTTTCAAAGAAACCAAGGGAAAAAGATGTAAAGGAAAGAAATTCATCAGTCTAAGACCTTAAATTATTTATAAGATGAGAACATTTGTTGAAGTGTAAAATGGATAATTTTGATTATTTTAAATTAAAATTTTCTTGTATAAACAAAACCAATGTAGCCAAGCATAGAAGGAAGGCAGAAAATTGTGGGAAAACTTCCATAGATTATCTCTTAGATAGGATGTGATTGTGTAAGGAAACTGTTGTAGTATAGGAAATAATGAGCTGATTGATTTAGAAAAACATGGAAAGACTTGGACATATGAAGGAAGATGCCATCCACCTCTAGAGAAAGAGATGAAAAGTAGAAATATGCATGATATGGTCTTACATATATGTGTATTGGTGTATATGTGTATGTTTATAGATATCTATGTATATGTATATGTGTATGTGTATTATGTATGCATATATATGTGTGTGTCTATATGTGAATATATATATCTCTATATAATATATAGAGATATATATATATTCACATTTAACTGTAGCCTTCTTTGGGGGGGGAGGGACAAGGAGGGGAAAAAATAAAAGTACAAATATGCCAATGAGAACAAAAGAAAAACTAGAAGGAAGCAAAGAAAAGCTGGGTAGCTTTGACAACAATGGGTAGTATTTATTATATAGGTTTTCTTGAAATGGAAATGTATTGTTTTATATAGAATCCTCTCATGTTCTTCTGTGTCCATGGAAATCTTTTTTTTTCTTTTCTCATTTTCTATTTAAATTTAAAATGGATAAAGAATTTTACCAAAAAAAAAAAGTTTAGATTTTTCCCTTCCCTTCTCAGTATTGGTGAATTTAATTTTATATTATTCTTCTGTATTATTTAAGAAGAAAAAAAAGGTGATTTTATGATTCAAAAAGAAAAGTCAATATATTAGCAAAGTAGGTTAAGTAACAGTCCAAAGACTTGGGTTTTTAGTCTCAGATCTGACCCTAACTAAACACTTAGCATAAATGAACCACTGCAACTCCCTGGGCATTAGTTTACATATCTTAAAAACTGAACTAATATCTGCTCTACCTAATTCATAGGAATGTAGAAGTAGATTAATATAATATTAAGCAGTCATTTGAGCTTTAAAAAATAAATTTCCTGATTAAATAAATATAGATACATACATACATATGTATATATGTTGTAAATAAATGGTATTTTTTTTACTAACTTTTTTTAGTTTCCACTTTATAGTAAAATACAGCTTAGATACAAAAACTCATATTGTTTATGGGTTGCTCTTTTTACTTTGGTATAATTTGTATTTGTCAAGAAAAGGAGACAATTATTACATCTAATATTATAATATCTGCATAATAACATCAGCATAACTGAGAGAGGCAGATACTTCTGGTATTGCTACCATAGTGGTACAGGAGATACAGAACTGGGCCTGAAGTCCAGAGACACCTGAGTTCAAATCCAGTCTCAGACACTTACTAGCTGGGTGACCCTGGGCAAGTCACTTAACACTGTCAGCATCAGTTTCCTCATTTGTCAAATGAGCTGGAAAAGGAAATGGCAAACCACTCAATTATCTTTGCCAACAAAACCCCGAATGGAGTCACAGAGAGTCAGACACAAGTGAACAACAATCCAGTATCAAAAACCCAATTAGGGACAGCAGCTATTAAGGACTCAAATTCAGGTGCCACACGCCTACAGCCCTTGCTTTCTTTCTCTCAGAATCCTTATGGTGACATAAGCCAGACTCACAGCCTGTTATTTTATGGTGGGCATTGCTTCTACTGAGCGAGTATACATGTGTTCGTTTATTTCCTGCTGAGCAGATACATCTTCTCTGTTGTTAGGAACAATGAATTCATCTACTGACAACATAAGGCTTGAGCAAACAGTCAAAAATGGCCTCAGTGACAAGTCATCAGACACTTAAGAGAATCCTGCTGGTGCCCGGGATAGCTATTGCCCAAAGCTCATTCACAGAAGTGACATACAAAGGAACTCTGGATCTTCTTTCTTCACCCTAAAGCCACAATTGACTATAAACGCTCTATGCTGCCTTCAGGACCCCTAGATCTAAATTCTGATTTTAATATATTATTCCCTCATCTCCTAACAGCATTAGGAGTGTCAGCTGCAAGCCACACTAAACATCAAACCATTCCTTCTTAAATGATAGAATGGCTGACCCCTGAGTCGCTCATCAACCAATGAGGTTCTAAGCATCATCCAATTTTGTACCAACGAAGTAAGAGTTATAACAACACAGTTATTGGGTTCAATGTAGAATAACAGCAAAGAGCATGGGCATCAGAAACACTCTGAATACACATCAGGATTTGATATTATTGTTAGTCGTTGGCAGAGAAATCTAAGGAGTATTGCAGACGAGAAAATGTTACAACATACCTTGCACATATTAGACCATTAACCAATGTTTATTAATTTGGAAGAATATCCAGCCCTGCCACAAACTAGGTTTGTAAACTTAGTAAAATCATTGAATCCTTCTGGTCTTCAATATTCTTCTTTGTAAAGAATTGGTGTGGGGGAAAGGAAGGGATGGTAGTTAGCTTAGATGATTTCTAAGGTCCCTTCTGGTTCTAAAATGGTATGATTCTATAACTCTACGATAATTAAGCACCAATTTTTAGCATATTATTTCCAGAAAAATAAAGCTGGAGTAAGTTGTCTAACTTTTCTGGGCCTCAGTTTTTCTTTTCTTTTTTTTTTAAATTAATTTATTTTGACTTATCAACAATCACTTCCATAAGCTTCTGAGTTTAAAATTTTTCTTCCCCTCCCTCCCCTTCTCCCTCCTCAAAACAGCGCATGCTCTGATATAGGCTATACATATACATTCCTATTAAACATATTTTCACATTAGTGATGTTGTAAGTAAGAATTAGAACCAATAGGCAGAACCACCAGAAAGAGGAAACAAAATACAACAGAAGAAAAAAAATAGCAAATAGTATGCTTCGATCTGCATTCAAACTCCATAGTTCTTTCTTCTTTGTGGATAGCATTTTCCATCATGAGGCTTTTGGAGATGTCTTAGATCTTCGTATTGCTGAGAAGGATTAAGTCTTATCAAAATTAGTCATTGCACAGTGTGGCTGTTACTGTGTACAATGTTCTCCTGGTTCTGCTCATTTCACTCAGCATCAGATCATACAAGTGGGCCTCAGTTTTCCCATTTGCAAAATAAGACAGCTGGACTTAATGACAGTAACAACAATTAATAATGATGATGATGATAATAAATAGCTATCATTTGTAAAGCCTTTTTAGGTTTGTAAGATACTTTACACATATTATTTCATTTGGTCCTCACAGCAACTGTAAGGATCTCACAGGTTTTATATAAGTAGTTTCTCTTCTATTATATTTTTAATAAAATATATAAAGAATGTTACATGCTTTAGAAAATTAAGATCTTTGTAATAAAGAGCTTTCAGGGCAAAAGCCAAACAAAATGTGCATAAAACATCAGCTACCATCATCATCATACCACAACTATACATATTGCTAAGAAAAACACAGTTACTTTTTCAGCTAGATGAAGGAAATGCCAAATGATGAAAAAGAAATGTTAATTTCTTCATTAAATTACTGCTTTAATTAAATACCTAACTTTAGGCAGTTCCTCATTTGTAATTATGATTTCAGTTTCAGATTTTTAATAGGAGAAATACAATTTATATAATTTTACATATTAAGCCTGATCCATTATGTTGAAAAGATTTCATGACACTTACAAATGTAAAAGTTCCTCACATGTTTAAATTTTAACTACTGTAGCTTACTCTGGAGGTCAAGATTCTTTTTTATTAAAAAATTTTTTTTGACCTAGACCTTGATCTATAGATGAAGTTTTTGTAAAATCATTCCTTGCATTTCTTAACTAGGCATCTGTACCCTGTTTGCTCAGTAGTGGACTTTAACAACAGAGCCACAATTATCCAAGGTTTCAACCAGTACATCAGTTTATTTAGCCTTGCCCTTTGAGTTCCTGGCATTGGAGGCTGCTGAGCAAAGGCTGTATGAACCGCAGTCAGGATATTAGAGAAATGATTCATGTTTGATATGGCCATGGTAGTGCAACACACTGACACCTGAGGTCCTTCCAATTTTGAGATACATGCATACATATACACAAACATGTATATACACACATGTGTGTATACATGTTAAATATATACACATGCATGCATACACATATACATGCATGCATGCAATTCCACAAAGTCCTATTGTGCTGTCTCATCATGGTATGCAGGTTACTTTGAGTTCTTAAAGCTATGCCAGCAAAGTGTAAGTTCTGTTATTATTTTAAAAAATATTAATTAATTAATTAATTTTTAGTTTTCAACATTCACTTTCATAAGATTTTGAGTTCCAAATTTTCTCCCCTTCCCTCCCCTCCCCCTACTCCAAGATGGTGTGCAATCTGATATAGCCTCTACATATACATTCATATTAAACATATTTGCACATGAGTCATGTTGTAAAGAAGAATTAGAACCAATGGGAGGAACCATGAGAAAAAAGAAACAAAAAAAAACAAAAAAAGAGAGCAAATAGTATGCTTTGATCTGCATTCAGACTCCATAGTTCTTTCTCTGGTTGTGGATAGCATTTTCCATCATGAGTCTTTTGTAGTTGTCTTAGATCCTTGGATTGCTAAGAAGAGGTAAGTCTATCGAAGTTAATCATCACACAATATTGCTGTTATTGTGTACAATGTTTTCCTGGTTCTGCTCGCTTCACTCAGCATCAATTCACATACGTCTTTCCAAGTTTTTCTGAAGTCCGCTGGCTCATCATTTCTTATGGAACAATAGTATTCAATTATATTCATATACCACAACTTAGAACAAGTCTGTTATGCAAGGACCATAGCGGGATATGAAGAAGCACACAGCACCTAGTGATGCCATATGTTTTTGGCCATAACAAACCATAAAACAAAGAAGAACTAGAATGGCTCTCACTCTTGTACAAGTTCCCTTCTGCTTTTAGGGTGATAGTGGCAGAGTATCAAGAAATGGGGTCAAAGAATGATAAGATTCACAGTTTTTAGATTGTCAACAAACTTTTAAACTCTATTTAACTAATTTAATTATTAGACTCTAAATGTGATATTCTTGTCCAATGACCAAAGAATAGGCATACTCCTGTCAAAAGTAGATCATATCAACCTTGCCATCTTTAGTTAAGTCAGAAGGAAGAAGGAAGTTAGAGCTAAGTGAAAGAATTGCTAACAGATATTCCTTGAAGATATTTTTTTGAAAGCAGTTAGTATTTTATCCTGTGCCCAAAGCAACAAGAAAGTTTCTTTCATGGGATGTTTGATCATTACATATATTTCAGTGCTAATGATAATTATCTGCAATTATATCAGTCATGCTTCTGGATAAATTTATTATAGTCAACCTTGGCATATTTTTTCTTTTTCCCACTTCTTGGAAAATTGATTATAATGATAGCTATAATAATCGGTAATATTTATTTAGTGCTTTTAGGCTTTGAAAATGTCTTACAGGTCTTTTTCTCCTTTGATCCACACAACAATTCTATGAAGTAGATGCTGTTATCACCTCCATTTTACAAATGATAAAACTATAGCTGAAAGAGATTAAGTGACTTGCCCAGGGTCACAGAGCTAGATATTTTCTGAGGCAGGTTTTGAACCCAGGTCTTCCTGAATCCAGGTCCAAGGCTCTATCCATCATGCCACCTAACCAATATGAAAATAATTGCCTCTGATGCTCCAACATGCAAAGATTAAGTGGTAGATAAATTGTACAAAGAGCTTGATAAGGGTCCACAATTTAAATCAATATATACTCTGTTACCTGGTGACATCAGTGCAAAGGGGGGAAAAACTGAGGAGGGAGAGAAATACATGTGGAGAAAAATATATAGTTGGTCCAGGCATGGGTGAACCATTAGGTCTGAGGAGGCACTCTGTGTCCTGCGCTTATATACTGGGGTGGGGCAGGGTGGGTAGGTGAAAAGGGAGCTACCAGATTTCATAACAAAGCTTTCCATTATGCAGGAAACAAAGAAACCTTTATGCTCTAGCAGCCTACCTGGCAGGGAGCTACTGTTCACCAGCGTTCCTCAATTCCCAGGGGCTTGTAACACTATATGTTCTGCAGGCCAGGGATTTCCACTTTGAAATTCTATCCATACCATAGCCTAGGTTCTTACTCTTTGAAGTCCTAGCTGTTCCCTGAGACCTGCTTCCTCCTTTGTGATATAGATAGGGTTGGTTGGTTATAATTTACCACAGAGAACAACAAACAGAAAAAAAAATGGAAAAGATTTGTGAAATCATTATAACAAAATTTTCTCCACTGAGGGCATCTGAACCCCCACACTTAGTAATACTGTATTCACAAATGCACTTTATAGAAGGGGGTACAGGTCAGATTCTTAAAATCTGGCCAGTAGCTGAGATTCAATCTAGCTTGCTTGTCAATACAAGTGTCACAAATGTTTGGATTCCTTAAGAGTCTGGCCAGTATGGTGGATCTTTAACAAACCTTGTCTTTGGCTGAAAAAAAAAAAAGGAACAGGGGGATACAAATAGAGAAAGACAGACAGACAGATAAAGAGACAGAGACAGAGACACACACAGACAGAAAAACTCCTAGAAAGAGAGATATCAAGTATTTATTAAGCACCTAATATGTGCCGATGCCAGGCACTGTGCTAAGTGCTTTACAAACATTATTTATTTCATTTGCAATAAAACTAAAACCAACATATGGGAAAATTAGCCAGACTGGACAATGTATATATAGCAGAGATACATACTAGAGATAAAATAATTGTGAGAGTCTGACTGATACACAAGATATCTGAAAGTGGGAAGATATCGAAGGTTTGGGGGAAACAACAAAACAACAAAGCCTTAGACTTTATTAATATTAATATTAAAAATCAACTGAAATTATGTCAACTATATATTGTATCAACCACTAACTTTGATGTGATCTATAACATTCAACATATATGGGGTTTTTTTGTATATGTTAACACCATTGGGTGTCATTATAGAAGGTAGAGGTAGCTGGCTAGTACTTCGTTCTCTCTGTTCCCTCCTCTCTACTAGACAGGAGCTTAGCTGAGTTCTTCCTAAGCCTTTCTCATCTTTTATTTTTTTGAGGGGGGGGAGGAAGGTAGGGCTTGTTTAGAATGTGATTATTTTCCTCACCTCTGTCCCCTCTTTCTCTCTAGACACCTAGACCCTGTCACAACAATTAGCTCACTTTTTTATTTAAACACCAGTATAATGATGGTAAGGCCTATATGGACTCTCTATTTCATGGAATTTGTATCAAAAAGTTATTAATATAATCACAAAAGTTCAGACACTCCAGTTAGGAAAATTCCAGTAGAGATTTGGTTCTTTGCCCTAATTTAAATTTATGTGTGTTCCTAGCTTACCCCTAGTCTCTTTCTTTGTGATGCAAAAATCAGGATATGGGAAATATTTAGATAAGAGAAGCAAGCAGAGTGTTACACTGTTACTAGACAAGTATGGGGAAGGGAAGTCGGGGACAAAGTAAAGGGTTTTGGTGAAATTCTCTCAATTCTTGAAGAGGTGAGTAAAGCCAATAGCGTCAGACTGAGTCTTCTGTTTTGAGATGCTTGCAGGGCCTGATGGCCCATCTCTGTTTTTCCTTTGCTTGCCACAGTTCAGTCTCCCTTTCAGCTTTTCTTTCTGGTTGACTGACCTGTGTTACCAATTCCTCCCTTCTGCTGCTCAGTTCTTACTCCCCACTCCATCCTCTCACTGTCTTGTACAAGCTATATGTGTGTCTTTAACTTGGCACGAATCAACTTGGCTCAAAGACTGCAATAGTCCCAACTCAGTCGGAGGGCTAAGAAGAAATGTTTGTCCATATGAACAAATCCCAGGATGCCAGACAGTTCTCAAACCCCTATTGCATTCATTCACAGACACATAATTCTATTAAATTACAAATGCATTTACGTTCAAGAAACATACATGTAAAAGGCTGTGATGTAAATGTTAAAAATTGGAAGTCCCTGAAAATTCTACTAATCTGATTTTTATCTCCTAATAGTGGTTTGGGAAATTTAGCTGCTAGTATTGCAACCTTAGTTCAAATCCAACAATCTGCCTCTTAGAAACTTTGTAAACAAGCTTCTCTTTAATCAGAAAATCTAACATGTTAATACAAATCCTTCTAATGACATCTAGTTTTATAATTCCTAAATGACATTGGCATTATGAATTAAGAAACAAAAAGAACCATATATATGGTTGGGAACTATATATAGTCAGTTGGTTTGTTTATTTTTAATTTGATATAGGCATCTTACTATGTGATCATCTGGATACTCTACGGAATCACAGAATATCAGAATTGGAGACCTTAGAAAGCATATAATTCAATTTCTTCATTTTACAGGTGCGAGAACTGAGGCACAAATCAAATTACTTGTTCAAGATCTCATAGCTAATTAGTGTGACTCAGACCTAAGGTTCAGGTGACAAAACTACTAGTTTAGACCTGACTTCGATGAGGAAGAAAAGGAAAAGAAAAAATGCTATCAATGCTTAAAATTCAGGCTATTGTATCTCCTAGAAGGGAAGATGAAAGATCTGAGGAATAAAGAATCTTTTTAAGTTACCAGAAGAAGATGAAACATTTCTTTTAAAGAACCTTCCAAATAAAGACACAAAGAAGAAAGAAAGCTTACTGTATACATGGGACTAAGCAACAGATGTAACGTTCTTCTTATAACAAAAGGATCAAGGCCTTCTGAAAAGGAAGCAACAAGGAATAATGACGTCATCAATATAGACAGTATGCAGTAATGGTGAGAGGAAGAAAGGCTGAGTGGTGCTGGTGGACAATTTCCTGGTGAAGGGTATGAAGGTAATTATTTATTGATCTGACAATAATAGAAAGGTCTGTCTTCTCAGAGTATGTATGCAAGATACAACAGAAAACCTCACAAGACTGGTCAAACCTGATGATTACCAGCTCTTTCCGGAGATTTACATGGGCAGAAATTATGCTTCCAGGAGGAACATACATAAACACACACACACACTATTGCCAAGGATTATGAAGTCTTGGACAAGAAACTGAGAATCTTATGTGGTATTTTTTTTTTATCATTTCTGTTGATCAAGGAAAGGGCTTCAGAAGAGAAAGGTAGATTTGAGAAGTAAATAATTCATAAAAGAATAGGATTTTCATTTCTAGACTATGGCTTAAAAGTCAGAAACAATATACTTCTGGACATGGATGGAGTGCAACTAACAATTCTTCAAAAAGCATTTATTAAGCATCAAGTACATTCCAGAAGGGCAGGAGGTGATGCAATGGATAGAGCACCAGACTTGGAGTCAGGAAGATCTGAATTCAAATTTGGCTTCAGACATTTATTAGCTGTGTGACTCTAGGCAGGTCACTTTACCTCTACTTGCCTCAGCTCCTCATCTATAAAATGGGGACATGATGAAGAAAGAAATGGCAAATCACTCTAGTATCTTTGTCAAGAAACTCCATGGACAAAAGTCCATGGGGTCATGTAGAGTTGGACATGACTGAATTATAACATATGCAGGCATTGTGCTAGGTACTGGAGATACAAAGAAAAAATGAAACAATCCCTTTGCTCAAAGAGCACATATTCTATTTGGAATATACTCTATACAAAATAAATACAAAGTAATTTGGGCTAACTAGTAATTTGGTAATTACAAGTATTATATTATATTATTATATACACATATTATTATGAATAGACTAGGGGAATGGTGAGTACTAACACCTGGAGAGAACTAGGAAAGGTCTCTTGTGAGAAGTAGCACTTAATCTGAACTGTGAAAGTAGCTAGGCATTGCACGACGGAGAGAATTCTAGGCAAGAGGTACATACAGACTGTGCAAAGATGGAGATATGGGAATCACCATATGTGGGGTACTGCAAGAAATCCAGTTTAAGTGTACCATAAAACACATGAGGGGGAGTAACATGCAATCAATATGAAAAAAAAAAAACTAACAAAAACAAAGTTGGAACCAGTTTGTAAAGGACTTTGAATGTCAAACACAGAAGCCACATTTTGTCCTACAGGGAAACACTGAAGCTTCTTGAGGAACAGAGTGATGTGTTCAGAGCTGTGCTTTAGTAATGTCAACTTGGCAGCTGTGTGGAAGATGGATTGGAGAGGACAGAGGATAGATGCCCAGAAATAAATTAGAAAGCCACTGGAATAGGAAAGAAGTGATGAAGACCTGGATTAGCATGATTATAGCATGAGCGAAGGGAAGAGGGTGGATTAGGAGATGCTGTAGAATTAGAACAGACAATGATTGTTATGTGATATTTGCCTGGTATCTTGCATATATAATCAAAAAAGCTTTAAAATAAAAAGGAAGCAGGAAGGGGAAAGACTAGCTACATTTATCTTCCATGCTAGATTCCATGGAGAGAAACTTCAAATAGCAGTAAAGACATTTAATAATTTACAGGATGCAATAAAGGAAGCAACAATAAAAATGTAATAAAAAGACAGCAATAAAACACAGCTTCAGATGTCTACACAAAGATGCACAAAGTATAGATAACAAGCAAGACAAACCAGCCACACGGGGGAAAACTTAGGATCACAGATTAGAGCTGTAGGACCTCAAGACCATGTAGTCCCATACCTTCATTTTACAGATGAGGTAACTGAGGCCCAAGAAAGTTAAGTGACTTGTCCAAGGTCACAAAGGCATTAAATGGCAGAAGCAGGATTTGAACCCAGGTGCTATGTCTCCAGAGCCATTCTTCTTCTTATTGTACTAAGGTGCCTCCTTGCTGGAAAAGGGCACTGGAAAGTTATAAAACAAACAAAAAAAAAAAAACAAAAAAAAAACCCCACGGTCTATGTAGCTACTTCTCCATCCCTGACTAGCAGGTTAGGTCCCCTCAGGGTTCTATGAGTACCTTTGAAGGGTTGTTGGGGTTATGACTTATGAGCCTCCACTTGGTGTGTTCTCTCAATATCATTTAACTAGTTAATTGATCTCCTTAGTATCAATTAACCAATTAACATCAATGAGCTTCTAGAAAGGGATATTCACTGAGAAGGTCTAGCCAAGACAACACAAAAACATCTCAAACTTGGAGCCAGCCCTCACCTCTACATATCTGCTCCTTCCCTGGTGAGAGTCCACTTAATTTTAAATGACTGCTACAAAATATCTCCATTCCTGGCTCAGCTGGGCTAGCTCCTTGGCCTGAGTCAAGCAGGTCACTTGGCTGCTACATCTCCTTACCACATCCAGCTGCTGTGGCTACAAGCAGAATCTTGTTACTAACTCTAGTTGCTGCAAGCTTACAAAGTCATAACCTACTGCATACCCTCTCTGATACTCATTTACTTAAGACTGGGAAAGAATAAATACAAAGAGACAAAACAAAACGATTCATGGCCACATGGTAGCCGCGTGACAAGAGAGTGCCTGATGCCTCTCTCCCACGTGGAGGTCCACAGCAATTATTGCTTCATTTGCCACTGGGGAAGGGATTGAGAGATTGGTGCTCCTTTTGTATACACCCTCATTTGCAGTTAAGCAGCCAAATAAAAAACTTTTTGTCACCACACAGTAAGCCAACAGGAATGATGGGAAAGGAAATGGGAAGAGAAAAGTGCCTTCATCACATGTATCTTGAGGCAGACTTAACAGGAGTCCAAGTGGGTAGATACCAAGAAGAGCACATCGACATGCTCTAATGACTGAACTCTAATTGTCCAACCCCATCATGACATTGGGATGCTAGAACTGCATTGACATCAGGAATTCTAAATGAAGGTATTTTCTCTACCAACATAGGTATGCAATTCCGGAAAGTGATACTTTATTCAAAGAAACAGACTAGCTACAACATTATATATTATAATGATATCACTCATGTGTGAAAATCCAAGAACTCAGAGGAGTGAAATTCAGTTAACAACAATGGAAAAAGAAATGGAAGCAATTTTGCCAAAAAGTATATTCCAAACTCCCTGAATAGAAAGAGGAAAGAGATGAGGAAGAGTACAGGAACCAAATCACAAGCATGGTACAGAGGTATAATGAAGGAATAATGAGGGACTCTGATAATTCACACATCTTCTAGAACTTTCTGCCCCCAAAAAGCAGATAATCTTTTCTTGATTAGTCTTAACAATTATATCCTCCAGAAGGTTGAGAAAATTCCATGCTGGATTTGATTCTCACCAACACGGAAGAACTGGTTGCTGAGGTGGAAATAATGGGTACTTTAGAAGCAAGTGATTACTCTATCCTAGAGTTTCTGTTAGAGAAGAAAAAAGCCAGGTATAATTTGATAGGTACCATAGATTCAAGAGAATATATTTCAAAGGGTTCAGAGTAAGGACAAACAAGATCCTATGGCCCCATATATACAAATACATTACAGCTGTACTTTTTGTTGTGGCAAAGAACTGAAAACTAAAGGGGTATCTATCAAATGAGGAAAGGTTGAGCAAATTATAGTAAATGAATGTAATGGAATATCTCTGTGCCATAAAAAAATGATGAAAGGAATGGATTCAAAGAACCTTGAAGCACTTGTATGAACTAATGAAGACTGAATTTATAAGAACCTAGAGAACAACTTATAAAAGGACTACAACATTGTAAGGGAGAACATCTGTGAAGGAATTAAGAACTGTGATCAATGCAATGACTGCAATGATCAATTCTAGAATAATGAATAATGAATCATGCTTCCCACCTCTTGGCAGAGAGGAAAGACACTAAGGGGTGCTGAGTGAGATATAAATTGTCAGACACAATGTAAGTGAATTTATATACGTATGTGTGTGTGTGTACATATATATACACATATATATACATATATATATACACACACATATATTTTTTGTTGTTGTTGTTACAAGGGAGGGCCTGTATTTGGTGGGTTCTAAGAAAGTGGGAGAGTAGTGAGAGTGATATTTTAAAAAATGAAGGAAAGAGTGTCAATGAAACATTAAAGAAATAAAGAGAAGAGAGCAGAAGGCAGTTCAGATAGGGACATAGCACAGGACAGTGATGAAACTACTATGTTAAATTGGAAATATTCTGCACCAAAAAAAAAAAATCCTGAAACTTAATGTAGTGGGAATTCATAGTTTCATATGTAGTCCTCTTTTTTCTGCTCTTTTTTGTTTAGGGAAATGTTCAAGTTTATTGATGTCTATCAAGCTCATAATAACACAATTGTGGTTGTGGGGATTTTTTTTCACTCATGTTGGTGAAAAGAGAATTAAAGGATAGGACTGCTGCTTAGAAGGAATAACAATAATAATAATAACAATATAATAACTAACATGTATATAGTGCCTACTATGTGCCAAGCACTATGCTAAGTGCTACAAAATTACTATCTCACCCTCACAACAACCCTAGGAGGTAGGTGCTATTACCCCCATTTTATAGATGAGAAAACTGAGGCAAACAGATTAAGTGACTTGCCCATGAACACAGAGCTACTAAGTCTCTGAGGCTGGATTTGAACTCAGGTCTTCTTGACTCCAGGAATTCTATCCATTGGGATGGGATTATGATAATAGATGATGAGAGGAGCAAGAATTATTTAACTTTGATTTGATTTATTTTATCTCTGCCAAGGAGAATGACCTTTTGACAGAAGAGGACAGAATAAAAATGGAAAATAAGTTTAAATCCAAGATAAGTAAGAGATAATAAGAGAATGAACTACAGGATATTGAAAGAACTATCATACGTAATTCCTGATCCATAATCAACGACCTTCAAAGGATTTTGGAGAAAAGAATTTTTAAGAACAGGAGACATCTGACAGGACTGGAGAAGAGCAAATATTTCAATTTTCAAAAAGGAAATAGAATGTAGTATATAAACTATAAGTCAATAAGCCTGACTTTGTTTCCTGGCAAAATTCTAAAATGCATCACCAAACATAAAGTTTGTGAACACATTAGAACCAGTTATCACTAAGAATTGGAGCAGTGTGGGACAGAAGAAGGAAATAAGCAGTTACATAGTGTCTACTAGGTGCCAAACAATGTGCTAAGCACTTTATTATTTCATTAGATCCTTAAGTAAGGTGGGTACTGTTATTTTTCCCTTTTTACACTTGAGAAAATAGAGGCAAAAAGACATTAAATAACTTGCCCATGGTCATATAACTAGTAAATGTTTGAGGCTGGATCTGAACTCCTGTCTTCTTGACTTTTGGTCTAGCATTGCACCACTGAACAGCCTCCTTGCTAGTACGGCTTCATTAAGAATTGGTGATGGTAGAAAAACCTCATTTCCTTATTTGACTGGCTTACTAGCGTGACAGATAGAGGGGTAGCACTTTCTTTGGGTTCTAGGGTACTCTGTGGTTACCTATTCCTAACATTATAGATCACTAGTTCCCATTGGTCTGCTTTCCTTTAAAAGTCAACCAGTATACAATTAGCTCTTAGCAAAGGTGACCTAAGCTTCACAAAGATGAAGATAGCAAAATACAAGCAAGAGCTTCAAAATATTTCCCTGACATAAATGTGGAGAATCCTCTACCACATATATATGTGTATATATATATACACACATATATAGATAGATAGATATAGATATATAGATATAGATATATAGATATAGATATATCCAACATATATGGGGTTGAGTCACTTGAAATTTAAAAAGAATGGTAGCAAGGTATACATGTATGATATATACATGGCAAAGGCAACTCAGAATTCCTGGTACTTCAGGACTTGGAAATTTCTTTTCTTTACAAAAAGTCCTCATGCAGTGTTCCTTGGGTTCAGCATTTTTTTGCTAGGCAAGTCGCTCAGCTTTATTTCCAGGTTCTGCTCCTTTCCACAGCTCCTATCTTCGTTAGGACTAGCTCTCTTGAATTCATAGCTGGCTCTCTGTTGCCACAGGTCCTGTTCCTTGAAGTTGTTTTATTCCTTGAGTGACTGCATACCTATATCTCTGACTGTCTGGATTGTGTGTCTGACCTCACTCAAATGTGCTTCAAGCTAGGTGCTGCAGTGGTCCAAATGCTAGATGTGGAATCTGGGAAGACTTGAGTTCAAATTCAGCCACAGATAGTAGCTGAGTGACCCTGGGGCAAGTCATGCAACCTGTTTGCCTCAGTCTCTTCAACTGTAAATGGGGATTATAATAGCACCTATCTGACAATGTTGTTTTGTGTAATATTTGTGAAGCATTTAGCACAGTGCCTAGCACATAGTAAATGCTTAATAAATGTTTGTTTCCTTCTTTCCTTTCTTTCATCTGATGATCACTGTCAGGTGTGTCACCTCTTCTACTGCTTGGCACTAAAGCTGATGGTTGTGAGAGAAAAGAAAAATCTCTTAACCTCCTCCAGCAGAAGTGTCTTTCACAAAGCTGTCTCAAGCACGGATTTCCTCAGATTTCCAATGAAATACTACCTCTAGGGCTTCAAAGGTGTGTTGAATTTTTGGCTTTTCTCATGATGTCCTTCCTACTTCTAGAGCTATGAATCTACCAAATACCATCAGAAAATGGTAAATATACATCATAAAGGGATCAGGGTATAAAGACATCTTTAGAGCTAGTTTAACACATTTTTAACATTTTTGTGATTATATTCTGAGTTTTTAGGACTGGGTGACTGCAACAATTTCCCTACAGCTATAAATAACAATTTCAGCAAAGCATTTGATAAAGTCTTTCATGCTATTCTTGTGACCCAAATGGCCTAGCATGGTCTAGATGACTATACGGTTATGTGAATTTGGAACTCAATAAATGACTGAGTCCAAAGAAATAAAGAATCAAGATCAACTGCCCTTGGAGAATCTGTGTTTTGCCTTGTGCTGTTTAGTACATTTTATCATTGACTTTGATAGACATGGAGGATATGCTCATTATATGTTCAGCTGATACAATGCTGGGAGGGATAGTTAACAAACTAAATGAAATAATCAGGAACAGAAAGGTATTTCAACATTTAATGATATGAAATATAACAGGGATAACTGTAAAGTCTTATTCTTGGGTTAAAAAAAAGAAAACAGCTTCATAAAAATGAGTTGGAGGAAGCTTGGCTAGACAGTTCAGTCTCCAAAAGATCTTAGTGTACTGGAAGCTCCATTAGTCATCAGTGTGATATGCCAGCTAAAAATGCTAATGTGATTTTGGATTGTATTAAGAGAGGTATAACTTCTAGGAATAGGGTTGATAGGCCTACTCCAGACTACATCTGGAGTACTGAGTTTGGGGCACTGATAATCTGAAGAGTTTCTAGGGTAATTAAGATGGTAAAGGGCCTCAAGTTCAAGTTACTTGAGGATAAAAAGAAACAAGAGATATTTATGTTGAGAAAGAAATTTTGGAGGAATAAAAGATTATGGTTGTCTTCAAATATCTGAAGGCCTGTCATCTGGTAGGAAGAGGCCTGAACAACATATGGCCCACCAAAGGATTTCAGGCAGCCCACAAAAAATGTAGGGTTGCCACTGCATACTCTATTTGTCATGTGACCCATGGCAATATTTTTGTTCCACAAACTCCTTTTAATAACAAAAAAAATGTGTTGTGAACACCCTGGGAATTTAATGTACTACTCATAATACTTCTTAAATTTATTCATTAAGTGCTTTACAACAATTATAACTTTTGCCCTAAAAAGACTCAATTTAAAATTTACATTATACAATAATGACAAAACAGAAAAATTTGTTCTAACTATAATTACGAAAACTGAATATAAAACTATAAAACTTATTACAAAATAGTTAGGAATATTTTGTATAAGATATTCTGGAAGAATCTTCATATTATATTTCTTTATTTTATGAATTTTGTTGAATATAAATAACATGTTTAATGAAATAAGTTATACCTTGGGAGATATTTAACATCATCTAATAATCATACATAAACTCAATTTTGATGTTGGACTTTTTTTATTTGAATAAAGTTGGGTTGCTTTGGTACTGACTTCCCTCCCTCTCAGTGGAGGTTTTCAAGCAAAAACAATGTCCTTTTATTGGCTACACTGTAGAGGAAATTACTTTCAGTAGTGAGCTGGATCTTTTCAACTCTGAAATTATACGATTCTGTGATTAATTGCAAAGCAAAGAACTGTGAAGCTAAAGTTCAACTCAGTTCTCTACTTCTCTGCCTCCCACATATCCCGCATATTCATTTCAGAAAGTTACTACTACTAGACAGGAACCAAACAAATTATTTATTTTAGAAAGTTATTACCTGTATCAGATGTGTTATACTCAGAACAACAAAGGGCTATCTTCAGGAAAAAGGCTTATTTTATACAAGAATGTTTTTAATGAGATTTTGCCTCTGTCTGTGGGGGAAAAGGGGAACAGGTGAGATGCAGTAGAGTAGTTAAGGAAATAAAGAAGGGGAATGTTAGCTTACTTTCAAAGGAGATACTTTATTGCCAGCAGCAGATCTTTAGTGATCATTTGCATTCAAACAGCGAAATGAAGGATTCCAACTTCCAAACAGTTAAGATGCTAATTATAAATAATTTCTATCTACTAGATTTATTAAAGCAATTAGAATGTTATAATCTTGCTTCTTCCTCACTAACATTCCAATTTCTTTAAAAAGATTCTATTACTCATTTTCTATTAATTTATATTTTTGCATTAAGGCAAATTAAAGAGATTTTTATTATGTCTAAAAAACTATATGACCCATAAAAGAAATTGCACTAGACCACAGGCCAACTAAAAACTCCATATTCCCCAGGGATAAGATTCCTTAAAGACCTGGTCCAAGATAATACAGGCCTTGGGGCCAGGGATTCCTCTTTGTACTGTAATATAAACCTCATTATTTGCTAAGCCCTTGTTTTGTTTTCTGAGCTACAAAATATTACTTCTATGACGTAAGACACACTCTACCACAAATTCACAGCTCTTGTGGACTGACCACCTGGTCATTAAGTCTGTTAGGCTATTTGGGTTAAACATTTTGCTACACCAGTTTTCCAATTACTTGGTCCCTGTCTTTTCAGAAGACAGAAACAGAACAGGTGTATGTGGAGCTAATAGTTCAACAATTCACTTCAGTAGATATTCTTGAATTCAACTAGATATTCTCTGGTCATATCCAGCAATCTGAGTGTTTGAAATTAAATTCTTACCAGTCATTAACTTGTGCCTTCCCATCTCCCAATTAAGGAAAAGAAATGCATTATCTAGGAAAATAGTTATAATAATTGCCTTCTGGTCTCGACCCCTCCACCCCCCTCATTAACATCCAAAAAGCACGTAGAAAAATCCTATTCTTTATAGACAGAAGCAGAAAACACTTCAGATTGTGAGGACACCAAAAACAAGGATCAGGAAATGTAACAAAGTGTAGGAAGAAGAAAAGAGTGTGAAAGGAAGTATGACCTGGATTTCAAGCCAAGCCTGGAACATTTTGCATGAGTTTCTCCTAATTGCTGATGTGATGCTGTGAGGAGAAGAGTGAGCACCAGAGCTCTGGATAAAGGAAACATTCTTCATTATTTTTTTGAGTGAGATATGTGTGGTCCCCAGACTCTCTTTGGGGAGAGCAGTGAAGAGAGACAGATTCTGAAAGTGGTGGATGTGCAGGGGAAGTCGGTTCTGCAACATGTCCCTGATTTCCAGCTTCCCTCCCTAAAGACTTCAGAGAATTTCCCTACGTTGAGATCAGGGCCTCTCTTGGGTTTGAGCTAAGATATATTACTTCCTGCAGAAGAGCTCATTAACTCTATACTTTCTCAAAATTTTTTCAAAATTCTCTTTGCTATTTCCTTGGATAAATGGGTTTACTTACTAATGAGCTATTGGTGATGATCTAGCATTTGGTAGGAAGAAATTAAGCCTATGGATTTAAGCTTGGGATAATTTCTGCCTTGTTCCTCCCTTCCAATAGAATAATCAAGAATGGAGTTTTATTGTGAACCTACTGTATTCCAAGAGCAATAATATTTAATAAGGCAGATATAGTATGGTATCCATCTCTTGGAGACTGGAGAACAAGGTGTCCAGCTAGCCTCATGGCTCCTTCTCTTACTGCTATCAAGGTAGAAATCACAGGTTTCCCTTGGAGAGGATAGGGCAAGATTCCAGAGATATTTATCAATGCCTCCTGTAAGAAACCTTTATACTATCCTTGTGGTCATATATATCTTACATCTTTACACAAGAAAAAGTTGGAATGTAGAGAAAAAGAAAGGAGGCATCCAAAGAAAGGCAGCAGGAAAAGGAAACAAGGACAAAAAAAAAACAAAGGTAGGGCAGAGAGAGGGAGAGTAGGTAAGGAGAGATCTAAGAGTCAGTATACATTGTATAACTCAATTTATATAATCAAAATGATAAAAATAAAATAAATTTTTTAAATATTCATTTAAAATAAGGGTACAGAAGGAGGGAACCAAAGACAAATTTTTATTTTTATTTTTTTGCTTTTTGGTGAGGCAATTGGGGTTAAATGACTTGCCCAGGGTCACACAGCTGGTCAGTGTTTTGTGTCTGAGACAGAATTTGAACTTAGGTCCTCCTGATTCCAAGGCTCAAGCTCCATCCACTGTGCCCTCTAGCTGCCCCTGCAAAGATAAATTTTTTAAGATGGTTTTGCCTAAGGTTTGTGAAAGTTATTGAGATAGTCTACATCAGGTGAGAGGAACCTGCATTCTCGAGGCCACACATGGCTGTCCAGGTCCTTGGGTGTGACCTTTCAACTGAGTCCAAGTTTTAAAGAACAAATTCTTTTATTAAGGATATTTGTTCTGTGAAATTTGGATTCAGTCAAAGGGCCAAACTTGAGGACCTAGAGGGCCACGTGTGGCCTCGAGGCTGCAGGTTCTAGCATTTAGTGCTAGCACTTCACAAATATAACTTCATTTGATCCTCACAACAACCCTGAGAGGTGGATAATATTTTTTTTTTTTTTACAGATGAAGAAACTGGTGCAGACAGAAATTAAGTGACTTGTCCAGAGTCACACAGGTAGTTAAGTGTCAGAGGTCATATTTGAACTCTGGTCTTCCTGATTCCAGGCCCATCACTCTTCCACTGTACCATATAGCTGCCAAAATGGGTGCTAAAGTGGATTCATGGAAGTTGTGAGGGATGTGAAACACTCATTTGGGGATTTATCTATTTTTACAAAGAAAATATACAGATGGGCAAATTAATAAAGGCAAAAATATAAAGTGGGAGTTTTATTTTATTTTAGTGTCCTTTCCCTGGAAGGACAGCTTGATAATATCAACACCCCAAGGCATCTCTAACCCCTGCACCCAGGGCACCCATTCAAAACAGGACATGACTTGGTAATATAACTTAGCTAAAGCAAGACTCAGTGGAATTTGCATTTTAAAGCCCTTTATCTCCAATTGTGGAATGAATCACAGTTCCTCACTATTGGAAGGACCCTCAGAAGTTGTCTAGTTCAATAGATATGTGATCAAGAATCCTTCTGCAATGTTCCAGACAGAAGGCAATCTATCCTCTAGAGACCTCCACTGGTGGTTAACTCACTATCTTCAAAACGATTCCCACCACTTTTGTATAGCTATGAGAAAGCTTTTCTTTTCACTGGGTAGGCATCTATCTGTAATTTATACCCTATTGCTTCTAGTTCTGCCCCCTGGGGCTAAGCAGAACCATCTAATACCTCTTCTATGTAACAACTCCTCAAATTGTCATAGGAACAAAGAAATAGATCTAGAAGGAAACTTAGAGAGATGGTGCAGTGGATAGAGTGCTGGGGCCTAGAGTCAGAAAGACTCATCTTCCTGTATTCAGATCCGGCCTCAGAAACTTACTAGCTGTGTGACCCTGAGCAAATCACTTAACTCTTTTTGCCTCAGTTTCCTCATCTGTAAAATGAGCTGGAGAAAGAAATGATAAACCGGTCCAGTATCTTTGCCAAGAAAATCCCAAATTGGATCACAAAGAGTAAGGCAGGACTGAAAAAACAACACAAGTCATTTTACAGATAAAGTAGTTAAGACCATTAAGATAAAGTCACTTGCCTAAGGACACACATATACTTTAAGGCAACTATCCTGCGCTGTTGTTTCTCTTCCAGGCTTCTGTATTCTAGGTTAAACATCCTTATTTCTTTCAACAGGTGAATGAATGAGAGTCTCCAGTTCCCTCATCATTCTGATCACATTTTGGACACAATTCTTATTAATATAATGACTATGTCTTTTCAAAGGATTTCAGGGAAAACAGAAAATAACCTCAGAGGGTCCCATTATTGCCACACAGTACTTTCACTCCTGATATTTCTTAAATCCTCATTATCTGCTCCCAGCTGCCCTCCACTTTCAGCATTCTACTTTCGTAATTCACTGAACACAAAGCCATCTATCTCACTAGAGCTGGCTCTCTCCTTAAGATACCTTATCTTGGCTACCCTGACCAGGGCTGGTTGCTGTTTTTCCCATGTCTCTCTCACTCAAACACACTGGTCCAGGAGGAAGAGTTGACATACTCCTTTCTTTTTGCTATCACTTCTGAATCATCCTTCTATTACCAACATTTAACAGCTTCCCCTACTTTTAAGATTCATTTCATCAATCTGTATCAACCTGAAAGACCCTTGTTGCTGCGATCTATTGGTCTCTGGGTCATTCATTCTCTTTTTTTTTAAGTTCAGTATGTGGTTTATAATCTTCCTCTCCTTCTCAATTCTTGCCCTTATACTTCAGTATATGTTAATGTCCCCTTGAACACCCTGACCTACTTCATCAGCATCCTCAATTCTTGCGACATGTATCTTTATTCCACTCACAGGAGCAGTGTTCAGTTGTGTCCTACTCTTCGTGACCCCATTTGAGGTTTTTGTGGCAAAGATATTGAAGTATTTTGCCATCTCCTTAACCAGCGCATTTTACTGATGAGAAAACTGAGGCAAGCAGGGTTAAGTGACTTGCCCAGGGTCAAACAGTAAGTTTCTGAGGCCAGATTTGAACTCAGGAAGATGAATCTTCCAGAATCCAGGCCTAGCACTCTACCCACTGTGCCACTTAAGCTGTCCACTTTAGATCTCACTAAAACTATATCATATCCACATCTTTTAACTCTGTAGCTTCCCACTCTGATCATAAACTCGTCTTTACATCTTTTCCTGTACCTATTCTTCCTCCTAGACCCATCCTTCAGTGTCACAGAAACTTTATATCTCTATTTCTCCATGTCCCCTTATAATGACTTGATGTTCCTCATTTATAGGTGAACAAGTAAAGGATACTTTTTAATTCATCAAATATTTATTTGGATAAATAGTATTTTATTTTTTCCAATTACATGTAAAGATAGTTTTTAACATTCATTTTGATTTTCAATTTTTTTTTCCCTTCTTCCCTTCAGCAAGCAATCTGATACAGGTTATACATGTAAATATATTTCCATATTAGTCATATGAAAGAAGAAAAAGAACAAAAAGGAAAAGCCACCAAAAAAAAAAAAAGTAAAAACAGTATGGTTCGATCTGCACTCAGCGTCATAGTTCTTTTTCTGGATGTGGATAGTATTTTTCACCATGAGTCTTTTGGAATTCTCTTGGATCATTATATTACTGAGGAGAACTAGGTCAATCATAGTTGATCATCATACAATGTTGCTATTACTGTGTACAATGTTCTCCTGGTTCTGCTCACTTCACTCAGCATCAGTTCATGCAAGTCTTTCCAGGTTTTTCTGAAATCTGCCTGCTCATCATTTCTTATAGCACAATGGTATTCCATTACATTCATATAATACAACTTGTTTAGCCATTCCCCAATTGATGGACATTCTCTCAATTTCCAATTCTTTGCCAACATAAAAAAGATCTACTATAAATACTTTTGTACATGTTGTACATATTTCTGTATTTTTTCCCTTCCTTATAATTTCTTTGGGATACAGACCTAGCTGGATCAAAGGGTATGCACAGTTTGATTGCCTATTGGGCATAATTCCAAATTGCTCTCCAGAATGGCTAGATCAGTTCACAACTTCACCAACAATGCATTATTGTCCCAATTTTCCCACATCTTCTCTAATATTTATCATTTTCTAAAGGATATGTTGTTATCCACCTTTGAATCCAGTGCCCTATGACCTAATACCATTCCCACCCATCCACCTTCTCTTCTACTCTCTTCTGTAGGAAGTCAGGAAACCACACTAACTTGTCACTACAACTTTATGTTATCTAATCTCAGTTGTACACCTTCATTGTTTCAGAATTTTTTTTATTTTTCCTTGATTACCATACTCTCTTCAGCAGCTGATTTGAGTTTTTTTCTATTTCCTTAAGCCTTCAACACTGCCCCAATAAACCCATCTACATCACCTCTCTAACTTGTCTGAAAAAACTGAGACCATCAGAAATGATATGCCTTTCCTAATTCACACTTCAGAATCTCCCTATATCTTCACCTCTTCTTTTCTTCAGTATCTGAGGATAAGGTGGCTCTTTAGTTAAGGCTAATCTCTCTACTTGTGCCCTTATTCAAATTCCCTGTATTTTCTAGGTGGTTGGTCCACAGATAATTCCTTATCTTTCAAATCTTTAATCTCTATCTATTGCCTCCCATACCTGCAAATAAACACAGAACTTCTCTGTCTCAAAACAAAAAACCCTTCACTTACCTTTTGAGAAATGATTATTTCTTTCATATCTTAATAACCAATTATTAAATTAAGATTAAATTTTTCCCTTCCTATTTTCTCACGCAGAAACCAACCTCTGTAGGTAGGTTCAGTCAGCCTCTGAAGGACATTGCTGATAGATGAGACTGCCCAAATCCTTAGGGTACATGCTTTTCAATCTTGGGTGAGAGACCCATCCCAATTAGAAAACCTTACAAATAGAATCACATCTAGGCAAGATCTTGCCCTTAGGAAATAAGCCTCTGTCCTTCCATTAGAAATTAGAATGACTCAGCTTATGAAGGGGAAAACGGGCCAGAGTAGTCTGGGTAGAGATGGATGCTTTTGTTCAGATTGCTGGAGGGGGCTGAGTCTCATGATCACATCACATTCTCAGCAGGAGGAGCTGAAGACTTTTTGTCCACTTCCTCATTAATGTGTCCACCCTCTCATTGATTGTTAACCAATCACAGTTGATTTCCACCCTCAGGTACACCTTTTCCAAATGCATTTTAAGCATAGAATGTTCTCCAGAAGATGTCTTTGGTTTACAAGATAAAATCACTGACCATATTTTATTAATTATTTGCTAGCCATAATTAATAAAATGATTGCAAATTACCCAGAAATTATGTCTCTTGGGAAAATTTCATTCATTACATTACCTTCACTTCCACTTACATGCAGTCCCATAGCCATATCTCCTCTCCCTCTGAAGAGAGGCAGCTAAGTGTGGCTCAACTCAAAAGAGTGCTGGACCTAGACTCAGGAACATGTAAGTTAAATCTAGCCTCAGATTTTGGATGTCATGGACCTCTTAAGACTGGTGAAACCTATGGACCCCTTCTCAGAATTATACTTTTAGATGCATAAAATATGATTTATAGAATTACAAAGGAAACCAAAGATCAGTGAAAATAAAAATGTGGCTTTGTGACCCTTGACAAGTAACTTAACTTTTGTCTGCCTTAGTTTCCTCACCTGTAAAATGGGCATCTACCTCATAGGGTTGTTTATGAGAATGAGATATTTGTAAAGTACTTTGTAAATGCTAGCTATTATTATTGTTGTTGTTAATTTTTATGTCAGACTCCTGGAAATATTGCTTATACTTGTTCCCAAGTTTTAACACCTAATAATTTCTCAGTCCTTGAAATCTACCATGCCCCATTCTCCTAAAATTGCTCTCTCCCAGGTTACTCTCCACTTTTCTCAGTATTCATCTTCCCTTATTTCTTCAGATCTTCTAACACAATTGTCAACCTCTTCTTTAACATGCTCTTAAGACTCCCTTGACTTCCATGATACTGCCATTTTCTATTTCTTTTTCTGTCCAATGCTCCTCCTCAGGGTCCTTTGCTAGATCATCATCCACCATTCACTCCCTAAGTACAGGTTTCCCTCAAGACTTTGTTCTGAGACCTCTTTCTTCCTTTATGGTTTCATTACTCCTATTGACTCTACTATCATCCATATATAAATGATTCCCAAGTCCATGTATCCATCAGTACTTATCTCCTTCCTAAACCCCATTCTTGAATGGTCAAATATCAGCTGGTTATGTCTCCTTGGATGTCCTGCTATCAACTGTGATGATTAAAACCGCCCAACCTAAAAGAAAAAACCACTAACGCAGAGCTCTGCGCCCATGGTGCCCTCCAATGAAATGGACCTCAGAGCTTTCTCATGATCTGAGATGCTCCCTTTCTTGAGGACCTTGTTTTCATAGGGTTTAATACCCAAATATGCAAAAGAGGCATGGTAAAATACAGAATCTCAATGGTTGACAGATGTTGCTCTTGAGGGCCAAAAATGACATCTCAGCAAAAGGGGACACAGGTTTGAAGCATCGGGCCATCTCCATTGACTAAGTGTTCATAAGATGGTCATGTGCTCATCTTGGATGAGAGAGAGGTCTAGAGGTACAAAAATAAGTTGGAGGGCTTTCCATGTAGTTGAGTCACCTCTGTCATACTGGGCTTGGTCACAATAACAAGGTCAAACAAGGGTGGAGAGGCTCTATGGGAATATAGGAAGCCTAGAGGCTTCCTATGATTAAGCAAGTGAACTTAAATTCTGTAGCTCACAGCTCTAGGGCCTAATAGACATTTTTAATAGACATAATTACTACCCCTTTGGAATTGATATCCAATTGATTAATACTGATTAGAATAGAGTAGGGGTCCAAATGAGTTATTTCTCAAATTCCTCCTCTTTGATCCACAGAAAGATGCCAGCCTATTTTTTGGATTGTTATAATCTAAATGCACAGAAGGCAGTCTTCTATGAGCGATGCAAAACCAGAAGGGGGCAGTTCCCTTAATGAGGTGCAAAGGTGATATTAGTGAAGAAAGAAATGGGCACAACTTATAATAAACTGATTATGTTCCATTTGATTAAACATTAACTCATACTAAATATACAATAAATGTCTGAGGTGACTCTCTTAATGACCAAGAACCATGAGGGATAGGTACCTCCTAATAAAATATGACTTAATGTTTTTTAAATTTTTCAGTTGTTATTTGAATTTGCCAACCTAAAAATGTAAATGCTCTGGTCTAGTGATACTCATGTGTTATTAAGATTTGAGCTAGCTTTCACTACCCAACTTGGTTATTGTAATAACAAACTAGATATGAAAATATGGGGACCACAGGGCATTTGTTCAAGCACAGCAGCACAAGAATTGTTTGCCCTACACACAAGTTCTGGAAATCTTCTGAATTTATGAAAACAATTCAAGCATTTTTGACAAACAGCCACCCTGTTATGGTGATGAGAGGCAACATCTCTGCAGACAACACAAACAGATCTAGACGACTAGCATAAGGGGTGGAGGACAATAAAGAATAGGTTGAAGTCCATGAACAAAGGAATGATCAGTTATTGCTGTTAGTGGTGGAGTAAGAAACTGAAAAGGAGGATTCGAGGTTCCAGTGACTGCAGTCTCAGCAATAGGTAGATTAAAAACAATTTGTGGAGGGTATGATGATGATGGTGTCATGCTTTCTGGAACAGAAAACAGAGTGTGAGAGGATGTTGATGGGGTAAGTCTAGATTTATACCTCTCATGAAGATTTCATGACTTTTGCAAGGTAACACTTTTTCAGGTGACAAGCAGCACAACTGAGGCAAGTAGCAAGAGTTATGGGAACAACTTGCCTCGTCCCATCTCATACAGTTGTCCAGTCTCTGAAACACTCTCTGATGCAGTCCTGTGGTCCTCTGAAGATCTCTTCTTTTAGGGATACTGAAATGAATGAGGCTTCAGAGCAGCATCTAGTGGATGGGCTTCTTCAGTTCAGGTCACTTGCAGAGATCCCCTTCTCTGCTAAAAGTCTCTCATAAAATATATCTTAATACAACTCTAGTTTGCTACTACAATAACCAGGTTTGGTAGTGAGAGCTAGTTCAAATCTTAATAACACTAATATGAATTATCACTAGACCATAGGATTTACATTTTTAGGTTGGCAAATTCAAATAACAACTGAAAAATTAAAAAAAAAATTCTGAATCCAAATTTTATATATGGATTATATTATTACTAATCTTGTTACAACCATTCATTAAAACCAACTGAAAATTTTTCACTCTAGCTATTTACTTGTAGCTGCTTATCCCCCTTACGAGGATGAGATTCTGGTAGGGAACTACTAACAGAACACACAACTGAATTCATTTAAAAGTTGCCTGAATAGTTGAAATTGTAACACAAAGTTCTGCAGTGGGATGTATAAATACTTTGAGTGTTGATTTCAAGACAGCATAGATCAAATGAGTTATTTATAATAAAACATATTTGCCTTTCAAGATATGCTCAACATCCAGGTACTAATAATAAACCCAAATAAAATTGTCTTTTCCCACTTAGGTCCATCAATGCTCAATTATACTCACAATAATTTTAGTAAGGACTAAAATTTTAGGCTAAATAGCTCAAATTTTATACCTATTTCTTATTATAATAGGTCAGATATGTTCCAGTATTAACTTATGAAATAAAGATATAATATTGTATTTACACTGATAACCTGCCATGATTATAGAAATTTGCCATGGAAAGAAAATAGGGACATTATACAGTAAGGGAAAAATGCTTCCCAAACTTCATGTCAATTCCAGGCTAGAGTCATATAAATAGCCAATTGTACTGAGGTAGGCTTAAAAGGTGGGGTATTTTTCATTCAAGAGGAAATGTCATACTGTGGAAATCTAGTCGGGATAATCCTACCTTAGCACATGCCAAAAGTCATTCTCCCAGCCTTCCCCATGAAAACTTCACCTGTAATTCATGAAGGTCAACCCCATACAGTTACTGGCATCATGGATCATTGGCCTAATAGGATTCCTTGATAATCATACCTGGAATTAGACTCAAAATAATATCAATTACAGTCCCATGAGGTCTAACAGCAAGTTCCAATAATCACAGCTTTATAGCTTTAGGTGGATTCAGTTATTAAGGGTCACATATCCTTGATGAAGATGAAAAAAGTTCCAAGGTCTATAATTTTATATTTCTAAAACAAGCCATGTTCTTAAGTCGGCTCTGAAGGGGCTTATTCCTTCTAGATCTGCTTCCCAGGTTCTAAGATCATGTCAGAAGACAAACCTAATATGAAATAGAGCTATAAGAAGAATTAAGAATACCAACAGCATATAATTCACCTGAAACTTCAGAAAATTTCATTTGTTATATCACGAGTGGCTGAATTGGAAAATGAGTCTGTGTTCCCCTTAATATTATTAGATAGATGTTTTAAACAATTTTTGCATGTAAAATTCTTAATCCAGTTTTGAAAAATGTTTCACATTTCCCCTGACATCTCCCATTAATCACATTATTATAATGAAAATGTTACAGAGTGATCTCTTATAAACTAAATTACCCCCCCCCCACTGGTCTGTAGATAAAGCAGAAGAGAGAACATCAGAACATTTCTAGAATACAATGAGATGAGACCCCCATCAAGGTCCATGCAGGCAAGTGGGTCTTACCTGGGCACAATTTCCTTGGTGAAAGCTATGATATCAGAGAACACTGTGGCTTTAGAACTAGGGAATTGTTCAACCTTGGTCAAGGACTGACTTGGGCACAATAACAATCTTTTTCTGTAAGCACTCAAAGAGGAGTGCAAGCTAGCAGAAGGACAATATGACCTCAAATGCAAACTGATTAAAAACTACACAAGTTGGACAAGTGGTTGTTATACCAGTTGCCACTGGTGTGGTGTCTGGAATAACTCAACCTTGCTTGATTGAATCTATTATCCCTTGTGTGCCACAATGACCCCCCCTTATGAACCAAAAAAGTATACCTGGTGATAGAAATTCTGGGAAGGCTTATCTTCCTCAGTCACCCAGACCCAAGAGACCATTTTAAGTCTTGTACTACTGTTTCCACTTCTTCACTTTAATAGTGAAGAACAGTGAATAGTTAGTTCACAATAATAGCATTAAAAGATACAATTACATGAGTTTCCATATGATCCCAAATGATACCCACTTACTATTTTAGATTTTCATTTCTCTAATTTGGGTGGAAAAGGCTCTAGTTCCTCAAATGGCAGTGCTGCCAAGTTTCACAATACCCTGTGAGCAGGGCTCATCCCAAGGAACCTTACAAAGATTTCCTAAGATGACTTCATCATACTTTTCTCCCAACAGTTTACCATTATTATTATTTTTCTAGGTTCTTTTATGCAAAATATACTCTAATAATCATGTAACAGGTTATTTATAATATAACCAAGTTCAGATTCAAAAGAGCAAGAAATTTGCTTTAATAGCTTCTCTTAGCCTTTTTATATTTAAAACAAGCCATTTGAGAAATCTGGAGTGCCCTATGAACTTTAACCTGAATTGCCCTAGGTATGATAAGAATTCATTAGAACAGAGGTTCTCAAACTTTCAATAGTGATAGAATCCTTCAATTCAAACAAAATTTTGAGCCCTTATAGTAAAATCCTCTAAAATCATTATTTTAATGCCTATTAACAAATACAAGTTTCATTAAAAATGCAAACTTGGGATGTTTCAGGGTTCCTCATAGCACAGTTTGAAAAACTGGAGAAATATATAATTAATTTTTAATGAGTTGAAGGGACTAATTAGAAACATTTCCATCAAGGTCAGTTTGGTTCTCATTTGTGGGGAGCAGCAGTGATTTCCAGTTCATCCCTGGCCCCCAATTCCATTTGGAAGAGCCCTATGTGCTCTGGGAACTAATTTCAGACTAGCTGTCACTCTGAGGAAAAGTGAATTTTCTTTCTTATTCTTTTATGTTAGTTTATTTTATTTTTAATTTCATTAATTTCTAATTGTTTTAGTTTGGGTCTAGGCCTGGCATGCACCAAGGTAAGGTAAGTAACCAGTTAGAATAAAACATTTTTTCTTATTGAATTTGTATATATATATATATATATATTTTTTTTTTTTTTGGTGGGGGGGGCAAATGTAATCTCTAGGCCTAGCAACTTTGGTAGGTCTAGATCCCCTCACCAAAAAACAAAAACAAAAACAAAATAAAACAGAAAAACCCTACTAAATTAGAGACTTTCTAAAGACAGTGCTAAATGGATTTTTGCTGGGATTCTTTGCACACCTTCAAGGAAGTCATTCAAAACTGAGCCACATGGATATTATGGATGTCTTTAGTACAAGTCTTTAGTGAGGGAGAGGGAAGGGGGTGTGTGTGTGTGTGTGTGTGTGTGAGTGTGTTGTGGGGGGAAGCACTCAAATAGCTTGGACCTTCCCAACTTCCCAGAGAACCATTCAGAATTTGGGATAGGGACAAATATGCTACACACAGTTTATTAGAGACAGCAACTATTCATTTGGGAAGCACTGATCTGTTAGCTTGGAGCACCTTCTAATGGAGCCGTATACATGCTGAGGCATTTAATGCAGCCAGGATAACAACCACTCCTGACTGGCCCGAGTCCCCGCAACAAGATTGTATAATAGATGCTTGGCTAGTGTCAAAGAAATGGACCCTAATCTGGCTAAAAAAGCTGTGGAAACACCTCCTCCTTCCCCTTTTTTTGGGCTCTTCTCTTGGTGAGCATGCTTTCTGTCCTGGATTTCTAGCAAATGGGGGAAGGAATTTCTCTGCACACTGTACCAGAAAAATGTGCTTAGATTGATGACCTTGGGTCTTTGGCTGCCTTCTGTTCATAGTTGCTGCAACAGAAATCACCCAGGTGGGGGGTTAGCAACCAAACTCAATAGCTTTTTTTTTTTGTTTTAAGCATATTTTCACATTAGTCATGATGTATAGAAGAATTGGAACTAGTGGGAGGAACTCAGAGAAAGAAGAAATAAAACAAAACAACAACAAAAAAAGGGAGAGCAAATAGTATGCTTCCATCTGCATTCAGACTCCATAGTTCTTTCTCTGGATATGGATAGCATTTTTTGTCTTGAGTCTTTTGGAGTTGTCTCACATCCTTGTATTGCTGAAAAGAGCTATGTCTATGAAAGTCAGTCATTGCACAATATGGCTGTTACCATGTACAGTGTTCTCCTGATTCTGCTCATTTCACTCAGCATCAGTTCATATAAGTCTTTCCAGATTTTTCTGAAGTCTGCTTGTTCATCATTTCTTATGGCACAATAGCATTCCATTCCATTCATATACCACAACTTGTTCAGCCATTCCCCAATTGATGGGCATCCCCCCTCAATTTCCGATTTTTGGTCATCACAGAAAGAGCTGCTATAAATACTTTTGTACATGTGGATCCTTTTCCCATTTTTGTGATCTCTTTGAGATATAGACCTAGAAGTGGTATTGCTGGGTCAAAGGGTATACAGAGTTTGATTGCCCTTTGCTCTCTAGAATGGTTGGCTCAGTTCACAACTCCATCAACAACGCATTAGTGTTCCAATTTTCTATCTCCTCCAACATTTATCATTTTCCTGATGTTTGATGTAGTTCCTCAGAGTCATTTTGATTTGCATTTCTCTAATCAATAGTGACTTAGAGCATTTTTTCTGCCTGTTCATATCATTTGACCATTTATCAACTGGGGAATAACTTATATTTTTATAAATTCGATTCAGTTCTCTATATATTTTAGAAATGAGGCCTTTATCAGAAACACTGGCTGTAAAAATTGTTTCGCAGCTTTCTGCTTCCCTTCTAATCTTGGTTGCATTGACTTTGTTTGCGCAAAACCTTTTTAATTTAATGTAATCGAAGTCATCCATTTTAGATTTCATACAAACTCACTAACTTTTGTATTTATCAGGTAGTTGCCGAGGTTGAAAAAGGTGTAAGAAGGCTGGAAAGGTAGGAAAGAAGCAGGCTATAAAAGGCTTTAAAAATCAAAAAGAAGATTTTATATTTCATTATGGAGGTGATAGGAAACCACTGGAGTTTGTTGAGTAGGAGGGTGATGTGTTAAGACTTTTTTTTTTTTACAAAAATCAATTTGACAGTTGAGTGGAGGATAGACTGAAGTGGAGAGAGAATATTTCCAGCTCTGAGTCTGAGATAGCTTGAATTAGTTTCAGTGAAAGATTGCCTATGATTGAAAAGTTCACTGATCTAAATTTATTTAATTAGAGATTCACAAAAGGTTCTCAAACTATAATCCCAGGATCTTCAAATTCTCATAGGTGGGCTCCTGTAATATTAATGTTTATTGTATGATGATGTCTGTATTTCAGCCTTTTATGAATTCATAATTTATTAAATACAGAAACATCACATTATCCATGTTTTACCCAAAGTAACACCAGTCTTTCAATAAGGTGTTTTTGCTTTCCTGTGTTTCTAAGTGGGAGAAGGTGAACAAGACTGGACAGATTTAACTTTTTGCTCCACAGATAAGGCCAAGAAATAAAAAAAAGTTTGAGAACTAGTTCATATGTAAAAGACAATGAACGATAGTTTCACTGTAGCACCACCTAGTGGTTATGTAGAATGAAAATTAGCTTGTTTTTCCAACATTTGTATAAATAACCCAAAATCTACTGGAGAACCCAGGAAAATGGCATATTGCGAACAAAAAATTCATTTAAATTTTGCTTTACTTCTAAAGGTGAATAAATACTAATAGCAAGCATTTACCTGTTGTTTTAAGGACTGCAAAGCACTTCATAGACGTTACCTCACATGATTTCTTGTATCTACTCTGTGGAGGTGTTATGATTATCTCCAAATTAAAAATGAGGAAACTGAGGCTGAGAGGTTAAATGACTTGCACAGGGTTACAAAGCTAGCAAGTATCTGAGGCAGGATCTGAACTTAAGTCTTTTTGACTCCAAGTCCAGCGCTCTATCCATTTTATCACCTAGCTGCTTTAGAATGAGAAGCATTAACTGTATACTTACTATGGTTAGGAAAAGTGCTAATTGCTGGTGATAAAACTGACATCAGTTCATATCATATTTTTCTAAATATAGGTCAGAAACTTTGCAGACACTCAAGACCTACATTTATATTAATAAAAACTTTAAGTGGGTGCACAAATTCTTTTATCGTATACCCTTTATTTGCTGTTCCTTGTATTTAGCATTCCATCTCCCTTTTTTATACCCCCCATGCCTGGAACTGGAATACGTTTCCTTTTCTCTCCTACCTCTTACAAACTCTAGCTTAAACTTTCTACGGTCAGCTTATATGTCCACCCCAAGTATGTGAAGACTTCTCTCAGCAGAATGTGTAGGTGAAAACAATTTATTCCAGTGGTCATGAATGTGGCTGAAGCAAGGCTATGGAATCCTTAGAGGCTGGTCAGACATTGAAGATGCCAAGGTCATCTGCTGCAGCCCAGGGCCATCACCAGTCATCTTGACTTTTTTCCTGCCACTGGACTTAGATGACTCTGGAAGAGAGAGTAAGGGGACTTGCTGAAGCCCTGTGAGTTTACCAAAAACAAAACAAACAAAAACAAAACAAAACAAAACAACCAGTTCAGAACCTAGCCATTTGATGGTCAGTATGGAGGAAAGAACAGTTCCTTCATATGTACTGTGGGAAAATGTGACACTGACTTTTAGGTGGGTGGTTTTGAATCAACTGTTGTTACTCTACTACTTTAATAAACACCCCCTTTCTAAAAGCTAATTAAATCAGACTAATAATCAATAGGGGAAGCACACTAGAGGGACCTCTAGCCTGTTAGATTCTCTTAGAACCCTGAGGACAGATATAGCAGCCACTTCCTGGGGTCCCCATCTGTCACTGCCAATCTGGTTTGGGAGAGACCAGTTCCAGAAACATGCTTTACACTTTGAAACATGCTGCCCCTCAGCACCTGATTGAACCATTGTTTCCTGAGCAAGTTCTTAGTCACCAAAAGCATAAAAAATTCAAGCTATGTGAGTCTAGGCCACTTGGAATTGGTATATTCCTGAACATCAGAAGTCACCATGCCCCTCATCATAACCTATTCTCATGATTAGATGAGTTTCCATAAGAAGATGAGAGGTTCATGTCCAGAGAGGCTAAGTGCCCCTGTATTTCTGTTACATATACTTCCTATATCATACAAAATAAACCTCCTTTTGTTATGTTCAATGACTTGTATCTCATTTTGTCCCAACATCAAACCTAAACTAAGAGAATGCACCTCCAACATCTCCAAACCACTTGGATACACTATCCTATTACTTCAAACTCAATAGCTTGAAAACTGAACTCATTACCCATTCCTAACCATTTCCTTTCCATACTATCCCACTGCAGCCAGTGGATTTATCTTTTGACTCCTCCTTCTCTTTTACTCCACAAGTCCAAATTATCAGTAAGTCCTGTCATTGCTTCCTTAAAAACATTTTCCTGACCACTATTTTCTCACTATTGATCATGCTACTCCTCTCATCATCCTTGTTGTTCAGTAGTTCACTTAAGTCCAAGACTTTGTGTTTCTTGGCAACAATAATGGATGGTTTGCCATTTCCTTCTCTAGTTCTTTTTACAAATGAAGAATGGAGGCAAACAGGATTAAGTGACTTGCCCAGGGTAACATAGCTACTAAGTGTCTCAGGTCAGATTTGAACTGATGAGTCCTGCTCATTCCAAGTCCAGCACTCTATCTACTGTGGCACCTTGCTGTCCACTCTCATCATGCAGAACTGGATAATTGCTAAAATTCCAAGTTAGTCTTCTTACTGCCAATCTTTCCAATGATAAAGTACTTTAAAAAATATATATACTTTTTTTTATCCTTTCTGATAGGGATGTTTGTGGATTGTTAGAAGATACCTCAGATAGAGGGTAGGATTTGTGTGTTTGTATCTATGTATTTTGTTATTGAGTCATTTCAGTCATGTTTGACTCTTCGTTGTTATTGCTATTGTTTTTGCAAAGATACTGGAGTGAACAATTTGCCATTTTCTTCTCCAGTTCATTTTATAGATGAGGAATTGAGGCAAACAGGGTTAAGTTACTTGCCCAGGGTCACACAGCCAGTAAGTGACTGAGCAGACCAGATTTGAATGTAGGTCTTCCTGACTTCAGGCCGGACACTCTATCCAGTGGGCCACCTAGCTGCCTTGTATCTATGTATATGTATCTATAGCTAAATAGATACATATACATATACACATACATACATGCATGTGTACGTATGTTTTATGTGCTTCTAAAAGTATAATAATAAAAGCCATACAGAAATGTTTTTAAAGTATTAAGAGGGGCTATTAAAGAACTCTAGCAGAGTACCGAAATCTCTTCCCATCTTCTTTCCTCTCCCTTTAGAGTGAGCAGGGAGAATAAATGATGATACAGCTGGTAACTGGTAGAGAGTGGAGAAAAAGAGAAAGAGAGCCAGAAAGAATGGTAAAATCTAAAGACAGAGGACAAAGGACTCTGGAGTTTCTTCTCACATGCATAAGACTAGACAATCCTAAGAAATTTCTTTTTTGCCAGCGAGACTTGGTATCTCCAGGCATGAAGAATGACTGAAAAAAGGTGGAGGGAAAGAGGGGAGAACCCTTACCCCCTTCCACCAGCAAGGGACCAGGAATAAATTTTGGAGAGGGGCATTGTTAAAGGACTGTGAGTGGCTAGAGTTGCTTATTCAATGATTATTCTGCTATAGTTTTCTTCTTTCTTACAAAGAAAGTTTCCTCTGCAATGCACTGTGTTCCTCTTGATGCACCTAACATTTCTTCTTCTATCTGTCGGCCTGTATTAAACTTGAAGTCTATTAAAAACTCCAGATTATTTTTCAGATGAATTGCTAGGTCCAGCTGTACCCATCCAATTTTGTATTTATGATATTGATTTTTTTGAACTCCAAACATAAAACCTTACATTTTTTCTCTTATTAAACTGTATCTTATTTGTTACAGTCCAACCACCCTATTTCAGATATTTTTTAATCTCAGCTCTCTTCTCCATTCAGTTGTTATATATCCTTCCCAGTTCTGTGTCATATGAAAATCTGCTAAAATGATATACAGGCAGAAAAATTAAGAATGGGTAGAGCTGGAGAAGTGTTTTGTAAACTTTAAAGGCACTACATAAACATTAAAAGATCATTAAATAGTGGCAATTTTCAAAGAAGTAGAAAATATCATGAGAAGGAAGGAAAGTGACAGGAAGCAAATGTTTGTAAGTCTAGAGTAGGAAAAAAAAGCTAAAGGAAGTGGCTCAGAAATAAAGAATTGCACAGTGTGAGAGTCAAGTACATGGTGTTTATCAAAGGTTAAAGGTAGGAACGTAATTGTAGAATTTTAGAGTTGTAAGGAATCTTAGAGGTGACTTCATACAACACTCTTCACTTAGCAAAGGAGGAAATTAAGGCCCAAGCTTGCCTAAAGTCATATATCTAGTTATGGCAGAATGTGAACTAGAAATAGGACTCTAATATATAGCTTGAAAAAAACAAAAAAAAACAAAACAAAAACCTTGGGATAGCTAGGTGGTGCAGTGGATAGAGCACCAGCCTTGGAGTCAGGAGTACCTGAGTTCAAATCTGACCTTAGACACTTACTTGCTGTGTGACTCTGGGCAAGTCACTTAACCTCAACTACCTGAAAAAAAACAAAAACAAAACCCAACTCATTTCATTCATTAAAAAAAATCATAAATGACATTAATACTGTGATTTAACGTTTGTAGATTTCTTAATATAACTTATCTCATTCAATCTTTGGGTAATATAAATTGATTGTGTCACTGGGGTTAGCCTGAGTCAAGGGGATCCTTAGGCAGACCAGGATTATGGAGATATATTTTAGACAGATAAGATGTAGAACAGTTTTACTGACAGTAAGGGTCTAAGGAAGAATTCAAATCTATGTCTTCCTGATTCCATGTCCAGTGGACTACACATTATACCAATTAATTGACCAGATATTTAGATATACATAGGTGTTTGTATGCATGACATTGGGCTTGGTACTATAATGTTGCTCAGTAAACTAATGCTATACTTCTGATGTTCCTTAATTATAACTGGTATGCTGAAAAATCTCTCCCTTCATATAAAACTGAACATAAGACTTGGTTTATTCTTGAAATCTGAATCTTCAAATTTGCTTTTATATGGCAAGAAAGATTAAGTAAATACATTTTAAAATAGTAATAAAAACATGGAGTAATGACTTTATTACAGGTATACAATGTCAACATGAAAAACCAAAATTCACCACCACTTTATTCTTCTTCATGGTTAGACTTACTCATATAGCAAATAGTTAACATGTGGGCTGGGCTGCCAAGATATAACATGAAAAAGCAGCAATGGTCAAGAAACTGAGCGAGAAAGCAATCATCTAAGAATCCAAAGGTCTGATTTAAGAAAAAATTCCTGTTCACCTTTGGGTGGCTAGGGAAGTTTGATATTCCTGCTGGTGTAAATTCTTCTTCAACCAATTCAGTCCCACCAACATAGTCCTTCTTCCTTTACCACTGAGCAGCTTTACCCCTTTTCTTCCATTGGCTGGTATCTTTAGTGGCACAACATTTAGTTTGCATCTATAGTGCTCCTATTTTATGGCAAGAATGCTGTTACCAGAATTCAGGAAGAAGGGAAGGGTGGGACTAATGGCATGGTCATTTGATACTTAAAAAAGCTATTAATCTAGGGCTTCTCCTAATCCCTTGGATCAGAGACACGGCACCAGGGGCTGGAGTGAATCTACATATATAGGGCAAAAAATAACCTTACACATCTTGAGATATTAAGGCAAAGCCTAGGGTAGTTAAGGGAACAGTGAGTACAGAAAAATTTGAAAGTATGCAACAATCCAGAGTGGGGCAGCAATTACTCATGGCATTTATAACCACACAAAGCTATCCAGTAGGCAGGTCAATTCTACTGTATATAAGACAACATGATAGGTGTTGGGAAAACAAAAGTATAAAACGATCCCTATCCTGCTCTCCAGCTCCAATTTACTCTTAATCTCTTCAGAACTTTGCTTCAACAATCATTCCCTCTCTGTCATTTATCTTCAATAAATTTATCCCCACTTCTCTCCCAAAACTATTTTCAAAGCAAATTATGAGGTGGTAAGTGTCCACCTTTCACAAGTAATCCAGTGATCTACTGGTCATCAAATCCAATAGTGTTTTCCTAATTCCTGTACTAATGTAGTATCTGACAAGGTCAACAATTCGTTCCTGTTAGATATTTTCTCCTACACACGTTTTAGCAATATTATTTATTGGTTCTACTTTTAACCATTCTAATTGCTACTTCTGTCTCTACTGGCTACCCATCCTCTTTCCATCTGCATTCCCTTCTTTATTGGACCCTAAATGTAGCTCATTCACCTATTTACCTTTGAATTCATATATATCATGTAAAGCTACTTCCTCCAAATCCTGTCCTGATGCCCTGTCAGTAACTTATTTCTGACCTTGGACCTCACATAGCACTCTATTTTGCACTTTTCTAACAAACTTATCATGTTACATTGCATATTATAGTTATCTGTACAATGTATCGAATCCTCTTACTATACTATGAACTCCATTAATGTTGGAGAACAATTCCTAATCTAAACTTTTTCTCCCAATGCCTCAAACACTAGCTGTGTGACATTGGACAAAGTCATTTAACGTGTTTTCCTCAGTTTCCTCAACTGCAAAATGGGGATAATAATAGCATCTACCTCCCAGGTAGATGTTGTGAGGATCAAATGAGATAATATCTGTCAAGTGCTTAGTACAATGTCTGGCACATAGGAGTTGCTTATAAATGCTAGCTACGATGATGATGAAGTAATCATATGAAGTACCTCAGATGGCTGAGTACCAAAAGGTTGAGTTGTTTCCTATCCAGACCCTTGAAGAACTTGCTTATATCAATTCCCGTCATGCCTTATCTTTTACATTTCTTGTTTCTCTAACCATGATTTTCTACATTTACACCACTGCTATGCATTCTTCTATAGCTCTTGTCACTGCCAGGGAAAGTGAATGAACTTCACAAAATCCACATAACTTTTACCTGGTAGATCAGAAAGTGTGAGCACAAGGCGGAAAAATGAGAATAGTAGAAGGAAATGGCTGAGGTAATGGGGAAGGGTAGAGAGGAGTTGGAGAGGGATGAGAATGTGGAAGAGGTAACAACGGGTAGAGATTTTCATCTCAGCAATAGGCAACCCTGAATTGCAGGGTTTGGGGGAGCAGGAGGTGAGAATTTGCTAGTCCTCATATTTATCTGATCATCAGAGGGTACAGACAGATGCAAAGTAATAGCTATAATGAAGGTTACGTGGAGAAGATAAGCATGATCCTGGGGAAGCCACTTCATTTCTCTCTAGCACGTACTCCAGACTTCTACTACCAGGCCGCTCTTCATTTTGAAGCTCACTCCAGCCCTTAAATTCCCACATTGGAAGTACTCACTACTCCTAAGCCTATCCCTCTGATTTGACGGTTCCTTCTAGAAATCCCATTTAGGAGGATGCCCAGGTCAGCTATGTCCCAGACTCTATTTGGGGCTGCCGGGCATGGCAAAGTTTCATCTGTTTAACCTGTACCTACTCCTACCTTTTATGTGTTACCTTCCCCCATCAGAATTAAGCTAAGATCTTGAGGTCAGGGACTGTCTTTCTACTTGTATTTATATTCTCGGCAGTTAGCACAGTGCCTGGCACATAAGTGCTTAATAAATGCTTGTTGACTTGATTTCCTTTCTCTCTGCCTATCCATTACTATTCCTGAGACACTGGTGTCAGGAAGGATAACACTGATAATAATAATGGACTGGAGGGCTGTGTGGTGAAGAAGAATTTTGTTCTCAGGTAATAGTCACTTGATTTCACTCTAATTCTCCAACAAATTCCCAGAGAGAGGTTGGGGCAATGAGCTCTGGCCAAAACTTTAGTGGTATAGAGAGCCTCCTTGATCCCCCAGCAGTGGTTGTCCTCACTGTATCCCTGATGATAAAAGGTTAAAAGGTGCTCTTTTAGTTGTCAATAGCAGACAGCACATAGTGACAGAATGCAGTGTTGGAGCTGATTGCACAGATGAGGGCCAAGAAGTTCGTGGGTCAAGGAAGTATCTAACCCTAGTCCCTGGAATGAGTCTGAGTTCTATTTCCACATTTTATAGTTGAGAAAACTGAGACCCAGAGAGTTTAAATGTTTTGTCCAAGGTACTAAATAAAGTAAGTAGCAGAGCTGGGATTCAAGTGAAGGATAATGAAAAGCCTAAGTCAGGAGATCAACTAGGATGGTGAATATTCTTGAGATCATGCCACATGAGAAATGGTTGAATGAAATGGGGATGTTCAGCCTAGACAAGAAAAGAACTGTCTTCAAGGACCAGAGAGGCCATCAAGTGGAAGTGGGATTAGATTTGTTCAACTTGGCTTCAGAAGGCAAAAGTATGCCCACTGGGTCAAACCTGCAAAAACAGGCCAATTTAGCTGATGTAAAGTTAAGTTTCACTAGCAGAATTATTCCAAAGTAGAATGGTTAGCCTAAGGAGCTAGTTGGTTTACTATCATTAGAGGTCTAAAAAAAAAAAACCCCAAACAAAAAACAAACCAAGTATTGTTATGATGAATTGTCAGATGTGTTAGAAAGGTACGGATTGGACAACTGGAGGTACTCTGAAGTTCCTTTCAACTCTGATTCTGACTCTAACATTCTTTCTATTATAATAATTTTTCCCCCTTATTCCTGATAAAATACAGCTTCTTGAACTCAAGAAATCAACATTTGGTCAAATTACGACAAAGAAATTATGACGATAGCATGTTTTTTTACTCCTCAGGTCAACCCACAGTAGAGCCATCTGCAGAAGAGGGGTTGCTATAGGCCCCTGGCAGTGCTCAAACCCTCCCTATGACCCAGAGCCCTTACTTGATGTCATCAAGCAGCATAATTATATGACTTGGGAGTCAAAAGACCTGGGTTCAAATGCAATTTCTGACCTCTAATACTTAAATGACTTTGGGCAAGTCACTTAATCACTTTGGGCCTCAGTTTCCTAATCTATAAAATGAGGTTAGATTAGATGCCTTCTGAAGTCCCTTCAAGGCCATGTATGATCCTATTCCAGACATACAGCTTTCTAAGATTAGTAGCCCAGAGATTTTGTTGCACAATGTTCTCCCTCTTTGCCTTAAGCAATATGATAAATGAAATTCTATGGATATGCTCACTCTACTTGCAAGTTAGCAGTTAATCATTAGTGGGCAGCTAAGTGTTCAGTGGATAGAGTGCTACACTTGGAGTCTAAAAGACTTAGTCTGAATCCTACTTTTGACATTTATTGACTGTGTAATACTGGGTAAGTCACTGAATCTGTTTCCTTGTCTGTAACATAGGGATAATAATAGCATCTATCTAAGAACTGTGAGGATAAAATGAAATAATAGTATGTATGGAGCTTTGCAAAACTGTTAAGTGCTATATAAATGTGATATTATTATGTTGGGGTACCATGCATATGTTTTCTCAGGTTTCCAGTATACGGACTAATAGCTTACAGAGTGATACACCAAATACAGCAAAGTGCATCTAGGCCCTTCTCTTTTGTGTCATGAATGACTCTCCAAAAAGATGATCACACCTCTGTATTCTCCTCATCCTCCTCCTCTCTACCCTTCCATCCAGAAAGAAAAGTATCCTCTAAATCACAGCATTCTCTTTTTACCAAATGACACTGCACCTACTACAAAGATGAGATTCTGGTTGTATCCATTTTCCATTCTTGCCCCTAGATGGACAGCCAGTGATATAAGCATTTACCAAGTCTCTGTTTCTTTCTTGTTGTGCTTTGTTGAAAGAATATCCTGTTCTTCCTGCAGACCATATTACATTTCCCCACAGAAACATTTTTTAAATGGTGGTTAAAGTTCCCAACTGACTCTATTTAACCCACAACTTGAAATTCTAAAAAGTGAGGAAAAGCAGAATAACAAAGTTCCTAGAGTGATGTGAAAAGGAGAAATACAAATGCATTTTATCTATATTATAGTAAAATTTGTTTTTACTGGCAAATAAATAATTCTTATTTACCAGCATAAAAACAAAATAAAAACAGAAACAGAATTATTTCTATGTGTTTTATATATTTATCTATGTAAAAATATATAATACAGAAAAATAAAAATAGAAATAAAAAAAGAATCCTAATGGAGGTGGTTTTCAAAATGTTGTAAACTATAAATATATAAAATGTTGTATAAAAAAGTATAAAATGTTGTACACTATAGTGACATAATCATGAAAATCTTGAAAGCCTTAAAAATCAGCAAATACAAACAACGTGAGGATGAATAATTTTGTTTTTCAAGTATTAGTCATAGAAAGCTAATTTGGAACTTGATTCACAGTGTGAATCCTTTCAATTAATAGGCAAGTATATTTTTTAACATTAAACATAATAGATATGCTATATTATCTCCATATTTGAACAGTCTTTAACCAATTTTCTATCAACCAACAGTCTCTCCCAACAAGACACTCAGATTGTTAAGAGAGGGAATGCTTCAGATAGAATTGTTAAGGCAAATGCTTAGGCATGTGAGAAGTGAATATTTCTCTCTTATATTAAATAACTAATTATTGTATTAGCTACCCAACAATGTTGCAAGGTACTTAGATTCTCCCAAAACAACATAACAATCTGATTATTTAATATCAATGGGGTAAAATTCAGGTACTATCTTGCATAGCTTTCAAAAACCTTATCGAGGTTGTAATTGAAGAGATCTGGTCTTACACTCCTAGGGAGGGATAGGTACCCTGGCTCATCATTGCTCTGTTAGGAGATATAGGCTTGTACTTGCCCTAGCAAAGATAGCATGATAGAGAGCTTCTGATAAGCTTTTATATGTTGCAAGATGTCACAGACACAGTTAAGTGGAAAAAAGGTTAGAAGTCATTTGAATATGTAAAGTAACAAACCTGTTTAATTTAATAAGTTTTAAGTCTGTTTTGAAAAAACTTCAGTCAGTACTGAAGAACCAGGTTAACATGGTTCTCTTACAGCAAAGTTCATTTGAAATCTTCTTCAAATAAGTGCCTCACAATTATCAGTGTTACAAGGAATTTAGGAATCTATTCTTAGAATCCTCCAACAAAGTATTACTATAGTCATGACTTTTACTTTAATACATTAAGAATGAAGAGGGGATGTTCTTGGAAACCTCTTTACAAGCCCATTTGGAGCACAAGCAACAGATATACTTTCCAGGGAAGACTTAGTTTGAACGAGGATGTTTGCAGGACCCCTGGTGGGAAGTTAGGAGTGAACTCTCATGCAAAAGAGGGGTGTGGGAAGATTCAAGGGAGGAACTAGAAAACAAAATGGACACAGAGTCAAAAAGCTGCCTTGAAGCTGTAGTTAGCTCTTTTGCTTCCCCACTTCCACGCCACTTGGCAACCAGAGGTAGATGCCGTCCCATCTTTGGTTCTCATTCTAGGGAGCTGAGTGTTAAGACTCTGAAACTTCATGGATCGGGGATTGATAGGCAATGCCTTTCAAAAACTAATGCTCGGGGCAGCTAGGTGGCGCAGCGGATAGAGCACTGACCCTGAAGTCAGGAGGACCTGAGTACAAATCCAACCTCCAGACCAAACACTTGATACTTACTAGCTGTGTGACCCTGGGCAAGTCACTTAACCCCAATTGCCAAAACAAACAAACAAACAAAAAAAAAACCCAAAAAACTGATGCTCCTGTTATACTAGTTTGCAGTGCCAAGCTTGTTTGACAATGCTGCTTATAAAATTAATATGAGTAATTCAACAGCTTGCACGTTGATTTTTATACAGCAGGCACCTAATATATGTTAAATGAACATTTGTAACACTTTTGCAATTTTTTTGTAGGGATAAAATTATCAACCAGGATATCCAGAAGGTCAGTGAGCATGTGAGTTAATTCTACTAACGTTAACATTAATGATACTTCTTGAATATAAATTCTGCCTATGAGCAAAAGTTCCCTTTGGTGAGAGTACAGTCAGGAAAGTGAATAGCAGGATAGAATTTATGCAAACAATAATTTTGCATTTTAAAATTGATGTGAAAAGTGAGGACAATAATAGCATCTGATAGGGTTGTGAGACAGAACTATATAAATGTTAGGTGTTATAAAATTAGCAGTGAACAGTAAACAAAAATGAGCCAAAGTTAACAATATTAACAACAGCTAGCATTTATACAGTTTGTTAAGATTTGCAGAGAACTTCATCTCATTTAATTCTCACAAAACTGTGAGGTAGGTGCTATTATTATCCTCATTTTATGATTAGGAATCTGAAGCAGTAAGAGCTTGATGACTTGGCCGGGATCACACAGCTACTTTGGTATTTAAGACAGGATTTGATTTCAGGTCTTCCTGACTTCAGGCCCAGCACTCTTTCCATTATTCCACCTAGCTCAATCAAATATCAATTATGGAAAAGAATTATGGCCATGAATTTCAACAGGTAAATAGCTTCTTCTCACTACTGCTCTAACCTCCTCCCAATCAAGTTAGACTTTGCACAGCCCTCCCCCTCACTTAAATCTTAAAGGTGGGAGAAAGACAGAAGAGTAAAAAAATGATTCTAGTTTTAAGTTTTGAAAACCAAATGAAGGTTGAGACTTTGAAAAGGAATGGTTAGACAATGAGTCAGCAAATCTGACTCAATCCAACAATGCTGGTTAAGTGCCTCCTGTGCACAAAGCACTAATACAGTTGCAGAGGGAGCCAGAAAAATAACAGATGTGACATGACTGCCCTCAAGAAGCTTACAATTCAACAGGTAAAGGTCATAATACATAGATAACTACAATAAAAAAAAACAGCAGAAAGTAAATGTATGAAAAAAGTACAGAGTACTATTATAATTCTGTGGAATGAAATTCATTTTCCATGGGAATGGAATAAAAAGGAGTGGAGAATCATGAAAGTCTTTATAGAGGTGGCATTTGAGCTGGGTTTTGAAAGAAATCTACCTAGCTGCTTATTCTTGGTCTCCTTTGCTGGCTATCACCCAATAGTTGGTCTTCCCCAAGGCTCTGTCCTCTACACTCTATCTCCTGGTGGCCTCATCACCTCCCATAGATTTATATACTCTATGCAGATGATTAACAGACCCATATTTCAAGTCCTTATCTCTTCCGAGTTTCAGTCCTGTACAACACTGCCTACTGGACATTTCAAATATGTCCCAGAGAAATCTCAAACTCAATACATGACAAACAGTACTCATGATCTTTTCCTCAAACAGATTTCACTTCTAAACTTTCCTATTTCTGTCTATTGTTATTTCCCCACTCCATCCCTTAACTCTGTGCATTTTCTCTGGCTATGCCCCATGCCTAGAATGCTTTTTTTCCTCTACTTCAACTCCTGACTTTTCTGGCTTTCTTTACATCCCAACAAAAATCCCACCTTCTACAGAAAGCCTTCCTCAACCCCTCTTAATTCCAGGGCCTTCTTTCTGTTAATTTTCTAGTTGTCTTGTTATGTAGCTTGCTTTATATTATATTTGCATCTTGTCTCCATTCTATTGTAACCTCCTTGCGGACAGGGACTATCTTTTGCCTCTTTGTATCCCCCCCACAAAGCACAGTGCCTGGCACAGAGTAGTTGCTTAATAAATGTTTATTAATTGGTTTATGTTTCTGGTCCTGTTTCTACCCACTGAAACCAGTCAGCGGGCATTTATGAAGTGTCTGCTGCTGTGGCACTAAGTGCCAGGTGTTAAGCACTAGAGATACAAAGAAAAAATCTAGCAGTCTCTTATGTGAAGGATGTGTTGGGGGAGACAACATATATATAAGTATTTAGAGAATAAAAGAAAATAAATACAAAGTGATCAGAGAGAGAAAGAACCATAGCAGTTAGTCTTAAGAAAGGCTTCGTGTAGAAAATGATACTTGAGCAACATCTTCAAGGAAGAATTGGAAGGAATATTTATTAACTTCATAAAAAAAAAAGGCCAAAGGAAGGAGAAGAATTGCATTCTAGACATAGGGAATAAGTGACAACTAGTATTTAAAAAAAGGCACAGAGATGGGAGATAGTTATCATATGAGCAACCGTAAGATCAGAACGTGTATGTGTGTATTATGGGGGTGGAAAGATAAGTAGAGGAAAAAAAGCATTCTAGGCATGGGGCATAGCCAGAGAAAATGCACAGAGTTAAGGGATGGAGTGGGGAAATAACAATATGCAGCTCTTCAAGATTTATGGTCTTCACTCCCTATTTATTAATAAAGATTTTTTAAACACTTTTGCTCTAAGCCCTGGGAATAGAGAGGCAAAAATGAAAATCTCTGCTCTCAAGAAGTTTATATTTTATTTAAGGAAAAACGTGTACACATAATATAAACTACATACAAAGTTAATTTTTTTTTTGAAGGAGGGTGAGGAAGGCACTAGCAATGGAGGTAGAGGATCAGGAAAAATCTTGTGTAGGAGACATTACTTAAGTTAAGCTTTGAAGGAAGCCAAGGACTCTAAGAACAGGAGTGCTTGATTGGGCATAGGTACACATAGCCAGTCACTTGGCACCAGCCTATAGAACTATCAGAACAGCCTAATGGGGCAGTGAGTGGAGCAACAGATTTGCCAGGGAGCCAGATAGGTGTTAAGTGCCATTTCTGAGAGATGGAGAATGGATAGTGTGATTTTAAGTACCTTAGAGGAATTCTTTTGGGAATTATTAGCACAGTAGGTAGTCTGTGGGTCCTCCTCCCCCCAAAAAAACACATAAGGCAAGGGCAGAGTTAAGTCACTTAAAATGGAGTCAAATCAGGGAGCACTATTTATCTACTATCCTCAAAGGAACTGCTGGGATACAGCTCCACTGTCAAATCGCTCTGCCAGTTACCCAACATCTATCGCTCCTTATTCTCCCACATCTTTGTAATGTTCAGTCTCTAGTTATCTAAGAGTTGTCTTATGCCACCTGCCTAAGCTCTACCCTGTGCCAGCTGCGCCGTGCACTCTCCTCCTATAATGAGCAGGCTGCCAAGGTCATACTTACCAGTCTTCGGTCCCCACCCGGATAAACACAGAGATGAGCCCCGATCAGGAGGTGCAAACACTCGAGCTTTATTCACAGGCCATCACAGCAAGGCCAAGCAGGAAGGCCAGAGCAAGAGAGCAGGAGCAAAAGAGAGTGAGTTCCGATCTCTACTGTTCCTTAAGTACCTACTTAGCCCCTCCTCCTCAGCCCGCCTACTATGATTGTAGGGTCAGATACTGGAAGGGGATGTCTGGGGTTAGCGCTTAGACCAAGGGAGAGGACGTGACACAGTAGGCTAGGACTGGATACAGGAAGGAGGCGTCTGGGTTAGAGCTGTACCTAGGGAGAGGACGTGATCCAGGAAGTCAGGCCCAGATACCAGGAGGAAGCGTCTGGGGTCAGTGCTACAGTCAGGAAGACGTCTGGGGTTAACGTTGCACCTAGGGAAGAGGACTAGACAAAGGAACTCGTTCTCTGCCATCCCACTCCCACGTGGCACAGCCCCCGCCTCAGGAACACATGCTCCGGCTACTTCCTTGTATCCTGTTCCTTCCCCAGCTTATCACAGCTCCACATAGCACTGCCCACTGCCTCAGAAGCGTGAGCTCCGGTTACTTCTCCGTATCCAGTTCCCATCCCAGTTCACCACAACTCCGCCTAGCACAGCCCCTGCCTCAGGAGCGTGAGCTCCAGTTACTTCCTAATATCTTGTTCCTACCCCATCTTGCCACAGCCTCCACTTGGCAGTAGCCAACATCAGACAATCCCTCACACTACCCCAGCCTTCCAATATTCTCTCTTAAATTCTAGTTCCATAATTAATACACTGCCCTTCATTTTAAACCTTTTCCTCTTGTACTCCTTCTATCTTCTGGTACTTAGAGAAAGTTGGCTCCCTCTTTCCACCTCCAAGACACAATTCCTGGACATCTCTTGCAGTAGTAGCTGCAAGTTTTCTCATACCGCAACTCCTCTCCTTATACTATCATTATTCGGCACCTTCTTCTTAAGGTTCAATCTATCCAAATTTATCATACAATACATATCCTTATAGCAGTCATATGCCAGCTCCCAGGTCTCTCTCCCTCTTCATACAAGTTCATTACCAGGCTGAGAATTTCCCCTCCATCTCAACTAGCACCCGTATGCCATCTTCTGCATGAAGCTTTTCCCATTCACCCCAACTGCTACCTTGTATTTAACTACTTCAAATGCAGCAAATGAGAACACAAATGAGCTAAGAAATGGTTTGGGGGAAAAGAAGTAGAAAGAGAGCAAAGGGCGTCTGTATATAATGTATAAAATTTTTAAATGTGATTGGTTTTGCTCAATTTTTTTCCTCTTCCGTTTCTGTTTAAATAGAATTGTTACAAGGAATGACTCTCAGAGAGGGAGGAGGAATATTTATTAACTTCATAAAAAAAAAAAAAAAAAAAAGAAAAAAGAAAAAAGAAAAAGGCCAAAGTCTCCCACTGCATCAGGGGGCCATCTCCAGTTGTCCAGATCTATATCTTGCCATTTGACCCAGATGACTCTGAAGGAGAAAAGTAAGGCTGGTGACTTTGCATAGCCTTATCTCACTTAAATCCAAATGACTTGCAAGTCATGGCATCACGTTCCTGATGTCATGGCTCTCTTCAAGAACGAAGGGCAAACAAGAACAACAATGCTGTTGAATGGAGCAGAAACCACAATTATGCCAACAGATCCACCACAAATTTAGGTTACCTAATGTTATTTGAATCCTCATAGCAACAACATAATTCTTATATTCCCTCTAATTGATTCTCTGGCCCACTCTCCACAGCAGCTGTTTCAAATCTCACATCATTCCTGATGTGACACAATACCTGATTTTCTCCTCTAATCTAAACTTTAATGAACAGGTTATTATAATTATTGACTATTCGAAGTATTTGACACTACTGACCATATTCTTGTCATGGATACCCTCTGCTCTCTGAGCTCTCCTCTTTTCTTAGGTGCTTTTGCTGGTTTATCATCACCTCATGCTCCATTACACAGTATACTCCAAGGTTCTAAACAGGGCCATACCTCTTCTCTTTCGAGCATACTCACTCACAGACCACACCAACTCTCACTGGTTCAAATGTCACCTCTTTGCAGATGATTCCCAAATATACATAATTAGGCCTCATTTCTCATCACCAATTACCTTTTGAAGCCTTCAAATTAGGTATTCCAGAAACATTTCAAACTCAGCTCATCTTAAACAGCATTATCTTTTCCCCAAAACCTGGGAGAGAAAGGTAGGGGATTTTCCTATTTTGCCTGAGATCACCACTGCCTCCTAGTTACTGATATTTGCATTCTTGGTATAAACTCCAACTCCTAACCCCAAGCATCCAATCCACTGGCAGATCTTTTCGTTCCTTCCTCCACATCTCCTATCTCTCTAGCTCTGGCCCTCATCACCCATCATCATTTATATGTATGCCATATACTTTTTTTATATGTACTTATCTCCTCTGAGAATATAAGCTTACTACAAATAGAGTTTCATTCTTTGTACTTGTATACCCACTACCTAGCACAAGGCCTGGCATGTCATTAGATGCTTAAAACTTGATTGTGATACACACACATGTGTATATGTGTCTCTGTGTGAGGAGGGAGGGAGAGAGTGGGAGGGGGGAGAGAGAAAAGGAGAGAGACACTGATTTATTCAGTCAAGCACTGTAAGGTGCTGGGGACACAGATAAAAATAAAAGTCTCGGTCTCTAAGAAGCTCACATCCTATTGGGGAAATAATGTGTACAAATATGTAAAAAAAAGTAATTTGGGGGAAGGGGTTGGAGCTCAATGCAAATGGGACAATGAGGAAAGGCTTCTTATAGGAAGTAGTACTTAAACTGAGGTTTGAAGAGAGCTAGGGATTCCAAGAGGCAGAGGTGGGGAGAGAGTGCATTCTAGGTAGGGGGGAATAGTGTATGAGCAACAGCAAATAAGCCAGTGAATATAGAAATTAATATGGATAATAAAATGTAAAAAAAAAAAACCTGAAAGGATAGTTTTATTCCCATTCCTGATAAATCTTTTGTTTCCTTTAAAGATTCTCAAACAGCGGAGAAAATGTACATGATGTTCAATATGTACTTCACTGATATTTAACAGTAATAGATGATTAATTTATCTGAAGAACAAGATTTGTTATAAGGAACAGCTTTCTGGGTAATTTTTTCAGGCATTTTCTATACTCAATTCTAACAAATAACACAATTTAGTTCTTCCTAATATTCAACATTCTGAGAAACCATACACTTTTTTTCCAACTTCTGGAAATTATTTTTGAATGACAAAACTTAAAAAATCCATTTTTTCCATGATACAGTTATTAAAAGTCTTGTCAAACACTGAGGCAAAGAATTCCAGATTTAAATTTTTTTAATATTATAACAGATGCACATTTTTAATGAAAACATCTGTAGAAATTTGGAAGGCATGAATCTCATTTGATTCAAGTTACACACAAGTAATTCTTTCCACTAAAAAGATAAGTTATATTTCTGGAAATGATGTTGTTCCGAAGTTAAATCTGAATAAGATATTTTCTACTTCTTGAAAACATTACAGATACCATTTAGTAAATTATAAATGATATATTATGTATAAAATGCCCAACAAGGAAACAAATCAATAACAATTAAACTTTAAATTATGCAATTCTGATCTACTGTATAAAGCTCATAAGATCATTTCATAAGTTCAAAAGGTTTAAAGCTAGAAAGGCTCTTAGAGGCTGTCCTGTCCAATCACATCATTTTGGAGATGAGGAAAATAAAGAGTTTACAGATGGGAAAACAAAAGAAAATCTGAGAATTTAAGCAATTTGCCTAAGGTTACACAGAGGAGCAGTTCTTATTTTTACTTCCTAATACATACTATTTCGACTACATGAGAAAGTAAAGGAACACCACAAGGGTCATACAAAGATTTCTATGGACAAATTTGGGAAGACATGGTGTTTTTTGAGAAATGGATGTTTCATTACTTTGAATTTTTGTATAATAAAGAGACCTCAGAAAATCAAGTTGTTGATCTTTCTGTGCTAGCCTTTCAGTTGTTATTTTGCTAGCATCTGCAACTTCACTTAACACCCTGATAGAACAAGGCTTATATCTCTCTTTAAAATGTATGAATCAAGCCTATCACTGAATTTTTAATTATTTCATCTATCACTAGTTGATATCTTACAGTATCAAAAAAAAAAAAACCTCAATGTCAAGGCTGAATTTGAATCTGAAACCAGAAAATCAAAAGCTCTTTACATCTCACCTGTGAGTCTACATGTGCTTTATTTATTTTTTAGGCAATTGGGGTTAAGTGACTTGCCCAGGGTCACACAGCTAGTAAGTGTCAAGTGTTTGGTCTGAGGCCGGATTTCAACTTAGGTCCTGTGCTCTATCCACTACATATTGCTTTAATATTAACGGCTTGCAACCCTTACTAGAATCCTGTTTTCTTTTGTCAGTTATTTTAAAAAAGACTACAATGGTTTGGTATGTGTACACACACATACATACACATATAAATGAGGTTTTTTAAATTAAAAATGACTTACTTACTTTTTTTTTTTAAATTAAAAGAAATTTCCTTTTGAAGCCAGTTTTCCAGACCATTACTTTGGGTCACAAGACACTACCTCTTCCTTCACCAATGCCAACAGTGAAGAAATTCACTAGATAGGGACTATGTTCATAGTAACTGAAAAACTCTAGAAGGATTGGTAGTGGGGCCACAACAAGACTGGGAGAGGGGATAATACTGAGCAAGAAAATACCAGAAAACCAACATAAAATAAAACCATTCATGTAATTTGCTATTGCAAATTAACTTAACTTCCCATATAAAACATAGCTATTATTTCTATGGTGCTACAAGGTCACAATTGGCTAACATAAATATAAATATTGAAGGCTGTTTATAATTCTACATGTATAAATTTGAAATGGCCTACGGGATTAGGTGGATTCTATACACATAATGATATTTCTTTTTATTAAGAGTTTAGTATTAACTTCAAAGTAGTACACAATGTCCCAAAAGTCTTAGTATGCTGCTGAAGCATAAAACTGCACTAAGACTTTTGGGATAAACTGTATATCAAGTCTTTTTTTTAATGATTTGGTTGATAATGGAGAAAGCAAGTCAATCAAATTTGAGAAAGGAAGATTAATACAAGAAATGACAAAATCAGGATTTAGAAAGATTTCCATAGTTTGGACCACTACGTTGAAATGACAAAATTTACTTCAGTATTTCAAGGATCCCTGATCTTGAGTACTTCCTCCACAACTTGAGTCTTCAAGGGATGATGTGGTTGAAAAATTCTTCACACTGCAGTCAACCTGGATGACGAGCTCATGATCAGGTCCATAATAGAAGTTCTTCAGGAGGTCAGGACCCACCAGAACTTATAATTCATTAATATAACCTCTGGGAACGTGGTGTCACATGTGGCATCAGAGCAGGAATTAAATAAATTAAAGAGAAATAAATGTCAAGCGCTACTTTAAGGTTAAAAAAAAAAAACCAAGCCTCATATGTATAGATACAGGATTAGGAACAAATGGCATGAACAGTTTATGCTAAAAGATGTCGAGCTTGTAACTAGCCGGTCATAAGCTTTACTTTGGGGGCTCCTAACCTTATATTCCCTCCAAGTAGGGAAAATGCCACTATTGGTGCAGTCTGTACCAGCAACTGTTCCGTAATGCATAGTTTTAGGGAATTGCCTAGAGTACTTAGAAGCTAAATGACTTGCCCAGGGTTATAGAGTCAGTGCCACTGGGATTTGAACCCAGCTTTCTTAATTCCAAGGCCTGCTGCCAATCCTCTACACTGTGCTTCCTCTCAGCAATAAGTTTAATATCAATCAAAAGCATGATGTAGTTAAAAATTTAAGTTGCCTTAAGAGAAATAGTGTCTAATTCATAGGTAATAATTGTCCTACTGTACTCCATACCAATCAAATCTCTGCTGGAATATGTTTACACATCTCATTTTAGGGATAACATTCACTTACTCTTTCCTTTATTAGCCACATACTAGAACTTGCCATTATCCACAAGTGATTCACTTCCCTAAGTATAAACTCTGACATTCCCCTACCCCTATTTGACCATACCTCCTAGAATCCTTCCATCCACATCCTGCTCTAGAATCTTCAATCTTTCCCTCTGAACTGGTTCCTTTCCTATTGCCTTCAAACATGTCCAAGTTTCCCTTACCCTTAAAAAAACAAACTCTGCATTGAATCTTGCCAATTTATCTTTAAAAAAAACAAAACAAAACAAAACAAAACAAACTGCACTAGGTCTGTCACCCTATATATCTTTCTTCCCTTGCTAGGCCAAACTTCTTGAAAAACTTGTGTTTATTCAGTGCCTCCACATCTTCTCACTCACTCTTCAACCCTTCTTAATTTGGCTTTCAACAACCTCTTTGGTCAACCCCAAAAACTTTCTCCAGCTTCAGCAATGCTCTCAACTGACTAATCTGATCATCTCTCAACTATAACACTGCTCGAACCTATCTGTTGCATTTGATACTAGTTATAACCCTCTTCTCCTGGATACTCTTCCATATCTGGGTTTGCATTATACTTCTGTCTCCTGGTTCATCTCCCACCTGTCTGATCACTCTTAGTCTACTAAGTGTTATGCCACCCAACAGTGGGTGTTCCCTAAGGTTCTACTCTGAATTCTGTTCTCTTCTTCCTCTATCCTCTTTCTCTCTCTATAACTGCATCAGTTTCCAGAGGTTTAACTGTTTTACCTCTATGTGCTATGTCCTTAAGCTTCAGTCCTTTACCACCATTTGGCTACTGGATATTTCAACCTGGATTTCCCGTGGACATCTTAGACTCCACATGTCTACAACTAAACTCATCTTTCCCCCAATCCTTCCCTCTTCCAAACTTTTCTAGTTTTTTTTTTTGGAAGGCACCAATCTCCTTCCAATGAGTTATACTGGCCTTCTCATTGTCTCTCATCTCACATAACCAACTAGTTTGCAAACCTTGTCATTTCTATCTTATGACATTTTTCATCTCACCCCCTTCTCTCTACTGACCCAGCTACTACAGGCCTCAACCCCTCTGGATGAGATTGTTACAACAGCTTCCTAATTGGTCTCCCTGACTCTAGTCTCTCACCACTCCAATTCATTCTACACACTACTGCCAAAGTAATTTTCCTTAAGAGCAGATCTCACTATGACTCCCCTAACCAACTAATTTCAGAAGTTTCCTACTGCCTTGAGAATAAAATACAAACTGTTCAGCTCTGTATGTATGTTTATCTGAACTACACTGACACTGCTGATGACTCACTAGGTTCTTGGGACACCACTTTCTCCTGGTTCTCCTCCAATCCAACTGATCCTTCTTAGGCACCTTTGCAGGATCCTCATCCACATCATGCCCTCTAACTATAGATGTCCCACAGGGTTTGGTCCTGGGCCCTCCTCCCTCTCTTTCTATACTACCTCACTCAGTGATCTCATCAGCTCCCATGGATTTAATTACCATATCTACATTCTAATGATTCTCAAATTTACCTATCCTCCCTCAACCTCTCTGATGACCTCCAATCTCACATCTCCAACTGCTTTCAGATATCTCAAACTGGATGTCCAGTAGACATCTTAACCCAACATGTTCAAAACAGAACTCAATATCTTCCTCCCAAACCCTCCCTACCTTCTACATTCTCTCCTGCTGTTGAGAGCAACACTATCCTCCCATCCCTCAGGCTCACCGTCTAGGAGTTATACTTGACTTACTCACAATCTCTTACCCTCTTTAACCAAGTTCCTGCCAAAGCCTGTTGGTTTCACCTTTGAAACATCTTTTGAATATGCTCCCTTTTCTCCTCTGACACAGTCATCACCCTGGTTCAGGCTGTCACCAGTTCACATTTGGACTACTGCAGTCTGCTGGTGGCCTGGCTCTTGCCCCCAACTCAAATCCATCCTCCATTCAGCCATGAAAGCAGTTTTCCAAAAGTGTAGGTCCAACCATGTTACTTTCCTACTCAAATTTCAGTGACTCCTTATTACCTTCTGGGTCAAATACAAAATCCTCTACTTGGAATTCAAAGGCCTTCATAACCTAGTCCCCTCCTACCTTTCCAGTCTTCTTAGACCTTTATTTCCCACGCAGTACTCTTCAATCCACTGCCACTGGCCTCCAGGCTATGAACAAGAGATCCTATGGAGACAGCTCCAGGCACTTTCCCAAGGCTTCCCAAAGCCAGGAATGCTCTCCCTACTCTGTATACTTCTGTTCTATATACTTATCTCGCAGGTTTCCTTTATGTCCCAACTATAATCCCATCTTTTACTGGAAGCCTTTCCCAACTCCTCTTAATTCTAGGGCCTTCCCTCTCTTGATTATTTCCTATTCATCCCACACAAATCTTGCTTTGAATATGCTTGTTTGCATTTTGTTGATCCCATTAGATTGTAAGCTCCATTAAGGCAAGAACTCTCTTTTACCCCTTTTTTTATCCCCAGTACTTAGCACCATAGCTGGAACATAGTAGACAGTTGATAAATGTCTACTGACTGAATTACTTTTCTCCATTAGAATGGAAGCTCAATAAGAGTAAAAATTGCTTCATCCTTTTTACTTGTATCCCCAGTGTCTAGATGACCTCGGAAGTCATCAGAGAGGTTAAGAAGGTCCTTAATAAATGTCTACTGATTGACTGAACTGTTTTCTCCATTAGAATGGAAGCTCAGTAAGAGTAAAAGTTGCTTCATTCTTTTTACCTGTATCCCACAGTGTTTAATGAATACTTGCTGATTAAGTCAACATTTAAATGTTTGCTGAAACTGAATTATATAGAATCAGGGAAATCATTATTAGAAGATAGTGAGTGACTGTAAACCATCTTATATAAGGAATGATTAAAGGAATTGAGAATGTGTAACCTGAAAAAAAAAATAGCAGATAGAATAGTTACATTCAAATTTAAAAGTAACTCATAAGCGGTAATAGACAGGTGTTACAACAGCTTAGCTTAATTAGAACTATGAATGAACTTTACAAGGGAGGTTGAATTTAATTATATAAGAGAAAGAACAAGATCTGCCTAACAATGGCATGGTTCCAGAGAGGGGGAATCCTCACTTTATTCCCCAAGAAGTATTCAACCTGAGGCTGTCAGATGCGGTCAGAAATGTTATACAGGGAAATCTTTCTACAAGGTAGGAAAACTAAACCCAAATAACCTTTAAGATCCCAACTGAAATTTCATGGATCTTTTGTATTAAGCCAAAGAACAGCAGAACAAAATTGTTTCCTTAACTTCGCTTTTGGGCTACTCAACATCTGGTTTTGGTAATTTTAACTCCCACAAACAAAACCCACACACTAAACTTCGTGTCTTATTACCTAAACTTTATATTTCCTCTTATTGCACAGCCATTAACACAACAAAATTTTCATTGATCCTGGCCCAGAGGAGGCACTAAATGTTTACTAATTACTGACTTTACAAATATCATCTTCTTTGATCCTCACTAAGATCCTGGGAGCTAGGTGTCATCATTATCCCCATTTTACACAAAGGAAAACTGAAACTGAGAGGTTAAGTAACTTGTCTAAGGTCACACAGCTAGTAAAACACCGAGGGCACATTTGAATTCAAGTCTTCCTGCCTCCAAGTTGAACACTCTCTACTGCACCACCTGGCTGCCTACAACATATAAAGAAAGGGTCACGAGGCTTAATAAAACGGCCAACGACACAAATATTAAGAACCCCTGAGGTATACAGATACATCGAGGTCCAGATTAGTGCAAGTATCGAATTCTCCCTTAAGCGGGTCGCGTTAATTCAAATTCACAGGGCACATTTCCAGTGTGCTGGAACCAATTATATTTTTCATAATCACAACTTCGAATCTACACAACCACTCCAGGGGATTAATTTTTTCAAACTAATCGGGGTCCAGCAGTAATATCTATCTCACAGGATTGTAGTACAGGCCAAACGAGGTAAACTGTAAGAACATGCATTTACTCGTCAGAAATTGCTACAGAAGATGTTATCATTAATCCAAATCTTAATTGGGAAGAAGCAGTAGGATTAAATAAGGCAGCTCCATTTTTTTTTAAGAATTAGGCCATACAGAAATGTTTATTTTTTATTTTTTTTTTTGAACATAGGTGCCCAATGAAAGGGAAAATGGGCCTGAGCAACGCCGGAGGTCTCAGGGGGCCCCAATTACTTATGTATAAATTTGAGTGCTCCCCCGAGGCGTTCACCCAACCAGGCCGCCCCCCCTCCCCGGCCCTCAGCACTGTCCCCAGGGCAATTTGCTCAGTCGCTAATAAGAACTTCGGAGGACGCCCGCCCCCAGGCTACACCCACTTACCCGAGGAGCAGAGAGGCTGGGAATGGGGGGGATCCCGAGCCGCTCCTCCTCGCTTAGCTCCGGCGGCTGGACCCACGACTCCAGGCCCAGGCCCAGGCCCAGGCTCCGCTAACAGGCCTAAGCTAGGGACGGCGCCGGCCTCCGGAGCCTGGCCTCGCCTCACAGCCCTCGGTGACCTCGGCCTGCACACCAAGAAGATCGTCCCCGGCCGCCGCCTCTACCGCGCATGCGCGTGCGCACGAGGACGCCACGTGCCTCGCCCACAAGTCTCTCACGTGCTTCAATCTTCCAGCGTTCCTTCTTTCTCAGCTAGGAAGAGGGTGTTTAGTAAACTCGAGTGCACACGCCTCTGGCCCACCCTCCCCGCCCCGGCTTCACAGAAGTGTAGACCTGTTCTCCGCGCGTGCGTCCTAGTGGGACGCGATTCTGTTTCCGCTTCCGGAAATAAGGCCTTGCAGAGTCCCCTCACGTGATGTGGAGTCGGGGAGGAGGAGCAAGCCTTGGTGGCGGGAGGGTGGAGGGAAGAAGAGAGGTCAGCGCGGACGTCAGAGTAGGGAGCGGAAGGTCAGGGCTGCTCGGAGCGGAAGTGAGACGGGGAGTCTGTCCGCCATTGTGGACCCAAGGAGCGGAGTGCAAGAGAGAGAAGAGGAACGAGCAAGCGGAAAGCAGGGGCCCCCCTCTCCGTCTCCGCAGTGCAAGCCTCCTTTCTTCCTGGCCTCGCAGCCAGCGGCGGCGATAGGGACAATCACTTGGCGGAAGGCGGCGGCCGACGGCTGGGAGTGCACGGGGAGAGGCCCAGGCGGCGGCGGCGGCGGCGGCATCAGCAGCAGCAGCTCTCGGGTTGCGGTGAAGAATGTCAGCCACTAGCGTGGATCAGGTGAGGAAGCTGCGGCCTCCGCCCGGCGAGGCCCCAAAGCCCGGGGTTCCACCCTCTAGTGGAGATCCGGTTTCTCTTCCCGGCTGCTGCCGGCCCCGTAACGGCGCAGCCCGCCCGCCGGGCTCCAGCAGCTGCCGGCGGTGCCGCAGCCCGGGGCCGGGGCCGGAGCCGGAGCCGGCTGGGGTGGAGGCGCGGGGCCCCAGCCGCACACAGAGGCAGTGCTCGCGCGGTCGGTGCTGAAATGGAGAGGACTGCTGGGCTGCAGGACTCGGCCGGGGGGACCCTCCGTAGAGACCCGGCGAGAGTTAGGAGATTGGTCAGGAGTGGTTGGTAGACGGCTTAAAGATGGTGGAAGGGTGGGGGATGGTGGGGTGTATTAATTCTACGCCAATTAGTTAAAAATAATTTGGGTTTGGTGATTTCTTTGATTAACACGCTTTTCCCCCTCCTTCCTCTCTCCCTCACTACAACCGTTCTTCATCTTGTTACACAGAGACCTAAAGGGCAAGGAAATAAAGGTGAGCGTGAATTGTTTTTTACCTAAATATTGTTTCCTATTGGGTGAATCTTGAGGCTGGAGTATTGGCTTATTTTTTTCCTTCTTTAAAACGTATACTTTAAATAGAAACGTACTAATCAAACTAAGGGCAGCTTTCATAAGTTCAGACGCTACCCAGGTTTTCAGCACTTTCCCGCCTTGCATTCCCTTTTTACAGAACAGATTTCCCAACCATATTCTTTTTTTTGTTTTGTAAGAGAAAGGTATTTATGGTCACATTGATAATTCTCAGTTGGTCAGTCATATATATGGTATTATGAAACTAAGCCACAAAGTTTCTGCACTTCATATGTAGACAAGTTTATTCTTGAAGTCGGTATCTTGTTCCACATCTCTAGATTAATTGGGGCACAGTTGTAGCCTACTTAACATTCAGCGTGATGTGTTAATGAAAATTGTTATGCTCTTAACCACAAATTGTACCAAAATCAGTTACTAAAACTCAGCAACATATGAGAAATCAAAATTCAAGTACCATGCCATCACTATATAATGGAATTTGTCTAGTGTGTGAATGAGTCTTTGGTCCATGATGAAAGTTTATTCTAATTTAGGAATATAGGAATAATTTATGACCTAATAAACTTATGTTATTGGTTATATGTATAAAGGGCATCCTGAAAGTCTGACAATATATATTCCTGGAGATAACTTTTTTCCTCTTAAAGGAATATTTTCTTTGCTTACAACGTGGTCCTGTGCAGTCAGCTGATGAAAACATGACAGTCATGTGACATGAAGTATGGAAAAATAACACTTTTAAAGGGAGGAGGATTCAGTAATCTTTTTTTAAAGTGAAAGCAAAACTTATCACTGACCTGGTATTGTAGGGTTTGAAATTATTCAACCTGAAAGGATTTTTCCTGTTCATTTTCTATTTTAATGGCAAATTTTATTCCACTCAGCTATCATATAAATTCAGTCTTCCTTATATTTATCTTGAAATATTATTTTGCACATCAGTATTTCAGACTTGGTTAATTCTGAACCATGGACCTGCCTTTGTTTAGTCATGTGGTTTTTTTCATCATACATTTTTGTACTAAACTTTTCTTAGTGTTAATTTTAGTATCAGTATTTTCATTTATATAAAATTCTAAAATATAATGTGTCCGTTTTTTGGAAGGAGAAATATCTTTTATCTGAACTTGTGTAGTGTATTGTGAATGATAAAATTGTCATCTGTGTTTAACATTATAATTTAATTTTCTGTTCCATTAAAAAACATTAGGACTTCCACAGCTATCTGAAGAGTATATGCATCCCTCCTGCACCCACACACCTCTTTTTTTTTCTTTTGCCCTCTTTCTCTCCCTTTCTCCTTTTTTCCCTGCCCTCTTTCATTCACATTCATTAGTTTTTGAGATTAAAATTCCATTTTACCAGTCTTCTTGCCAACTGGAAGACTGAAATTTGTATGTTTTTTTTTTTCCCCAAACTACTCACCTGATATAATTGATTCACATAAATGGGGAAGTGGTTGAGTTGCTAAATATTTTGTTTCCAGATTTAAGGTAAGTAAACAAATTCTAAAACGTGTATATATAGTTTTTCCTAGCATGGTGTTTTAAAAAGGATATCAACTATGTGCAGTGAATTTGATTTTTGACTTAGATGGAAAAGATGTCATAATGACAGTTTTGGTATCTTAGATTGAAATTATTTTTATGCTTCTAAATTGCGTTGTTTTTTTTTGACACTAGGAGTAAATATTTTTAATTACACTTGATTTTAATCTTTGAATGACACCTTTGTTCTTTAAAAACATAGAGGAAGCTTACTTGGGTAGTTCTTTATCCAAGAATTTTTCTTTCTTTCCCCCTTACTGTTCAGTTCATAGTCTCATCCATGGATAGAACGTTGGACTGGGAGTCCCAGGAGACCTGAGTTCTAATACTGGCTGTTGCTACTGACTTGCCAAGTGAGCTTGAACACATTTCACCTTTTGGTCAGAATTTTCCCTCCACCTGTAAAACGAAAATAGTAATACTAGCCATAAATCCCACTGGTATGTTATGAGGATTACTGTATTCACATCAAGTTTAGTCTGATCTTTGGATTCTGCTATATAAATCGGAAGGCACAATATGCCTGTCAGAAAACATGTTTCATGTCATCTATAAGAAAACAGAGTTCTTTATGTTTTGATTTCCTCTTCACCGCCTCACCTATAACTGTATTGCAACAATGATCTACAGTGAAAGAGGGAAAAATTGGATTGCCTGCAAAATAATGGAAATTAATTTTGAAAACTGCTTTAAAATTGATATGTAAGTAGTATATGTGCATCTCGCACACTTTTTATGTTTCTTCAGAGGGAGGAGTAAGAGGGAAATAACCTAGTTTAATACATATAAAATAGCAGCCATTTGTTGTATACGTACAGTAATTAAATAATGTTGGTAAAGTGCTTTGAGCTCCTCTGGTGATACAATTTTAGAATTTTTCCTCATATTAAACAAAATAATCATTAGTGATGGTGGGAAAAATCACCATTGGATATTCTTAAATGAGTGTAAATTGGAGAAACTGTACCCTAATTTTTAAAAAATTAAGCCATTTTATATAATTTTATGGATTAAAAGTGAAACTATCTTCAAATTATTTTTCAAAACATAATAATAGGTAGAAATTATAACAATTGATGGAAAATTTCCTGTGTTTATTGTCGATGTATCCTGCTCCGTATAATAGATGTGCTCCCGACAAGTTTGTGTAAATTGAATTTTCAAAAATAGAATAATTTCCCAGATCATGACAGAGATCCTTTGTCTTAATTTTTGATTAATCCTCAGTTCTCAGTGACTCCTTATATTTTTAGCATTGGGTTTCTCTATCTTAATTATTGTGTCAAGTGATAATCTGAATAGAACATAGTAATTTGTAGGAAAACATTTACATTCTGAAAGCTATTTGAAAGGAATTCCCTGCAATTCCTTTTCTAAAGCAAGAGTCTTTCTGATAATACCTATAATTACCTATAATTTGTTGTATATTTTGATTTTGTATTTTCTTAAACATTTTATACTTGTGTTAAGTTAGGACCTACCCTGGATTATCCTTGGTAAGATGAGAGTACAGATGTTTAATTGAAATTCAAGGATAAATATCAAGTGTTTGCTAATAATTGGAACCTACTTTGCCATGGAACTTTTTATCTGGTAATAAATAGCAAAATTGTATGATGATGCAAAGATCTACTGTCACTTTTCCTTGAAGGCAGTACTGATGATGCAAAAAGCAGGGGGGAAGGACCAAGTGTCACATTACTATTTAGAGTCTCAGGGCATACTTTTTTTTTTCTCTGCTGCAACTCTTCCATTGGTTTTATTGTTCTACAATTAGGCAAATACATATAGTCTCCTCCTCCCCCAACTAGATATATACATATGCATTTGTATAATTGTTGCTCTTTAAAAAACTAACCTGAATTCAGACAGGGGGTAAACCTTGTATTTGAATGATTCTTCCTCCCCTTCCAAAATAAAAAAAACAAATCAAAGCACTTTACTGTCATTATTTTTATTAATATTTCATTTTTATCAATCCTCAGAACATTCCTATGAGGAGATAGAGGGTATATGGTATTATCCCTGTTTTTGTAGGTGGGAAAACTTGATGCACAGATGTGTTGACTTTCCTAACTTCTTGGTGTAGTCAGGACCAGAACAAAGATCACCTGGCTCCTAAGACCCATGTTCTATCTTGATTTGACTCTGCTCCATAGAGCAGAGTAAGCAGGCGAAGGATCATGTAAGTCATCTGTTCTCTTTTCCTTGAAGAAGGTTTTCGGCACGGCGGGACTGTGTTGGATTTCATGACTATTTCATGGTCTGGAGCTTTGAGTCTCAAAATACCATATTGTGATAAGTGATATTCAAAAACTAAACAAAAGATTTAAAAACTAAGCCAAAAGACTGTTCTGGAAATATATTTTTAAAAAGATATATTCATATTAAGGGTTTTGATTTAACCTTAAATGACTCTGAGATTCACTGAAAAGTATAATTCATATTCTAATTTTATGTAAATTGCTTGTCAGTATGAGTAAATTACTTTTGATAAAACCTTTTCCTTCAGGCTGACATTCCTTGAGTAGTATTTTTAGATATTTGTAGACGTGTTTATGTATCATTTTAAGATCACCGATCGTATTCATATAAATTTGGAGGGGTAACTTTACAGTTTTGAAGATTGTTATTGTATGTAGAATATGCAATATGTCCAAAATTTCTACTGAGGAAGATGAAGAAATGGATCAAAACAGTGGGTTAGGAAATATTAAGGCTAATTTTGAGAAAAGTTTTCTGTACTTTAATGCTTAAATTCTAAACAGGTTTATGAGAGGTGTTGGAATATTATTCCCTGAGCACCGAAAATTATAGGAATTTATAATTTGCTTGAAACTTATATTTTTAAATGGTTATTGTTTCTTGGTGGTAGAAGAAGAGACAATACTTTCTGTATCGCTCTATGCAGTATTATCTAGATAAAAGACCTGTTTTTTTGTTTTGTTTTGTTTTTTGAAAGGTAATTAACTGGAGCTTAGCTAAAATCTTAAAATTAAAAAAAGAAAGTGACTAAAACTCATATACTGGAGAGATCCAGTCTTATGCAGATCTGATACCAGGAACAAAATTCAAGGAATCATCCCTTTTATTCCTGGTTTCCTGAACAGTTTTCAGTTTTGAACAACTCTAGATATAGCATAGCTTAGGTTCTATTGCTGATCTAAGCATAATTGGTTGAGCTATCTTGGTGTGGAGCAAGGATCACGTCAACCTTTTTATGTAAAATCCTTCTATATTGCTATGCTTCAAGAACATGAAGTAGTTAATGTTGCCAGGCATTCTTATTTGCCATCCTCAGAATAGCTCAAACTTTGTGTATTACCATCCTACTTGTTAGACACTGAGAAACCCTTCCATGAGATATTGATTATGTGTCACCCTCAAGTTTTATATAAACAAGATTCAGGGTAAAACCTGGTCAGCAGTTGGACTAATGTGGCAATAGTGTTGGACAAATTGTACCAGCCTGCTGGTTTTTAGTTTAGAGGAAATGTTGGTGCCGTGATATGCTCAATAAATAACCTGTTCTTATTTTTACTAGTAACTTGACTCTTAGCTGGACCAAGAGCTGGCAGTGTTCTAATTTTTTATGGTTTTAAACATTTGGCTTTATAAGCCAGACATTAGTAAGGGACACTAGTGTATAAAAGTAACCAGCTTAGTACCATTTGGTATAGGAGTAATTATTTTAGCAGTTTTTGATATCTTTGCTTATTAGTGTGAAATACTTTCTGAAACTAAGCTAAACCCCTTTGGGATATTTAGATTTTTTTTTAAATGCAGGAAAAAGTTTCTTTCACCAGTTTTATTTTTTAAATATTGTTTTCCCTGTTACTTTGGGTCTAGCTGAGTAATAACTTTAGACTAACCAGAGATAATGATACTTTATTTTTAGAAAGTTCTATTTTGTCTTGATTCAATTTCTGTGTGATTTTACTCGATGATTTCTGCTTTCTCTTAAAAAAAGACAAAACCGAACTTACTTAAAATAGATATTGAGGGATAACTTAGGTTTAAACATAATAATATAGTAGTGTGGTGGGGATATTTTTTTAGTAGTAATTTTATATGGTCATTTGTAAGGTGGGTCGTATTTCCTTTGGCTATATTATGTGTGTGTAAAATATACTTTGTTATTTGAGGAGGGCAGGGGACAGATTTCTGATTGTTTAGTCACAAAGTAAATAAATTTCTGTCACTTAAATACTTGTGTTTCAAAGTCTATTATTAATATGAATGCAACATAGATTTTTTTCTGAATTGTATCGAACAAGAATGAATACATTTGTTTGCTGTATGACTATCTTAAGATATTGATGGTGCTTTGTTAAAGTCATCAGTATCTTATCAATCTTACTTTTTTAGTTTCAGTACAAAATGGTTCGATTCATCAGAAAGATGCTGTGAATGATGATGATTTTGAGCCATACCTAAGTAGCCAGACAAATCAGGTAAGTGTGTACTCATTCCTGAAATGATAATCTGGAAGTCATCTGACATAATTTTTCTCTTTGTTATATAGAATGTAAACTTCTGTATACAGAACAATATACGTTAACTTTTTGAGATAATTTTTAAATGCAAGCAAGAACAAATTAATAAGTGAAAGTGTCTGTAGCATGAATTTAAAATTTTAGTTGTTGTGATCATGTAGGGCTGGATATTTTACCTTCTGTGTAAAGATGATTACTTCAAGAACTGTTTTCTTTTGGAAAATAAACTATGTAGACATATTTCAGATTCTAAGATCTGTTTTGGAGAAAAAGAGCAAAAGATGGGCTATCTACATCCTAGGTCTTTTTTTGGAAAGAGGAGGCTGAAATACAAGATACGATATTTTTTAATACACTTGGGCATCACTTCACAATAAAATAGAATGGAAAATTAAAACAATTTTTAGAAATTTCAGATGAAAAAATCTTATCTGCTCCTGGGTTTTCTGGATAATTACCATATTTTGTCACTTTGCTTTGACTGTAGAGATCCAACCCTAATATAGAAATTTTTGAAATATCTCATGCTTTTATTATTAATTATGACAGTACTTTTATTATTTGTTTTAGAAAAGTTTTTTTTTAATAATTGTAGTGACTTTTGAGAGTCATGAGTTTATTTTGTTCCCAACTGAAATATTTCTGTTAATCATTGATAATTTCATTGCTCAAAAATTGGTATGTTCATAGAATCTTAGAAATTTATGTTAGTCCATTTTAATAGAATATTTTAATGTTTCTATTTATTAAGACAAAAAGAAACTTTCTACAGTAAAAACATTTTGGGAAATGGTGTGAATGTGAAGTCAGTTGCCCAAATAACCCAATATTTAAAGCTTTTCATGTTCAATTGGCTTTTAATTTTATATGTGTGTGTGTGTGTGTGTGTATATATATATATATATATATATATATAAAAATATAATTTCTAACTCATTATATAGTGTGTTTCTTTTAAAAATGAAATTTGTTATAGTTTATAGTAGACTACAAAAATACACTTTTGATTTTAAAGAAAGGTAAACTAGTAGTCTACTTGGATAATAACTTCAATTACAATGAAAATAATTTAGATAAATTTTGCTTAATAAGAATTGATCTATTTTGCAATTGATTAAAATAGTTTGGGTTTAATAATTAGCACTTTGCATGCTTTATTTTAACTTTAACTTTATCTTAAAATTCAATTTTATTACATAAGCTGAAATGCAATTTTATTAAATTGATTGGGAAGTTGAAATTATATTTAACAATGACAGACATATTACTTGATACAGTAGGATAATTTTATGGAACAAACCCTGGACAAGGTAGAATAGCAGCTTTTTGTGCTTTTTTTGTAGACTTCTGGAAATTTGTCCACATTTCTTACCCACTTCTAGATAACATTTCTCACAGAAGAATTCTGATTGTAAAATAATCTCATTTATCTTAAGAGTATCAATAAAGTGCTCTGGTTAAAGAGAATTTCTAGATATGGATATGTCTAAGAAAGTAATGATGTATTTATTTGCTTTCTGGCCACAGCATGATTACCATAACACTTAAAGTTATATTGAAAAAATTATCTTCCCTTTGTTCAGAAGGCATTGTGGTGTCCCAGAGTAGTCATTTTTGAAACCTAGGAATATTAAATTTTTATTAAGGTTTTTTTGTTTATCATATCCCTGTCATTTTCTCAATAACTTCTCTCAGAGTTTTCCTTTTTAAGAAAGAGAAACAAGCAAAAATGGACATCAGTCATGTTTGACAGTATGTGCAGCATTATGCCTGTGTAGTTTACTCCCTCTATAGCAAGAAGAGGAAAATGTTTCACCAACCATTTGGATTCAACATAATTCAAATATAATAATTTCCAAATTGTTTTTGAATTGCTAAAATACTGGATTAGAAAGCTTTTACTGTCAGCTGGTACTTCTGCACAAATATAAGGTATTAGACATTTGTGAAATAAGAGTACAGTCTATTGGGTATCTTTAAAAGGTTTTCAAATGCAATGCAGTGAATCAATATCAGTATTGGATTTAAGTATCAATATGGAATTAAGTTGTTCTAATTGGCATTCTAGCAACAAACAGTGCCTTTGAATATTAAAACATGATGGTTAGTGATAAACTAATACAAAATCGTTCTAGCATTTACTATGCCCATATGAAAAGAGTGCAAAACATGTTTCATGTTGTTTTCTTCCATCTCTAATGAAGGGACATTTTGTATATATCACAGCAATATTAAAGAATATTTCCTCAATTTGTGTCCCATTCATGTTTATTTGTAGGCAGCTTGATAGATGTAAATTCTAATTGGATAGGACCTGGATTCTAGTCCTAATTCTGTTTAACTAAGCAATCTCTAAGGCTCTTCTGAAAATTTTGTTAGTAAGTGAATGTATAAGTATGTTAAGAGTTTTTTCTCAGATGTCTTTGTTCAGAGTTTTTTCTCAAATGTCTTTACTTTTGAAGTTAAGAATTTAAATTATTTCTCCCTTACTCCTCAATTTTAGTGTTTCTAAAAGCAATTGTTAAATAATCCCACTGTATTTAAAAATGTGCTCACCTGGTTATGTAGACTTTGCTTTGACTTGACTAGGAATGCAGTCTTCAAGTTTGTAAATATGGAAATGTTGCTGTTGCTTCATCTAAATGTTGCTTCATCTAAAGTATTGTAGAATGAGATTTTTTTCCCTCTTTTTCTTCAGAACACCATTGATGAGAATAAAAAGTTAACTTTGTCATTGTTCTAGAAATCTGTACTGAATGAGATCTCCCCCCCATAAGCCTATGAGCTTATCTTTTATTTGCTTATTATAGCCATTAATTTTTTTTCTGTGCTAGCTGTTTTGTTCCCTGGCCTTCAAATTCAGGAAATGATTCAAGATTTGGAAGTAGGATATAGTCAAACTAAGATTGTTGATTCTCATGTGTACTTTGTTCTGTTTGCAACTACTGGAATATTGTATTGGCATAAGAAGCTTATAGTGGGACTGTCAATATGTCTTATATTCTCTAAGAATATAACCCTCAGCTTTATCCCTGCTTTTAGGATAATTGTCCCTAAGGTTGTTAGCTAATGAACTTTTCTATGCTCATTAGTTTTTATCAAATTTATTCAGTTTTGTCCTTATCACATAATTTTTCTCACGTGACTTAAATATCAAAATTTTAATTTAGATTCAGAAGATTTCAAATGACCAATTAAAATTTAGTGAATCTGCACAATAAATTAGAGCCCTGCTTCTATTCAATCTAGTATTTTCCATGTTGCTTCTAAGTTTTCCTTTAAAGCAACTTAGACTTACTTTAAGTGCTGATATTCCTCAAAAACCCTACTATTTTTTTCTCAGCCATTTTGAATGAAAGACAGTCATCGTTTTTGGTTGATTAGTGTGAAATTGTAGTTTTTTCTAGTCATTTTTGAGTCCTGAATTTTAAGTAGATTGAAACATTTCACTATTAACCTAAATAAATTAAAAATTACTTCAACAAATGTTTGGGGATCTTTGGAGCCTTTAAAAATATCAGGGTGCGTCACCTTCATAGAATATTAGACCAGAAATCTTGAGATTTAAGTGTGAATCCCAGCTCTGTCTCTTTCTGCCTACCAGACTTTGGGACAAACCACTTGATCTTTCTAGGTCTCAGTTTCCTCATCTCTGAAATGAGGGTGTTAAATGAGATGATCAGTCTGTTAAGTTTCCCTTTTAACTTTTATCTATCTGAAATTTAAAGCTTAAAGGAGCATGGAAGGTACCTTCAAGGTCATCTGGTCCAATCCTCTCATTTTTCCATTGTGGACACAGATGCTTAAAGAGGTTAATTGACTTGCCCAATGTCACTGCTAATAAGTAGCAGAGTCAAAATTTGAACCTAGATCCTCATGAGTCCAAATCTAGGATTTTTGATTCTGTGCCACAGACTGTCTCATAGTTCCCTCATTTTAGGATTTTAAAGATTTGGAAACCTGAGATTTAGACACTAAGTGACTTGATCCAAGCTCATACAGCAGATCTATGATTATAATACTGATGTCTTGACTTAATCAAATGTGTTTTCTAATGCATCATAGTATATATCTTGAGTGCATGCAAGTCAGCATTTTGCAAATCAAATCATTTTAAATGCTCTGGGAGAGCTTGCTATTTAAAAGATCATTGTAGAAAATACTCTGGTAAAGGAGGTCTTAAAATGTGAATAATCCCTAATTTAGGGTAAGGGTAAGTTTTTATTTTTATATACAGATTGTTCTTGTTTTTCATAAATTCACATTGTTCAAATTTGACTTCTTGGGTAGCTTCAGGGACAAGAGTAGCCACCAGCAGGAGCACTGGTGCAGCCCCCAGCCAGGGGTCTTCTGTTGCAGGCACTGAAGCTGCTTGGGCTATAGGGTATAGATCTGCAAAGGAGGCCAGGCAACATGGTGCTCCACATAGGGAGGGGGAAGTCTGCAGAAGGGTCCACTTATCATGAACTGTCTGTACTGGGTATGTTAAAGTAGAGCATACCTCTTATGTATTTTTTGAAGTAGGATTGTTGAAATTTGTCTGCCTATGAATAAAAATACATTTCACTACTGATTTGTGGATTTTCTTTTTCAGAGTAACAGCTATCCACCAATGTCAGATCCATACATGCCTAGTTACTATGCTCCATCCATTGGATTTCCGTATTCTCTTGGTGAAGCAGCATGGTCCACAGCTGGAGACCCACCTATGCCATATTTGACAACCTATGGACAAATGAGCAATGGTGAACATCATTATATACCTGATGGTGTGTTTAGTCAACCTGGGGCTTTAGGAAATACTCCCCCATTCCTTGGTCAACATGGATTTAACTTTTTTCCTGGGAATGCAGATTTCTCTACATGGGGGACAAGTGGATCTCAGGGACAATCAACACAAAGTTCTGCTTATAGTAGTAGCTATGGTTATCCACCTAGCTCTCTTGGGAGAGCCATAACTGATGGACAGGCTGGATTTGGCAATGATACTTTGAGTAAGGTGCCTGGCATTAGTAGTATTGAGCAAGGCATGACTGGATTGAAAATTGGTGGTGATATGACAGCAGCTGTGACAAAAACTGTAGGTTCCGCTTTGAGCAATACAGGTATGACAAGCATTGCAGCAAATAGTGTACCCCCAGTTAGCAGTTCAGCACCAAAACCGACCTCTTGGGCTGCCATTGCCAGAAAGCCTGCCAAACCTCAACCGAAACTTAAACCTAAGGGTAATGTGGGAATTGGGGGACCTGCTGTACCACCACCTCCTATAAAGCATAACATGAATATTGGAACTTGGGATGACAAAGGGGCAGTGGTAAAAGCTCCACCCACCCAACCAGTTCTGCCTCCTCAGACTATAATCCAGCAGCCTCAGCCATTAATTCAACCACCACCATTGGTGCAAAGCCAACTGCCTCAACAGCAGCCTCAGCCGCCACAACCACAGCAGCAACAAGGACCTCAGCCACAGGCCCAGCCTCACCAAGTGCAGCAGCAGCAACCGCAGCAGCTGCAAAATCGTTGGGTAGCTCCTCGTAACAGAGGAGTAGGTTTCAACCAGAACAGTGGAGCCGGCAGTGAAAACTTTGGTTTAGGTGTTGTTCCTGTCAGCTCTTCACCATCTGGAGTAGAGGTACACCCAGTGCTGGAAAAACTAAAGGCCATAAATAACTATAATCCCAAAGACTTTGATTGGAACCTGAAGAATGGACGTGTGTTTATAATCAAAAGCTATTCTGAGGACGATATACATCGTTCTATTAAGTACTCTATCTGGTGTAGTACTGAACATGGTAATAAGCGTTTGGATGCAGCTTACCGTTCTCTGAATGGCAAAGGTCCACTCTATTTACTCTTCAGTGTGAATGGTAGTGGACACTTTTGTGGAGTGGCTGAGATGAAGTCTGTTGTGGACTACAATGCATATGCTGGAGTCTGGTCTCAGGATAAGTGGAAGGGCAAGTTTGATGTTAAATGGATCTTTGTCAAAGACGTTCCCAATAACCAGTTGCGGCACATTCGTTTGGAAAATAATGACAACAAACCAGTTACCAATTCAAGGGACACTCAAGAGGTACCCCTAGAAAAAGCTAAGCAAGTGCTTAAAATAATTGCTACTTTCAAGCATACCACCTCAATCTTTGATGACTTTGCACATTATGAAAAGCGTCAAGAGGAGGAGGAAGCCATGCGTAGGGTAAGATGACAATGAGTGCTATATTTAAAAAGTTTTTTTTACAGAATTCAGGATTTACTATTAAGATAGTTTAGTGATATTTATTTATTGATGACTGACGGTCATAATATGTAGCTCTTGCCCCCAAATTCATAAATAATTGTTTTTGAATTGTGCTGTTTGTGATGATTTGTGAAATAAAAGCTCTATATTCAATGTGATGGTTTAAATGAGCATACATATGTGTGCCACTTAAAGACAGAACAAACCCAACATTTGATAATCTATTTTCGAAAAGAACAATTGGAGAGATGGAGAATGGTTAGTGTTTAAAAAGTAATTATTTGGTTTACCAACAAATCATTTCAGGGTTCTTTGATAAATAGCTAGTGTTTAAAATTTTTAGTTGATAACAATATTTTTACATACAGCTTTCTTAGACTAATCTTCCTTTTCTTCCTCATTCTTGGCCATCATACTTGGCGACATCAGTACCTATCCTCTGAATCATGATCTGTCAGTTTCATCAATCCTCAATTCCTATGACCTCTGGCTTCACTTTACTTCAGCTCTACACAGGGGTGCTCACATATTAGACTTTACCATCATTTGAAACTACCTTCAAAATCCTAAACTCTGAAATTCTTCTTTCCACATAGACTCCTATCTTTCTGCTGTTTCTTTGTGCTCAACTTTTAATCTTCCCTATTCTCTTGTTCTATGGCTTCACTTCCTTCTTCTTTTATTAATCCCATAGCTATTGAAATAAAAAATTCTTATCCTTAAATCTTTTCTCCTTCCTGTCTTTCCATTCTTAGCTTTTTACTCTGGGACACTTCTGCCAAATACTTTTCTGTTCCTGTTATTTTGTACTACTGAAAGAAATCTCAGAATCTTACTGATTGGGATAACTGCAAATTCATGCTACTTAACTTCATTTGAGGCCCTTGCTTACTGCTTAGCCTTCCTTTTATTTATCCCATGAGTCAACCACATTCACAATCTAAATCACCACACTATTACTTCTGCAGACCTCCCACTCTTCACCCTGTCCACCCCCCACCCCCACCAAAACAAAAGGAAAAAGGAAAGGAAAAAAAAGACCTCATCTGACTGAAAAGGTTGAAACCATCTATGGCTTTATGATATAACTGAAAGATTGTTGAGTTGGGAGTCAGGAGATGCCTGGGTTTAAATCTCATTTTTGATATACACTAGCTATATGACCTTTAGCAAATCTCATGATTTCACTGTCCTAGTTTTTTCATCTGTAATTACCTCTCATACATACCTTAGAAGTTTTTGTGAGTATCAAATGAGATAATATAAATGACTTTGCTAACCTTAAAGTGATTTGTTATATAAATGCCAACTGTCATCATTAGCATCTCCTCCTAGCATCCATTCTTAAAGACCTTACTATGTCCTTACTCTTCCTCTCTTCTTTTGTTCAAATCTCCTTGTTATCACTTTGTTTTTGCCTTTGATCTGATCTCTCTAATGCATAGGAACGTGCTTCATTTTGATCATACCTTTGAGCTTGCATGCATGCACTGTCCCTCTCACAAGGAGCTCCTTCCTACAAATGTGCTCAGAACTTCCTATCTTTAAAAAACACATAAAACTTTTCCTTTTATTCCTTTAGACTAGGGCATCTTAATTTTTTGTATCCTAGATCCTTTGGCAATTTGGAGAATCCAGTGGACCCCTATATATTGTTGCATAGATTCATAATTGAAGGAAATAGTAAACTTCAACGAGAGATTAGTGAAAATAACGGTTTTTTGTTTTTTTTTTGTTCTAAATTCAGGGACCCCTTGAAATCTGTCCATGAGCTCCCAGGTTAATTCTCCTGTGTTACTTTTCTAGACTATTAGGCACTTGCTTTTGCTCCTCCCTTGGTTTTAAGTAAGTTGACAAACATTTTTTGAACCCCTTCTACATGTGTTTACACAGTGTCTTAGTGGGCTAAGTCCTGAAGATACAAAATGAATTGACCTTTGCCTTCAAGTAGTTTACATTCTGTCAGGGAAAACATACATACATAGACATACATAGATATATGTATATACACACATACAAGTGTGTTCAGAGTAGGGTTTTTAGCAATTGTGGGCAAAATAGGAAAGGGCTTCATTTTGAAAGTGGTCCTTGAGCTCAGTTTTGAAGGAAATGCTAACCTTTTTTGCTCACTTCTATGGCTTGCTCTATACAATTGAAACTCAAGTTTCTCTCCTCTGTTCCCTTTTTAGGGAACACTTGTGTTCACTAAGGTTCTCCCATGCAGAACACAGTAACATATGCTGTTCATCTCTCCTTCTTGGAAATCTTTTTTTTTTTTTTTTAATTTTATTGTTTTCATTTTAGGCAGTTGGGGTGACAATTGGGGTTAAGTGACTTGCCCAGGGTCACACAGCTAGTGTCAAGTGTTTGGTCAGAGGCCAGATTTGAACTCGGGTCCTCCTGTCTTCAGGGCCTGTGCTCTATCCACTGCACCACCTAGCTGCCCCAGGAAATCCTTTTCTTCAGGGCTCATGTTAGGTATCACCTCCACCAGGAGGCCTCACCAGATCATCTGCCTGACAACTGAATGTGAACTCTCGCTTCATGAATTTTCTGAGACCGTTTTGTGTTGCTTCATTACATTTTACCTCATCATCCTTTGTATATATGACCTGCTCCTTGAGGGCAAAGACTGTAATGTTTAATTTTCATTTTCGCCAGCCTCTTTGCACAGTGCCTGCATGTGGTATCACTTGTTAAATCATAAGGTCATAGATTTAGAGCTGGAAAGGATTCATGTAGTTCACCTCTTGCTGATGGTGAGGAAACTGTGGCCCAGAGAAGTGACTTGCCCAAGATCATGCAAATAGTAACATTAGAATTAGAACCCACAGCCTCTTATTCCAAAAATAGCATATTTTTCATTGTACCTTTTTGCCTCTTATTGACTATTATCTCTTGTACAATGAATGCATGTTTGTATTTAATGAATTTAATTCAGTAAGGGATTAGTGGAAACGTTTATAGAATATCAGGTAGAAGCAAATTATGTAACAAGTGATTTGTTGAAATTATGATATGTTGCATATTTATCTTTATACTTTGGAAACCTGGAAAACCAAAACAGTTTCCACTGAGTTTTTAATTGAATTTCCTTTTCCAAAATTTTCTGTTAGTGGAAATGGGAAAAGATTTATTAGTGTTAAAACATGTTAAAAATAAATTTATTCTCATTTTAATTGTTGAGTTTTTGATAATTATGATCATGAAAAACTTTATACCATTTAAGTATATTAAATATTTTTTTTGTATTATGCCTTTGTTTTTTAATTTTTTTTTCACAATCTGTAAGGACAAACTTAACTTTAAAATAGTTTTTATCTAAGTTACAGCTTCTGTAAAAATTATTGAGGATAGAAGGAGTCAAAACTTTACCGTTGGTGGTAGCATTAATTACAAGTGTTCTTATAGCTGACATTAACATAGCACTTTAAGTATCATCGCTATTTTACCTATGAGGAAATTGAATGACTTGTCCAAGGTAAAAAAGATAATGTCTGAGCTGGAATTTGAGGTCTTAGCACAAGCTCAGTGCTTTTCCCACTGTATAACTCTGTTTTTGATTTTCAGAGAACATGTGCAATTGCCTGGCTGTTATCACTCTATGAACCCTCTACTTGCCATGTAAATTTCCTGGAACCATTCTCTTCCTTTTCTCCTAGTACTCTATTTTCCTTTTGCTGAGAAGCTCCACCCGACCTGTGTCGTCCTGGCTTAATGAGGCTATAGGATCCTAGGCGGGAGGAGTAATACTTTTTCCATAAGATTTAGGGGTTCATTTGGCCTTTTTGGGTAAAGATCTGAGCCTAACCATTCGTTATTTATTATGCTGTTTTGGGGAAAGAAATATACTTGCAGTTCTAAACAGATAATTTAAAATACAGTAAAATAAGTAGACTTTCAGAATATAAACTATTTGTGAAGTAGAGACTGCTTATACGTTTTATATATTCCATTTCTTGGAAGTGTTTTATGTTTTTATTAAATTCTCACTGAATAGAGCTTTTTAATATATTCTGTATTCAATTTTATAGTTTTTCCAAGTTGAATTGAAAAATTGACATTATTATACATCCTCAGCATTTACCTTTTAATATTTATCATTTCTTACACAATGCAAAGTTATACTGTAGTTTCAAACTGTACCAAAGTATAATTCAGCCCAACATTTCAGTCATGAGTTACAAGGGAAAAGTTAGGTGGCTTATTAAATGACAGCCTTATACACATAGACTTTTCACCTTGCAAAATGGATCTAGCACAAATTGATCTTGTAGCTGAAAAATAATTTTCAAAATGTTACAGTTTCCCTTAATCCTTTTCTGAGTCTTTGCTTATAATCATATGTTATCTTTCTTTCCTGTGTGTAAAACCTAAAATTTTATTGTAAAGAAAGTTGTCTGAAGACCTTGGTTGCAATAATCAGTAAATAGAGAGGGAGGGGAAAAAGAGATAACATCCCTTCAGGGGAAGCGAAGATTTTCTGAAAGATTGGGTCTCTTGATAAAGGACAATTTTTAATGACCCTGTGACCCAAGAATAAAATATTAACAGCTTTCATGTCTATAAATTCCTTATGATTTACAATAAGACTTTTTCCATTTGGATTCTACATCTCTGTGACAATACCTGTTATCATATTGATACTTGAGTTTATGCTATAATAGTCATATAATGCAAGTTAGTGATGTGAGATTAACTATACAAAATTCACTGAAATTTTCTAATAGTACATCTCTCTCTATATTGAGTAGTAGCAGTGTTTTGCTTCAATTTCTTTTTCATTGCTATGTGCCTTACTTTAATAGTAGACACCTGCTCTGAGAATTCATGCAGAAATAGCTTTCTAAAGGGTGGTTTTCTCATTGGGCTTTCATATGTATTTTCCTGTTGTATTTTTCTTCCATCCCATCATAATGGAAAAATTCTTAATAAGAACATAAGAAATTTTTAAACCATCTTGGGAGACTAGAAGCACGTACTCATATATAGGCCTAACATTTTGTCTGTTTGCCAGAAATACATTGAAGACATGATATTCCAGTAAACTGATACCTTTATAGGCTAAGAGACATTGAAATTATTGAAAGCTCCTGCTTTAATGTAAACTCTTGAATATTAGTGGGTATCTCAGGATTATGGTTAGATAACAGGAAATTAGCCATTAAACTCCACCTTCCTTTTTGATATATAAAAAATAAAAACTAAGTCCATGTAACCTTACACCAGTTATATAAATATATTTTTCTCCTAGATTTGAAGTTTAATTGCTATAAAACTTAAGATGGAACACTTTCTCTACCAATGTAGAGAAGCAGCTGTTCTGCAGTTAAATTTTTTTTTTTTAGGCAATTGGGGTTAAGTGACTTGCCCAGGGTCACACAGAGTAAGCGTCAAGTGTTTGGTCTGAGGCCGCATTTGACCACAGGTCCTTCTGACTTCAAGGCCGGTGCTCTATCCACTGCGCCACCTAGCTGCCCCTGCAGTTAAAATTCTTAAGAGTTGTCTAGGGGGACTGAGTAGTTAAGGGAAGTTCACACAAGCAATATGTATTAGAGAGAGAGACTTTAACTTGTATCTTCTTGACTCTCTAGGGCTTACTCTACCCACTGGGTCATATTGCCTTTCACTAGTTAGCTGCAATTTTTAAGTGCTATTTTCTTGTTCATGAAGCTTATTAATAGGCTAGTTCTATTGATTGTAATATGATGCTAATGAAACCTTAAGTCAGATTCCTTATGTGCAAAATAGGGATGATACTTAAACTACATATTTCACAGTTATGAAGAAATTAGGGCCCTTTTCTTCCTGTTTCCACCTGCTTCTTTTTTTTCTAAACCCCTCCCCCTGTACCCCAAAAGAACTTTTTTTGGGGGGGAAGATGGGGAGTGAAGTCATGGAAAGATGATATAATATGAAAATTTTTGTGAACCATTATTTTACTTAAAGTTTGATTATGTTTAAGTCATTCACTTCTGTCAATATATTCTCCTAACTGCTCTAATAATGAGAAAGTTCTTGGGAGTTACAAGTATCATTTTCCCATGTAGGAATGTAAGCAGTTTAATCTTATTGAATCTCCTATGATTTGTCTTTCCTGTTTACCTTTTTATGCTTCTCTTGAATCTTGTATTTGAAAGTCAGTTTTCTGCTCAGCTCTGATCTTTATATCAGGGATGCTGGAAAGTCCTCTATTTCATTGAATGTTCAAATTTACCCTGAAGAATTATATTCAGTTTTGCTGGGTAGGTAATTTTTGGTTATAATCCTAGCTCCTTTGCCCTCTGGAAGATCGTATTCCAAGCCCAATGTAGAAGCTGCTAAATCTTATGTTACCCTGACTGTGGCTCCATAATATGTGAATTTTTTTCTTTCTGGCACCTTGTAGTATTTGCTTCTTGACTTGGGAGCTCTGTAATTTGGCTATAATATTCCTGGGAGTTTTCATTTTGGGATTTTCAGGAGGTGATTGGTGGATTCTTAATATTTCTTATATTCATATTTCTGGTTCTGGAATATCAGTGCAATTTTCCTTGATAATTTCTTTCTTTTTTTCCTTTTTCCTTTTTTCCTTCTTTTTGGTGAGGCAGTTCGGGGTTAGGTGATTGCCCAGGGTCACACAGCTAGTAAGTGTTAAGTGTCTGAGGCCATATTTGAACTTGGGTCCTCCTGACTCCAAGGTTGGAGCTCTATCCACTGTGCTACATAGCTGCCCCGATATTTCTTGAAAGATGCTATGTAGGCTCTTTTTTTGGTCATGGCTTTCAGGTAGCCCAATAATTAATTATCTCTCCTAAATCTATTTTCCAGGTCAGTTATTTTTCCAGTGAGATATTTCACATTGTCTTCTATTTTTTCGTTCTTTTGATTTTGTTTTATTTCTTTCTTGATGTCTCATGGAGTCTTTAGCTTCCACCTGCCCAATTCTAGTTTTGTGTGTGTGTGTGTGTGTGTGTGTGTGTGTGTGTGTTTTGTTATTGTTTTTTTGCTAGGCAATGGAGTTAAGTGATTGCCCAGGGTCACACAGCTAGTAAGTGTTATGTGTCTTAAGGCCGAATTTGAACTCAGGTGCTCCTGAATCCAGGGCTGGTGCTCTATCCACTGCACCACTAGCTGCCCCCCAATTCTAGTTTTTAAGGAATTATTTTCTTCAGTGAGCTTTTATACCCCCTTTTCCATTTGGTGAGATCTACTTTTTTAAGGAGTTCTTTTTAGTGAATTTTGGTGTATCTTTTTCCATTTGGCCAATTCTGTTTGTTTGTTTGTTTTTGTTTTTGTTTTTGGTGAGGCATTTGGGGTTAAGTGACTTGCCCAGAATCACACAGCTATAGAGTATTAGGCGTCTGAGGCCAGATTTGAACTCAAGTCCTCCTGATGCCAGAGCCTGTGCTCTATCTACTGTACCACCTAGCTGCCCCACCAATTCTGCTTCTAAAGGGGTTCTCTTTAGTGGATTTTTTTGGGGCAGGGAGGGTAGCTCTTTTACCATTTGGCCTGTTCTGTTTTTTAAGGTGTTATTTTCTTCAGTATTCTTTTTTTTTGTGCCTCCTTTACCAAGCTGTTGGCTTTTTTTGTGATTTTCTTGGATCTCTTATTTCTTTTCCCATTTTTTCATCTGCTTCTCTTACTTGATTTTAAAAATCCTTTTTGAGCTCTTGCAAGAATTCTTTTAGGGCCTGAGACCATTTCACATTTTTCTTTGAGGCTTTGGATGTAGCAATTTGACTTCTTCTGAATTTGTGTTTTGATCTTGCCTGTCACCATATTAACTTTCTATGGGCAGGTTTTTTTTTTTGTTGTTCATTCATTTTTTAGCCTATTTCTTGCTTTTTAATTTCATGTTATAGTGGGACTCTGTTCCTGGGGTAGAGGGGTCACCATCCCAAGCTTTCAGAGCTAGTTCTGGGTATCTAAGTTTTCACTTCTTCCAAGAAGGTGTGATCTAAGGAGGTATGGTCATTACTCTCCTTGCCTGTGCTCTGGTCTGTCAGTGACCACAACCACTCTTTTCCATCCTGGAATTGTGACCAGAGTTACTGCTCCCCTGTAGCCACAAGCTTTGTTGTGCTAGTGCTCCTCCTTGCCCTCAGACTTTGACTCAGGATTGTGACCTAGATTCATCTATGGGCCATGCAATAGAGTCCTGCACCTAGTACCAGCAGAGGGATCCCTTTAATCTTCTTCTGACTAGTTGTCCACCTGTCTTACTGTCTGTGGACTGAGAGCTTGAGACATTGACACTGATTCAGTCACTCTCGAGGCCAGCTGCTGATTTGCTGAGGTCAAGCCTGTGCTGGCCTGGACTGAGCTCAACTCTTACCCTGAAAAGACAGACTTCTGCTGCTGGCCTTCTAAGCTGTCTTGGCTGGAAAATTGTTTCACCCTGTCCTTTTGTGATTTACAGATTTATGGTATCATTAACAAGAGAATTTTTGCCAGTGAAAAGAAAAATGTTTATTTCATCAATTTACTGGTCCCAGTCTTCCATTAATAATACTATGAGTAGATAGAAATAGAATGGCAATGTAGTTAGAGATTTGGCTTCCAAGCCAAGACAACATGTCTAAATTCCTGCCTGAAACATCTTGACTGGGTGAACCTAGACCTGCATTGGTAAAAAGAGTTACCCTACCTGAGAGTTCCCAATACCAGTGAAATCACATGTTTGGTTCCTATCCTATAATAGATAAAGAATGAATATTTGATACTGGTATGATCATTATTCTGATAGTGTTGTTGAGTTGTCCTTTTAAAAACTTCTGTGATGTATTATTTCTTGTAAAAATGATACTTTAGAGTTCATCATACACAATACAGCCTTAGGACTTTTCTATTGTATGAAATCTTTGATAGCTTAAATTTTGTGAGTAGTTCTAATTGATTTTTCTCCCATCTTATTTGAAGTTTCCATGTACCATACAATAACTAAATTTTTCACATGCAGCTGATTAGAATGACATTTTTTCAGCTTGTGGTATAACTATTTGTGAAAGCAACCTCATCAAATATAGTAACCTTGTAGTTATAAAAGTAGTATTCAGTACCTGGTTTTGTATATTTTCTGAAGTTGGTAGTTTTTAAATTTAATAATTTCAATAGAGAGAAGCTGCAAGATATATAGCTTACAGATTTCTATACCCAACTGAGTATATATGTTATTCAGACCTAAATTTAAGTTCAGCTTCTCTGGTAGTATGGGCTGTCTAACCCTTAGTAGGTGCTGAGTCTCTGTCCCATATAAACCCTCTAAGACTATAAATTGCAGGGCTTTTGCTCTGCATTAGTAGTGAAAGTTTCCTTACTAAGAAACTGGTAGTGGCCTCTACTGATGAAATCACGAGTTAAAAAAAAAGAAAAGTAAAAAAAAAATATGCAAATTATTTAAGTACTTACCTTGCTTTAAAAAAAAATCGAGAGGTACATAATAATTTTGGTTATCTTTGCTTAATATTCTTTTTGAAATCTAGTTAAAATGCAGAAGGTAACTTTATCAACTGAAGATGTCTCAAACTCCAGAATTATGGAAATGAGAATGCTTTATTTATTGTGTTTGAGTTTATGTGAATAGTTGGGGTTTTTTCAACTTTTCTAATTTAAAAAATAGCAGTTTTTAAAAAATGTTACTTTGGATTTCAAATCTATCCCTACCCTACTCAGTGAGCCATCTTTTGTAACAAATTAATAAAAAAAGAGGAGAAAATTGTTTAGTAAAACTAGCCAACACATTGATTGAATCTGGAAGCATACATATACATTGGTTCACTCTTCCTTCTTTCCTTCTTTCCTTCCTTCTTTCTTTCCTTCTTTCTTTCTTTCTTTCTTTCTTTCTTTCTCTCTCTCTCTCTCTCTCTTTCTCTCTCTCTCTCTCTCTCTCTCTCTCTCTCCCCCCCTCCCCCCCCCCTCTCCCTCTCTCTCCCCCCCCCCCTCTCTCTCTCTCTCTTTCTTTCTTTCTTTCTGGCAATTAGAGTTAAGTGACTTGCCCAGGGTCACACAGCTACTAAGTATCAAGTGTCTGAGGTTGGATTTGAACTTAAGTCCTCCTGACTCCAAAGCCAGAGCTGTATCCACTGCGCCACTTAGCTGTCCCACTCTTCTTTCTAACTTCACACTTTTTGAGTTTGGTCTTGTTCACTTGATGATTAATGGGTATAGAGAAAGTTTTCAATCTTTTTGTTACCTCAGTATGACATTTTATTTTATCAACTGAAAAAAAAAGTACTTTAACTTTAAAATTGTAGCATTTGTTTTAATCGCTGATTTTTTTTTGAAGTCACTTCTTTATAGTGTAAGATGAAAGTTGATTGAAAGTGTTTCTTATAGATTGAAATTACAGAAATAAGAGCCAGTCATTCAACACATTGCCCTGGATTAAGGAGTTTGAGGGGAAAGATAATTTAATTCTGCTTTGGATATGGTGAATTTGAAATGTTCATGGACATCCAATTCAGCAAGGCCTGAGTTGTGGTTCTGATCACTCCATTAAATTGCTCAGTGACCTTATGTGACTTACCCTTTCTAGGTCGGAATTCATTTTTATCTATCAAATGGGAGCTTGGAATAAGATAATGTCTATGTCTTTCTAAGTCCTAAAATTCTATCGTATTTTCTACCTTGCCCATCTTAGGCTATCCAAGGTTCTAGAGATGAGGAATAGAAGCATAATAGGGCAACTTTTTTTTTTTTTCTTGCAATGCCTAGTTTGTATTGTCTAAGCTAGTATCCAGAAAACAAAACTCACTTATCTTCTTGGTATTTTCTGATATAAATTAATATTTTTGTCTTGTTCCACACCAAATCTCTGCATATTTTGAGAACATTGAAACTCAGTACTTGAGGATTGATATCATAAATCATTACCGTTAAATTTATAATTCATTTTCCCCATGGATTCTCATAGAACTAAATTTTAAATATCCTTCAAAACATACTTATCAGTAGGTCTATAGTAGTTTATTTTTCTGGTTCTATAACATTTTTCTTTTTTCCCCAACAATTTTATGCTTTAAAAATTTACTCCAATTTTTTTGTTTTTTCATTGTCTACGTTTTACCTTTATTTGTCCGCTATCCCCCACCCCCACTCCCCATCACCCAGAGAGTCATCCTTTTATAACCAAGAATAAAAAAGAGGAGGGAAAAACTTTACGTTATCTTTGGCTTATTACTTTGTATAACTCCCCTCTTAGGAGAATGTCATCACTGTATTATAAATTGAACTCAAATGTTGTAGTATTAATTAATAGATTCAGTCCCAAAACAACAAAACTTATATAAATCAAACAAATTTCTACAATTTATCCTCCTTGGTTATAGAAATCTACAGGAAAAGGAGGAACATGGTTATAATATCAAGACTTGTCACTTCAAGGGTACAGACTGACCTGATATAAGCGATAATAGAGGAAAGCGCCTTTAGGTCTGTTTAATTCTAGGCATAAGTCATATTTAACAGCTAGTCATGTAACAATATTCCACATATTCACAGGTTATCAAAAGCTGACTTAGGAGTAAACAGGTAGGGAATTTCCTTCAAAACGAAAAAACAAAACAAAATAGAAACACTACAGAAAAGCTGAGTCAAGAGAATCCTACCTTAGGCCATATCGAGGTCATCCTCTCAGTTTTTTCCCAGAGACAGACATTTACCTGTAGCAGTTATCAGACTGTAACACATGCCATTTTCTGCTTGAATAGTTCATTGGTGGTTTAATGAGCAAATTCAGACAACCATATTTGAGATCAAATTCAGAACAATATTAAATTGCCATCCTGAGAGATTTTACCTCAGATAGCAGAATTTCACTAATCATAGCTCAAGTGTTCAAATAATAGCTAACAAGGAACAAAAATATAAGGACATTTCACTTACCCTTCATTTAGAAATTAAGAACAATCACATTCTGTGGTTCTACACATAACAGTGAGTACAGAATAGTTGACTTAAAAAAACCCCAGGAGATTGTTGCTATTATAAGCTTCCAACCTGTATTGCCCATTCATCCCTAAAGCAAGATAGAAATCATTAAATCAGAGGTCTGTTGTTATTAAGTTGGTTCAAAGATGAAACCTCAACATATATGATTTATTAATGCATTGAAGTTATATCTTTAAACCACCTTCTCTACATTTTCATAAGTGATAGCCAAATATTTCCAGATGAAAACTCACTTATTACGGTAAACTTGTCAATGCCCCTATTTTGGCAAGGAGTGGGAGAGGGGATCCTATTTTCTCCCTCTTAGTTTCTGTAACTTCAGTACTTTAGAATTTTACAACATTCAGTCAGTAAGACTGATAAAATCTTATGATCCTGCCTGAATATGTTTCAAGGACTTCATAGATGAAGATATCTTAAAGGGTTTATGCAGGTTTTCCCCCAAACAGTAAGTTATCGTTATCATCATCAACATCATCATCATTCTTTATTTGAAACAAAATATATCCCATTAAATATTGAACAGTTTTCAGATACCAATTTTTTTTAAATAAAATCTTTTAATGGCTCAAAAATAATTTATCTTTTAATCCAGACCCTGGTTAATATATTAGTTTATAAAATTTCGCAGAAATTTCAGAAATACAGTAGTAACATACACAGTATTATGTATTTAAAACATGAAATAAAACTCATTACCAGTCATATAACATCAGTTCATTTGAATGCATTTCCAAATTATCTTACACAATATCATTCATTTGTTAATGCCAGATTCAAATATAGTTTGTATTTGGTTCTGATTTACCACAGTTGAGTTTCAGAACAAAATTTTTATTTCCTTTTAAATTATGCAAAAAGTTAAATCAATTCTTTTATGTTCATAACCTAGCCCCACCCTCCCACCTTTCCCTGAGGCTTTCAGTTTTAACTCTGGATAAAAGATAGGGAGGGGCTCCAAGTGGCTGCCTCAAATTCCTATTCTCCTGCATTCCTATCCCTCTGCTTTGGAGCTTGGGGAGTTTTCCAAAACTTGTGATATGTCCATGTCACCCTTGTGATATGGTCTTTCTGGGGCAGAGATACTGTTATTTCCCAATCATATCCCAGATTAACAAAAGAATTAATCTTCATTCCATTGAATTTCCCCTTTGAAATTTCAAAACTGTTACCATTTTAGGTTCTTAAGAGCTTACAAATGCATAGTCTTTTCTAATTTCCTTAGGTAACCTTGCTTCTAATTTATCTAAATAATTAATTCTGTTGTATATGGATTTGAAAGTTCTACTTTAGCCTTCCCAAAAGACATTCTTAGTTCGTGGTCACCTCCTGTCATTGGGAATATCTGTCTCCATTATTCATGACATGGTCTAGGCCCAGGCTATGGCAAGGGTTCAGGTGGGGGTGGTAAATCTAGGACCTCTCTTCAGTTTTGTTTGTTGTTGTTTTTTAAATCTCCCTTCCCATTCTTTAATTAAATTTTGCTTGTTCTTAAGTTGCTCTCTGATTTAAATAAGCTTTTCTCTTCATGGTCAAGAAAGTTAATAACTGGCAGTTTTTAAGTACTGGGTAAATTTAAACTACTAGTTTGGAATTGCTTTTAAACTAACTTCAGTTTCCTTTCTATCTAGCACAAAAACAATAGATCTGTTAATCTCCAGGGAAAGAGATAAGTGGTCCATTTCCCTGTATTTTCTAATCATATTCTTATATTTCCTTGAAACAAATTCTGCAGAGTAGCACCCCAAAACTCACTAAGATATTTCAGCATTTGTTAAACTCCTTCAGAGTGCTTTATCAGATCACACCAAGAAGGGAGTGAGCTCCTTATTCAGCACTTGCCTTAAATCTGCTTTTCTCAGTGGAATCAACCTTTCTCAGATCTCTTTCATAACTTATAAGTCCTTTTCCAGAAAGGGGAGAGGTGCTTAATCTTAACTGCAAAACTCCAAAATCAACTAAGACATTTTTAGCAGTTACCATAATTTAGAAACTTACAGTAAAGATATTATGTCAAAGACAAATTTAGTCTCTAATTAGTTTTTTATAATGACATAAATTTCTACAAACCAGAAGTTTTCCCTTTCTTTGTTATCTGACTTTTTATCTGTTACTTCAACCTGATCAGGGCAGAAATAACAAAGTATTTTACTGGTATAGAGAGTTTACCATCAGATTATAGAAAGCTGGGGGAACTATTTTGAGTATGAAACTTCATTAATTTTCCCCAGAATATTAAACTCTGGCTGCATTTTTTTTTTTTACACCAGTATTTGTGGCCGGCTGCATTTTCTCCTTTGAAATCTTCCAGAGTACAAATAACACTAGATATGACATGAAGACAATACGATGATTTTAGACAATACAATAAAAGAGACACATAGGAAGTCGGAGCACGCAATTTACTAAAAGCCATTTCAAGACCTTTAATTTGCAGTAATTGAGAGTTTCTTCTTCAGGTTGAATTTGGGACCTATTGAGATTTTCACATATTTTAGACCAATCTTAATTTCTTTAATGCACAATACTCAAAAGTGTCAAATTGAGGCCAAAATAGGTTATTAGCTGAATCTTTTGCAGTTTTACACTATATTTCACACAATTTAATTTGGCATATTCTTCTGGTCTGAAACCAAAAAAAGATTTCTGGTGGGGTTCACCTGAGTATGCTTACTACCAGATCCCATAATTTCCCCAACAAGTTTACCCTAACTTATTTCCCTAAGGGTACTTCTACTGTGAAGAGGCTATCCTTAATTTACACCCTTAACGGGACTTCCCAGAGCTTATCTACTTCTCTAACAGTGTGGGGGTTAATCTTTCTTTGTGGGGGGGGGGGGGGGTGAGGCAGTTGGGATTAAGTGACTTGCCCAGAGTCACACAGCTAGTGAGTGTTAGGTGTCTGAGTCCAGATTGGAACTCAGGTTCTCCTGACTCCAGGCCCCATGCTCTATCCACTGCACCACCTAGCTGCCCCAATCTTTCCCAATAATGTGGCATTTTACCTTCCCCAGCAATGTCAGGTCTTATCTTAGTTCAGAAGAATTTGAGATCGAGACTTACCTCTGAGGCAGTCTTCCCTGAATAAGTCCCTCAGTGAAAAATTGACCAGAACAAATCGCTATTGTTCTGTGAAGTTTGGATCCAGTCAAAGGACCATACTTGTGGACCTAAAGGGCCTCATGTGGCTTCGAGGCTGCAGGTTTCCCAACCCTGCCTAGGATATTCTTCCGAAAAGCTATCCCAGGGGACTTGAATCAAACTCCAAATCCTAGCTGGCTCGCCAAAAATTGTGGCATGTGAAATCTGCAGTAACTGAGGAAACAAAGGTTTGAGGTTATTGGCAAGGCCTGCAGCTACACAACAAATCAGGACCAGACTCATCTGTAGGTATTAGACCTCTAATACAGATTTTTCATAAATTTTATGTAAGAAAACAATAAACAGGACATAAACCAGGATATAAGATTAAGTAATCTGATTTCTTATTGGAGGAAAGATTTGGGACTTTCCTAGGTATGAAACAGAATGCTGCTCAATTCCCATGATGGGGAAGGGGAGAAAATGAAACCCAGGTCTCAAAATGGACTCAGTTTGGTTCACACGATTTCCATATTATAGGTATCTCAAATTCCACATTTGGAAAAGAGTTATCTTTTCCCCAAAAATTCACCCTTCTTACTGATTTGTGATATCTGAGTCACTTGCATATCTTTGTTGATGAGATCCCAAAGTAAGGGAGTATAAAGAGAGAAAAGGGCCCAGTACAAAACCATGGGTATGCCCACAGTTAGGCTAGAGGACACGCCTGTACAGCTTGCAGTCTATGAGCTGCTATGGCTCTTGGGCTGAGCATGCTAAAGGATTTTGGGTGGCCACTGAAAAATACAGATTTTGAGGTCGGTATCTATCTTGTTTCATCTCTGTACCCCTCGCCTAGCACAGATTTACCACAATAGGTAGTTAATGAATGTCTATTGAGAATACCTGAAATTAATCTCACTTACAAATTGACATGCTAAAGTCTCATAATTTTCCTTTCCTGTGCAGGCATAGCTAGCTATTTCCAAATTAGCATTTAGGATTGTAGAATTTTGTTATTGGTAGGACCTTAGAGATATCTGATGTGCATGAGTTCTTAAAGAATTTGGTGGGTTGTTTTTTTTTTTTTAGTACTTTGATAACTGGATTTCAGTATAATTGATTTCCAGTGTAATTCTGTAAGTTGTGAAGATCAAATGAGATTTGTAATGTGCTTAGCATAGTGCCTAACACATAGTAAGTACAATATAAATGCTTATCTCCTCTCCTCTTATTCTGAGAAGGGGTCCATCTGCTCACCATATTGCCAGAGGAGGTGCATGAAGCAAAACAAATTAAGAATCCTTGGCCTAGTTCAGATGTGGGGAACCTGTGGCCTTGAGGCCACATATGGCCTTCTAGGACCTTGGGTGTAGCCTTTTGACTGAGTCCAAGTGTTACAGAACAAATCCTTTTAAAATTTTTTTTAATTAATTTATTTTTAGTTTTCAACATTCATTTCCATAAGCTTTTGAGTTTTAAATTTTCTCCCCCTCCCCATGATGGCATGCAATCTGATATAAGCTCTACATATACATTCCTATTAAACATATTTTCACATTAGTCATGTTGTAAAGAAGAATTGTAACCAATAGGATGAACCACAAGAAATAAGAAGGAAAAAGAGCAAATACTATGCTTTGATCTGCATTCAGACTCCATAGTTCTGTCTCTGGTTGTGGGTAGCATTTTCCATCATGAGTCTTTAGGAGATATCTTAGAGCCTTGCATTGCAGAGAAGAGCTAAGTCTTATCAAAATTAGTCATTGCACAGTGTGGCTGTTACTGTGTACAGTGGTCTCCTGGTTCTGCTCACTTCACTCAGCATCAGTCCATACAAGTCTTTCCAGGTTTTTCTGAAGTCTGCCTGCTCATCATTTCTTGTAGAACAATAGTATTCCATTACATTCATATACTACAACTTGTTTAGTCATTTCCCACTTGATGGGCATCTCCTCAATTTCCAATTCTTTTTTTTTTTGTTTTGTTTTGTTTTTGTTTTTGTTTTTGTTGTTAGGCAATTGGGGTTAAGTGACTTGCCCAGGGTCACACAGTTAGTAAGTGTCAAGTGTTTGGTCTGAGGCTGGATTTGAACTCAGGTCCTCCTGACTTCAGGGCCAGTGCTCTATCCACTGTGCCACCTAGCTGCCCCCTCAATTTCCAATTCTTTGCCACAACACAAAAAGCTGCTACAAATATTTTTGTATATGTGAGTCCTTTCCCCATTTTTATGATTTCTTTGGGATACAGCCTTAGAAGTGCTATTTTGCTGGGTCAAAGGGTATGCAAATTTTTATAGTCTTTTGAGCGAAATTCCAAATTGCTCTCCAAAATGATTGGAAGAACAAATCCTTTTATTAAGGGGATTTGTTCTATAAAGTTTGGATTCAGTCAAAGGGCCACACTTGAGGACTTAAAGGCCACATGTGGCCTTGAGGTTCTTGGTTCCCTACCCCTGGTCTAGTACAGTACTCTTGTTTGATAGATGAGGAAGATATAAGGTGAGAAAGGTTAAGCAACTCAGGATGTTCGTAAAGCTCTGATCCTCTTCTAGTCTAGTAGTGTTCTTTTTCTCTACCTGAAATAAGTCTATAATGTCTATATAGATATAGAAATACCAACATATTCCAATGTCACTTATTCTTCCTCATCAGTCTTTGTAATTTTGAAAATGATAAAAGGATTGCGGGGGAAAATTTCTTAGTGTCGGTCATTTAAAATTTTAAACATTTACTATATGCTAAGCTTTTCTATAAATATTAGTATCTTGTAACAAATTTGTCATATATGTCTTCAGATTTTCCTGAAAAAGAATGAAATACTAGATATCTCTTTGATTTAAAAATGAAATTAATCAACCGTATTAATCTTTTTAAAAAATGTCATGCAAACTTAAAGCTTGCTGAAATACGGTGTTTTGTGTCTTCATCAGTAAGGTAATACTTTTAAAATTTTGGAGCTGGTTCTGGGATCCAAATTTAAATTTCCTCCAGCTCTTATGGAATTCTGTTGCTTAGAAAGAGTTGCCTAGGGCAGCTAGGTGGCCCAGTGGATAGAGCACCAGCTCTGAAGTCAGGAGGACCTGAGTTCAAATCCAGCCTCTCAGACCAAACACTCGATATGTACTAGCTGTGTGACCTTGGGCAAGTCACTTAACCCCCGATTGCCTCACTAAAAAAAAAAAAAGGACGAAAGAAAGAAAGAAAGAGTTGCCTAAACTTGGCTAATGGCTACACAGTATGTGCTGGAGATAAGACTTGAACCCAAGCCTCCCTGACTGCCAGGGCTGGCTTTCTATCCCCTTTGCTAGCCAAGCTCATCTACAGTTAATGACAGTTTATTAAACTGTTACTAAATTTAAATTTGCTAGAATAGTAGAAAATGCACTGATCTGGAAATTAGGACATTTGAATTGGAGTGTACACTCTGCCCTGGTATAGCTATGTGGCTTGATCATAACATTTGAACTTTCTTCACCAGTTTTTTTCTCTAGTTGTGAAAGGTTGTGATAGAGAAAATAATCTAAAGTTCTTTACCGCTCTGCTTTTACGAATGATTTAAGGACATTCTATGATATTTATGAGAGCCATATTTTTTAGAATTTATAAGTTTTTCTTCTATCATATATTTTCTTTAGTAAGCAGTTGTGAAAAATAAACTGGAGATGAAGACTTTAGAGGACCACTGGGTGGCTCTTTATTCACTTCCAAATCTTGTATAGCTTTATTTGTTTTTATCCTGTATCAACTTTTGGTTATTAAACAAAATAAATACCATTGTAACTTGAATACGGGGTCCTCTGCACTGATCTAAAAATATGTCAATTAAACTACAAATAAGAGGCAGTGCTGTTTTTTATTTTACTTTTTAGTAGAGTGGAAGATTTTAAAATAAAGGATTGGTTGTCTGATTACAGTAATACTGTTAATTCCATGTTGTGTTAAAATAATTTGTCAGAAGTTTTGTTTTTAGAAGTAGAAATTTCAGTGAAGGCTTAGGAATCTTAATAGCAAATATTACAAATGAGGCAAAAACCTTTCCCTAGATATTTTATTTAAAATAGGACAGGATTCATAGAACTGATCATAGAGTTATTTCTGGAAGAGACCATAGGGAAAATGTTAGAGAATGCCAAGGGGAACAGGAAAGGGATTATAGATACAGAACAGGCCTGTACAACATGTGATCCATAGGCTGCTTTCAGCAGGCCACAGGATTTCAAGCAACCAGCAAAAAATGTAGAGGATGTAAAAGATGTAAAGAGTGCTTTATCCATGCCTAGTTTAACCAGCACTCCACAAGTTACTGTTGTGCCCATCATGTAGTAGGTGGGTTGCCACTGTGCACTCCTCTGTTTGTCACGTGACCCAAGGCAACCAATCATGGTCTAAGAGGAGCAATTTCATGATAAATAAAAATCTTAAGTAATAAAAGTAATTAATTGATATTAATTGAAATTTCCCCTTTTTAAAAATATGGTTTATTTACAAAATAGTTTAATCATATTATACCTTTACTTGGAAAGTGAGCTGCTAAAAACCTATCTGCAGCCCGAAGAAATTTAGCCTATTTTAATTTTGGTCCTTACCTACTCCCAAGTTGTGCAGGTCTGATACAGAATTACAATGGAACCTCAGAGGCCAGCTACTCCAATACTTCTCCCCCCCCCCCCCCCCCCCCCCCCATCTTGCAGATGTGACTCTGAGGCCCAGAGACATGAATGACCTGGTATCAGGTCATAGAGAAAACATCTCGGGGTCACTAGAAATTCTAGAATTGGAAGAAGTTATTGATGAGTGACACAAGTTTTTCTCCGTAGCATCAGCTCCCTAAGCTTGAGATGCAAGTGCTAATCTGAAGTTGGACCTTCTTGTTTTTTATGGTGTGAAATTGGTGGGAAGTAGGAAGGCATTTGTTTGAACTTTAAAATTAAGAAGAGATCCTTTGTAACAGAAAGAAAAGAAAAAATAGAGAAAGGAGAAGTCATGAGTTTACCTAATGTTGGGCCTATTTACCCTCAACTAAGTGGAAGCAAATAGAATCTTTGAATGAGGTATTTTTAAAATACAACCACAAATATGTGCCGTTCTTTAATGTTTTATGAACTTTCATCCCTTTCCCCCTAACATAACCCATTTCATTTTTGACAATTAATTGTATCACTGTAGTTAAGCTTCCAAGTTAAAAAATGAAGCAAAAAATCTTTTAAAATAACATTACTAAGAACTTTCTTGGTTTAGATTTGTGATTTTTATCAGTGTAAGGAAATAATACCCTTCACTAAAGCTGACAGCTCTGTAACTTAGTTTTTAGAGTTTCCTGTGACATTGAGAGGTTGTCACTTGATCATGTGATGTCAGAAGCAGTACAGGAACCTAGATATGATTGGCTCCAAGGTTCGCTGCCTTACCAGTTTTACCACACTCTTTATCCTGAACGTAGCATAGTATGGCAGAAAGAACTTTAACTTGGGGGGGGGGTCAGAAAACCTGGGTTCAGGTCTCAAGTTTCTTCATTTGATTTCTGTATACCTTTCAGAAAGTCACTTTAATAGCCTTTTGCTTAATAAAATATAAATGATGTGCAGCTATAAATTATTGTACCAAGATTTATATTTTTCTAGGGTTATTAATTATGTACAGAAGTGGTTGGTGCTCATCTCCTATTCTTCATTGTGCCGTTGACATAACTCCAGCTTATCTAAGGGTATGCCAGTAGAAATGGGCTTTGGAAGATTCCACCATGCAATGAAGGCTTTGAGTAAGACACAGTCTGCTTTTGTGACCAGTTTTCCAAGGGCCCATCCACTAAATCAGGGAGATTCATTACCATGAAACAAAAAATAAAAATTTCATTGGCTGGTGATTTTGTAAAAACCTGACAAATACTGGCTCTTAGAGAGTATTAGGACTCTTGTGCCAAAAGTAAACATGACATACTTTTAATGATTACCGTGAAAGTTACAAATTTACACCCTTTCTACCCAGTATTTTTTTCCAAGGTTATCTTGTTTAAATTGCTAATCTGTTCAGGTACTGAGCATTGCCGGAATGTGTTACTATGTTTTAGTAATACATGGAACATTGTCTTTCTGAATTTTTAGCTTGCTTTATTTATTTATTTATTTATTTATTTATTTATTTATTTATTTAATTTGTGGGGTGAGGCTGATAACATTTCAAGTTGACTGAAATGAATTTTGGAAATTCAGATCTTGGTTTTTCCATTGACTTCTATCATAAAACATAGACTTTCCCTAGAAAACAATTTTGTAGCCACGCTTAATGATAGCCACACTTATAAAACATGCTACAAATTTTAAAATGATACATTCAAAGCAAATTTTCAGTAGCTTTAATGGAAAATTTAAATAGATTAACTTCTGAAAAATAGATTTTTATTGATATCTTTCCTTTACATATCACCTGCCTTCTTCTACAAGAAGGAAAAATGCCTCCACTCTCTGCCCTATCCCCTCATACACACAAACCACACACTGTATTGATGTTTTGGTATAAATTGAATTAAAAAAAAAATCATGGTTGGGGGTGTACAGTTTATTTTTAGATTTGCACACACACAGTGATTTTGTTGCAGCAGGGTAATTTTACAGGACCCAGGTAAGGTAGTGAGGATTTATTTTGTTTACTAAAGCTGAAGAAGTACAGTTGTAATCCCAAAACAAAGTACTTTTAGATTTAACTTAAATAAAATCAGAAATAAAATAAATTTGTTTCTAGGTATTTTTGTTCAACAGCAAACACTTAAATGTAGTGAACATTATTTAAACTCACTTATAAAGTATCTTAACATCTTCAAAGGTATCTTAAAATTAAGATTCCTTCAGCTGTTAGTTAATACAAGAAACTTAAAATATTATGCCATCAATTAATCTTTGTTTAGGCACTAAAAGAAAGATGCACCTTCCTGCTTTTCCAGTTCTCAAATAGTTTTTTATTTGGAATGAATTGAGAATCATATGTAACCTGAGCTGCTTTGGGATTGGAACTATGTTTTTGTTTGTTTTTGTGTCCTTGGGACCTGCAACAGTGCTTTTTTATTTAGTTTTACTTAATTGAACTACAGTGAAAGAAAACAATTTTTCAGAAGAAACTTCAGCTATAAAATAATTATTCAATAAGGATAAATCCAATAAGGATAAATCAGGTAACTGGACAGAGTTGGTGTTTAATCTTGTTGGTTAATTGCATTTTCTTTAATGTGCTGTAGTTTAAAATTTAGATAACAAATATTTGTTTAGTTTTAACTGAAATTTGTTATAGTTGATGGTACCGTGAGAAAAAGATTTCTACATGTTTAAGTAACTCTTCCCCATTAATGAAGATTAGCCCAAATAGATTTGCTAGTAAGAAAATGAATTGTAGATGGCCTCAGATACTTTTCATATAACTTTTCTGAGAAAGTTACATGAGCATATTATCTCATATTATGTAATAAAAGGCTAGAAATTACTGTTCCGTAATTTTTATCCGTATTGCTATAAAAAAATCAAGATTTGTCATAGAAGCACATGCTATTAAACACAAACATGCCCCTTTCTCTCCTCTGACAACTGCTAGCACCTGTGTAGACCTTCATGACCTTGTGCTTGGAGTCCAGTCTATCCTCCAGTCACAAGCCAGTGATTTTCTTAAAAGTGCAGGTCCAACCATGTGGGTTCCTTCCCTTCCAGCCTCCACCCACTTCCCACTCAGTGGCTCCATATCACTTCCAGGATCAAATACAAATCCTATTTGGCATTCAAAACCCTTTATAACCTAACCTCCTCCTACTTTTCCAGTCGTCTTATACCTTATTCTCTTTGATCCAGTGACACTGGACTCCTGGCTGTTCCATGTACAAGACACTGTCTCAGCTCCAAGCATTTTCTCTGGCTGTCCCCCTTACCTGGAATACTCTCCCTCCTCATCTCTGCCTCATGGCTTCCCTGACTTCCAGGCTAAAATCCTATTTTCTCTGAGAACTCCTCTTAATTCTATAGTGCTTTCCCTTTGTTAATTATTTCTTATTCATCCTATATATAGCTTGTTAGTTCCTTTCTCTTGTTTTCCTTCTCTCTTAACAGCTCCTTGAGGACAGGGACTGTTTTTTTGACTCTTTTTGTATCTCTAATGTTTAATATATGCCTGTCACATAATAGGCTCTTAATACATCTTTATTGACTGACCTTATATCTTCCTTGAAACAATTTCCTTCTGATGTGATCAGTAATAGAGGAATAGACTGTAATGGATTTTTTTGTTACTGACCTTGGTTGAGAGTGGAAATAGATCATAAGACCTAGGTTTAGAGCTAAATGGGACCTTATAGGTGTATTCTTTCAAATTCCCTTATTTTACAGGTAAGGAAATTGAAGTCCAGAGAGGTAAATTATAATAGGCAACATTTATATAGCACTTTTTAGGGTTTGCAAGCACTTTAGTTACACCATCTTTTGATCCTTACAACTGTGGAGAGTAGGCGGTATTATTATCTCATCATTTTACAAATGAGAAAATGAGACAGGTTGAAAGATTTGTCTAGAGTCATGTAAAGGGGCTAGGTAGTATAGTGGCTAGAGTGCTAGGCCTGGAGTCAGGAAGACCTGAGCTCAAATTTGGCCTCAGACACTTAATAGCTGTGTGACCTGTTTGCCTCAGTATCCTCATCTGTAAAATGAGCTAGAGAAGGAAGTGACAAACCAATCTAGCATCTTTGCCAAGAAAATCTCAAGTGGTGTTATGGAGAATCAGACATGACTGAAAATGACTAAAGAACAAATTTGGGGCAGCTAGGTGGCACAGTAAATAAGAGTGTGAGTCCTGGAGTTAGGAAAACTCCTCTTCCTTCAGACACAAACTAACTGTGTTACCCTGGGAAAGTCATTTAACCCCGTTTGCCTCAGTTTCCTCATCTATAAAATGAGCTGGAGAAGGAAATGGCAAACCACTCTAGTATCTTTGCCAAGAAAACGCCAAGTGGGGTTATGGAAAGTCAGACATGACTGAAACGACTGAACAACTGAAAGAGTTGTATAACTAGTAAAGCATCTGAATCATCATTAAATCCTGACTTTCAGGTAAGTCCCTATTTCATCTAGCTGACATGGAGGTAAAATTACTTCCCCAAGGTCACACTAGTTTTGAACATCCATGGGGTTGCTCCACATGCCATGCTCTTTCCAATGTACTACACTGCCTTTCTTTTATTTTGTAAGTGGAAGAAATTAGTAAAATGCTTATAAGAAGTAGGTAAATAATTGTGAATTTAGAATACATATAGAAGGGAAACAGGACACCACCTAGGCCTTTTATGTTACACAAGTTATTCAGTTCTATGTGGACATATATAGATGCTATGATTTTTCTTTTGCTTCTATTTAATTTTGGTAATATATGTAACATTCTTTTTGCAGGAGTGAAAAATCTGTTGGCCATGTGGTCTATAGCTAGCAGTTATCATTAAACAGCTGTTGAATTCTCCTTTACTTTTCATTCAAATGATAATTAATCTCTATGCTTAGTAGAAAAACCCCACCCAAATCTTAATAATATCATTGCTCATGATGAATTTCAAAGTGAAACAGACTGCACTGTCCCTTGGCAGAAATTTTGAATTGATTGAAGAATATTTAAGTCATAGTGTCAGATTGACTTGGCAGAGAAATTCACTATTGATGTCTTCTCAGTCTGTTCCATTTGAAAATTTTAGTTGACTGTAAGAATTAGAATAGAATACTTCATATAATAAATGGATATATAAGTTAAAGGTGAATTGTTTCAATTATATAAAACTGTTTAATGAAGAAATTCTATTTTTATTTTGGTGATAATATGAAATTGGAAAACTATTCTTTAGTCCCACTTTCAGGGCTTACAATCATCCTACTCTTCACTACAACTATCCTTTATTTCCTGCTCCTTCCTAGTGTATGCATTCTGCTTCCTTCAGACCACTCTCAGTTCTTTTTCATTGATATGACATTCATTCTTAGCTTGATGTTAACTGTAATTTTTAGACTTTCCCCTCTATCTGTCTAAATTGTAATACTACATTGTAGTGCCTATTCCACAAAGGGTTGTTGTGAGGATCAATGAGATAATGTACACACAACATTTTATAAACCTTAAATCATTCTGTAGGTGTTAACTGCTAATGTTAGTTGTGTTGATATCATTTTCTGTCTTTCAAGGACTAGCTTGAGTTGGTTCATCTTCATGAATCCTTTTCTGAATACTCAAGCTCTTATTGATTTCCCTCTCCCCAAAATGCAACTGCATCTTAAATTATATGGTATAGCAGCTTGATGCAGTCAGCATTAATTAAACATTTTCTATGTGCCAGGCATCATGCATAGCACTGTAGATAGGATGCTCACATTCTAATGGATTATTAAGTGCCAGGTACTGTTAAACATTTTTTACAAATATCATCTTACTTGATCGTCATAACAGTCATGGAAGTAAGTGCTATTATTAAATCCCATTTTACAGTTGTGGAAGACTAAGGCAAACAGGTTAAGTGATAAATGTCTGGGATCAGATTTAAACGACATGTTCCTGATCCCAGGCCTAGTTCTCTCTCCACTGCACGTGACCTAGCTGCCAGACCTTGGGAACCATACAGCTTAACCATTTGTTTTATTGACAAGGAAACTGGCTTTAGAGGGCTAAATGATTTTACCCTGTTATCATACCAAAATATGCTTCTCCTTAATTTTCATCTATGAATTCCTAGTTCTGTCCCCCTGTTGACAAGTAAAACAAAAATAATTTCCTATCTTCATATGGTATGTCTACCCTATCCTTCTAACTAGCCCTAGTTCTTCCTACAGACACTCATCTGAGAAAGTTTTGAGACTCTTCACCCTACCCTCCAAATATATTTTGGTACTTTAACAGAACTATGTTATGAGAGCATTTAGTTGTTTAGGAACTGTACTGTAAATGTAACATGGGCTTTGGAGATTTGTTTTTGGTTTTGATCTGATTTGTGATTTCAACAATGTTGAGAGATCCCAGCTGAGAAAAACTTCCTTCTACCAGTACCTATTCTGCAACTTAGTCCTGTCCTTTCTTTATTTTTTTTCTTTCTTTGTATTTTGTGGAATAAAACAAGCATTTCCATAATATAGTATAATAAAAAAGTGATTGCTCATGAAACTGCAGATCTACTATGTATAACTTGCTATTCCTTTTAAATATACAACAAAGTTATCATGTATTTTTTTTACTTTCTTTTCTTCCCCCCCACCCTAAAGATGGCCACCATTAGATATATACATTAGACACAAAGAGGGGTGTGTGTGTGTGTGTGTGTGTGTGTGTGTGTGTGTGTGTGTGTGTGTGTGTGTATACAAATAAACTTATTCTGTACATACTTCTATTTATCAGTTCATTCTCTGGATACAGATAGAGTAATCTGGGTGTTTTATAATAGTCAAAACAACTCATTCTTAAAGCAATATTGCTTTTACTGTATACAGTGTTCTCTTCGTTATTTTGCTTATTTTGCTCATCATTATTTTATTCAAGTCTCTCCATGTTTTTTCTAAGATAATTGAGCTCATCATTTCTTATAGCACAGTGTATTCCATCACAATAGCCATTCCCCAATTCATGAGCACCCCTACAATTTCCAATTCTTTGCCACCACAAGGAGAGCTGTTAATAAATGTTTTAGAACATAGAGTTTCTTTTCAGTTTTCCCTAATCATCTTTGGAAATAGACTTAGTAATGCTATCACTGGATCAAAGGGTAAATAAGACTTAGTCTCAGAGAGTTGTCTGAGGCTCTGATATTTTAAGTGACTTGGTCACACAAGTGACAGGATCACACAGAAAATGAGGTCAGGGTTGGACTTCAACCCATTTGTTTTCTGATTCCAAGCCTGTGTACCATTTTTCTAAAATAAGTTTTTATTGATATTTCTAGCTACTCTAATCAAGAAGCTATAACTGTATAGCACTGAAATGTCATCATTACTACTATGACACAGTTAATTATGCCTTTGGAATTTGGCTATAATGTGTTAATGACCACATTAGAAAATGTTGGTTTGGGCGGCAGTATGCAGAATGTCTCTGTATTACACAGAAAAAGTGACAATTGCTACACACATTGAAATGAAAAGCATCTGTTATAACTTGATTTTGTGTTTTTCTTTCAGGAGAGAAATAGAAACAAACAATAACTATGTGGAGATGCCCTGCTAGAATTACAACACTAATGATGTAGACTCTGGAAATGCCTCCTATGTCTAAGAAGACATTATTAAAGCTTTTTTTTTTTCTGCTTAAGGTGACATCTTTGAACACTTTAACACACAATTGACTCTACTTGTATTGGTTCTCATCAGCGCATCTGCCCTTATACTCTCTCACCAAACACTTGAGAACTGTAACTTCGTCAAGCACTTTCTGTCCTGAAGCTTTTACCAGTATCTGCTGTCTTTTGTAATTATGCATCCTAGCTAAGGCACAGGAGACTGAATGAATGCAAGGATTCATTAACTCTTTGAATTTGTTAAATACTAACAACCATTAGAAGTGGTTCAATGATGTAAGAGTCACACTGCTTCAACTTTTTCTTTGTCGTAGTTTTTTAATTGTCAGTTTTTAGCTATTTGACAGATTAAAAGCAAAATCATGCCATATTTAGTCCTGGAGTAAAACTCAAGTCTAAATGTTCATGTGAAAATTATTGTAGTAAACTTTCAATATGGCAAAGCAACCTTAAGCTATATTTTAGCCAAACAAAATATAATCTGAAATTATATTAGAATGATATTTCCCTTGTCTGAAATTGTTTGGTGTAACAGAATATTGATATGCAGCTTGGTGGATATCACCAATTAATGCACATTCTTCTTCCTCTTCCCCTATTCTCCTCCCCCCCAACTTATAATATGTATACTGAAAAATGTGCATTTGTCTGAGGAATTATTTTATTTGCTACCACATGATGAATCTCAAAGTTTTGAGTAAATGTACCTCAGTCTAATCAGACTTTTTATGACCTTTCTAACTACATTTAAAATAATCCTTAATTCTTATTTCTGGGTCTTTGCGAGCCTGACAGATTGCTATCATGAAGTAAAAACTTACTCCTAGATGATTCACTAGCTAAATAAACATAGTTCTTGTTTAGCAAGCATATACCGTTTCTCACCTTTTTTCCTCCAGCTTTCGCAATGTCTTAGCATCCTCAAAATACTTTGAAATATGGCCTTGATCCATGGATTAAATCAGTATCTAAGTAAATATGTTGATGTTTTATTGATCAGAGCTATATAAGTGGGAATATAGCATATCTGGGTATTCTTGTAGTTGTCTTTTTTTTAAAAAAACATCTTACCTTTTCTTTAATTTTAGCTACGTATCAACATTAATTTTGTATCTTGGAAGAAGTTGATTTAAACAATTTAAAACATCAAGCATCTGTATTAACTGATTTGACTGCATAACATGATGATGATGATGATGATGATGATGATGATGAACATGAACATGAACATAATATACTAGCACCAGAGATTACTGTCCTAAAAGGAAAAAGCTGTGTAGAAAGAAAATAGGTGAAGGCTGATAATAGCAATACAGTAGATCTGAATACCTTGATGTTTCACATTACTCCACATATGTTTACATCATGTTTGGAAATGTTTTCCTTTACTCTGGTCTCAGTGATCACTTCAATTCCAAAACTTAATGGAAATATAGCATTGGTTTCTCTGAGGCTTTCATTTAAATATTTTTAGGTTGCACAGTTCTCCTTCCTGTGCAAATACTGTATCCAAGTGAAATGATACAGTATTTGCAAATAACTATAGCTATTTCACAGCTACTTAGTAGTCAGTCTAGTTATTTCAATGTGTTGAGAACATTCAAATCTCAGTAGCATATAACAAAAACACTTTTCTTAAAGGGAAATTGCACCTATTTTACCCATTCTACGTGTTTAAAAAAAGTAAGCCATGAAACCTTTTATAATATGTCTATTATAGTTGTTTATAATTGCAATTGGCATTTGGGTATAGTTACCAAACTTTTTTTTTTTTAAATCAGTAATATTGTAGGGCATATCATATCATCAGGATGTTGGCTATTCTGCATGGTCTGAGGAACTGATCCTTTAGAGCTTAAGAGAGAGCCTGAGCCCTTCTCTACCACTAGAGGGCCTCTCTTTTTGGCACTTTAATACAAATTTTGTTTTTTTAAAAATACATCTAGTTCAAATTTGTTTAATTTACATAGAATTCTATGGAATAAATCAGCATGGGAGCACTTTTCAGCCAGCCAGCTGATTGCAATAGCAGACTCAAATGTCATATGTAATTAAATAGTTTGAAATAAGATTTATTCACAGTGAGAAATACATTGCAGTGCCTTCAACCTGGATTGCTAATGTTAAGTGAAATAGGTGCAATAGTCCTTTGGAATAAGAATTTTCTATTTTATAATGTAGGGTTTTCTCCCAATTGGTAATTGTTTTTCTTCATTAAATTTTCTTCGGAGCACCCGTCTTCTCTTCCTTCTTGGTCTATGAATATAGTACTTATAAGAATTATTTTCCTTCGGTGAAGCTAATAGATAATTGTCTCAGCAGCACAACTGAATGTTCTTTAACTGTAGGACCAAATGGGAGAGAACCTGGGTTTTGAGATGGGAGAGCACTTACCAAATATTTGAAGTAATAGAGCATACAGAAAAATTATTGGCCCAGTAAATTTCTTGTTTAATGTTTTCCCTAGTTCTGGTTTGAATGTTTCTTATTAAAATTACCTTCTGTGGGTATTTTATTTTGGAAGGTGTTCTAGTTTATATATTTAAAAGTAAAGAAATAACTAACCAAAATTAGTATTCTTTCTGTATACATACTGGTACTTGCAGATTCTTCCCAAAAGAAGCCCCAGCCTTTTTTTAGTTTTGATATTTGTTTCCACATTTTTAACTTAAAATGATCATTCTAACTCAAGAACTGTGTTCTTTTTGAATACCATGCATGGGGGTGGGGCTGATGTTAAACGGTTTGCAATAAAAAGAATCAGCTTAAGTAATTTAATACTTTCAAATGAATTTTGCATCCTTTAAAAATAAGTTTAAAGAATTTAAGAGACTTGTGTTTTCATTAAGTTTTGCATATCTTTTGTTATGCCATGTAAATTCCCTTCTCTTTTTCTTATGATTAAAGAAAAGGTTATGATAAAATGATTAGTTCATTTACATTCTCTTGTAGCAAAAACATGGGACTTTGAATTTTGTCGTGTTTGGGTTTGTTCATTCATGTGAATGATGGTACAGTTGGGTGAGGATTTCTGTTATGGTACCAAAACTCACCATTTGGTCCTCTTTAATCTTTGAGGGTTTCAATAAAAACTGTTCACTCACACCTGCCTTTTTTTCTATATTCTCTTTTGTCAATATATAAGATATTGCCCAATGAAGAATAAATTTTGCAACGTTTTTTGCATATGGAATTATGGCTTTTCTGATTTACACCTTCCCCTCTGAGTACAAATAGATTATAACACAATCTAGTATGAACTTTAGTTTTAAAACAGCTTTTTCAGGTTTGTATTAACTTTGGAATTTCACTAGAATAATTTTTCTTATTATTTGAACGGGAGGTACAAACTCAGTTCGTATTGTTGTATTATATAGCTCCTTCCATTTTAGCCAAGTATTTGGAAAAGAAAACCTGATGTCAAGTTAAATCAGCCCTTCTCTAGTCTTACATGCCTGTTAAATTTCCTTCCTTTTTTTTTTTTAAATTATTCTAACCTTTCTCCTCTTCCTCCACCTAATCCCCAAGCTGAATGGCACAGTCTTATGTTGAACTTTCCCCATACCGTGACATAATACTGATAGAGTATGCATGTAAATAGCAATTATTCTATGCTGGATAGGTATTTTAAGAAAACCGGGATGTGGTGGAGATGTAACATAAAGTAGCCTCTTCCTCCCCCACTTAATATACTCCTTTAATTTATTGGAGTTATTTTGATTCCACCTTGTGCTTTTCAATAAATTATACTTGATCTTCTTCCATCTATTCAGATATATGGAATATTTCTGTACTGGGAGCAACTTGTAATTTAATTATTAAGAATAGTCACTAAAGCTGAATACTTCTAATTTATGTAATTAATTAAATGTTATTCAAATAGCAAGAACAGTTACTACCTAAAGGGCACTGTTAAAACTCATTTGTGAAGATTTTGCTCCATTTGGTTTTCTTTCTCTCACTTATGCTGACTGATCCTACTGTTGATGAGTAAAATGCCTTGTCAGTTTATGATGTGGGAGCAAATGACACAAATTAAACTAAACAAGAATAAAGCAATAGTGAAAATGTAGGATAAAAGTCAATACCTATAAGCTAATTTTCTTCTTTACTACAAATGCAATAAGATTATGTATGCCATTTTGATAATGTTGGTAATTTGTAATGCTTTCAGTTATAATTAGAAGCACTCCAAAATAAGAATATATGAATTGGAGGGAATAAACATTATTAATAACCATAGCAATCTTACACATTTTAATCTCTCCCAATTTTTATAACTTTAAAAAGATAAAATTTTTTTGTTAAAATTGAAAGGGGTAACTTTTATTAAAATGACCTATTTCTTGAGGTAATATTTTCTTTCACTTTAAGAAGCTAAATTTGCAAATAAGATGATAAAGACTTATTTTTTAATGTAATTCTGAAATTCTTATAAACTAAAAGCAAACTTTTCCCCCTGACTTGACCTTAATATTTGTTTTGTATTTCTGATCATTATGCCTTCATTTTGAAGCTATTTTGACATTTATAAGTAATAATCTTCCCAGTTGGGCCATATAACGTGTTTTATTTATTTTTGGAATAGAAAAATTAGTATTTACTCAAATAATACTCAGTTCAGAACTTTTTTTTCATGTCTTCCCCTTCCCCCCCTGCCCCCCAGCATTAACACAGCAGTCAAAATCTAGCAACCATTTACCTCTCCTCTCACTGCCAAAACCAATCTTGTTACATGTTTAACATCAGAGGCTAGCTTATAATTTCTCAATCACTGAAATTACTATAGTGGTAGATGTCCTTAAAACTACATTTGCAAGTAATTCTAGTTAAATTTAATTAACTTTTATTAGATATTTAAGTAAAGACTGGACTGGCTACTGAATTCTTTCAAATGGCTGTGCTCAGTGGATCACTTCAGTCTGCAAATTTCCACAGTGAAACTTGGCAATGTGGAAGGTAATTGAGCCTCTGGAAGCATGGAAAGGTAAATAAACATCAACCAGAATATTTTAGGAGTTTGGAACCTTGTTGCTACCTAGATGAACTCAAGCCTGTTGTTTGTGAAAACAGTCAAGAAAAACTTCAAGGTCATCTTCAACAAATAAACATTAAGACACTTCAACTATTGGAAAATTTGTTAGGTATGAGAAAGGAAAATTTTAGAAAAATAGAAAAGAAACCTCAGGAGAAAAATCATATTTCTTTTATAAGAAAACATTTCTATTTCAGAAATAGGTATGGAGTACTTATAAGCAGTATTATTCCGGTTAGATTATTGATGAATAAATAGCTGCATAATATTATTTCTTCCTTCATCCCCCATATCTATCCTGTACATAGATATTCAATAAATATCTCTTAAAATGTGTTTAAAATACTGTCAACAGTATTCAAAGTCTTTTTTCCCAGCATGGAGTCATAGTACATATTAATATAAAGAGTTGTGCCACCCCTTGCCATGAAGCTTATTTGTCTGCTGTGAAGCACAACTTTTGAAACAATTCCATGAACAGTGTGTCTGTGTGTGTGAACTGGACCTGGGAATCCACTGGTATAGGGAATGCCTGACAAGTACATTCTCTCTGCCGATGCAGAGCAGCACCTGCCCAGCAATTTCTATGGGCTTAGGAGTAACCTGGGGGTATGGAGAGGTAAGTGATGTATCCAGTGACTCTCTTGCAGACTGTGTGAGAGGAAAAACTTCAAACTAGCCCTTTCCAACTTTGAGAGTAGATCTCTTATCAAATACGCCATGAAGTAGACATAGGTGCACATATGCAGGTAATAGAAATATTTTAGGGGCTGTGTAAAGATATCAAGTTGAGAACTGATTGCTGAGTATTATCATCTTAGAGCTGGAAGTGAGCTTAGAGATTATCTAATCCAAACCTTATTGACATGGAAGCTGAAGCCCGGAGAGTGGGCTTGTCTGTAGTGTTACAGGCAGTAATTGGCGAAGCTGAGATTTGAACTCAGGTCTTCTGACTAAATTCAGTTTCCCCCCTCCCCCTTTTAAAGAATAACACATAAGTAAACAAAACAAAGTTGTCATTTTGAACTTTTATGTTTCTCTTTTCATTAACTGGATAGACTTTTAAGATTATATTCATTGTTAATAAATAATCTTAGTACAATTCTTAGCCGCCTTTGCCACTGTCATAGCATCATAGTGGAAATGTGGTTATACTGTTCTGAGGACCATTTTACATTTTTACCTATTTCCATAAGTTTCCATGGCTAGAAAAATTGATTATTCAGGTTGAGAGCCTGGCTGGTCTTCAGGTGATTGAAACATTTTAGTACTAGGACTAGTAGTTAAATATAATTCCTTCTTTCCCACCCTCCACAATAATGCTGGTTTGTTTGTTTTCTTAACAAAGTTACACTCATCCAAATACACAATATTTATGTGGGTTAGGTTTTAAAAAAAGTCTCCATCTCCCAAACTATTAAGGCTTAAAACTGCACAAAAACTTTTGGGACACCCTGTATAATGTTCTTTTTCTTCAGTTTCTTTTTCTTTTATATTAAGAAAGGTCTCAACTGTCAGTTTGCAGATGGATTGAACCAGTTTGTGCACTGTGAATGTATGCTTAGATACAGTTATCACTATCCTACTCCAGTGCTTCATTCTGGGAGGAGGCTAATTCTGAGTTCTTAGAGGTTGTACCAATAGTGTATAAGCTGTGACAGGTCACATATATAAATCTGGAAAGGTTTTGAATATGGACGTTGTGGTGGAATGTATGTCTCATCTGATCATTAACTTAGGCAGTTTTGGAGATGTGTCTCATTAAATGGGTCACATGTACCTTCATATAAGTTCTTGATGAATTTTTTTTTATTATGCCATATTCATGTCATTCAGCATATACAGAATAAAGTGTTGCATCATTCTCTTGTTTAAAGATTGGTGGTTAAAGATTGGTCACATGATAAGTCCATCTTTTTTGTTCATACTTTTTTTTTTTCACATTTTTTCTCTAGTGAGTTTTGCTTACTCATATCCACAATACACCTCTCTAATGCCCTCTGGATGATACTCATTTTCAGTTCTTCACAGACTAGTATTCCATGACTCTGCTGCACAGCCACATTAGTAGAATATCGATGTTTAAAGGATGGGCTTTGTTTAGGTTGAAGACAATGGCCCAAAAGGCATCCTGCTCACCCCTTACTGTTTAAGTCCAAGCCCAACTCATTTTCTGGTAGTGGTTTCTAAGATAAAACACAAACTCATGACAAGTTTTATGTCTGTATAATTTTATAACATCATCTGGATATGACACACTTAGGTGGTTTGTTTTTTTTCCACGTTTGAATAGTTAGGTCAAACTCGTGTGTTTGTGGATCTTATCTAGAAGGTTTTGCAGTGTTGTGTGGTATAATATAATTAGTGCAATGCCATCTGCAAACAAGAGAATCTGGAAGCCCTTATCTATAATGAATTCTCAACTTAAAATGTGTGCTGGATATCCTTCATGATGCTATGAACGCCTTGAAAAACAAATCTCTGTTTCATTCCTCCCCAATTAGCAAATAAGACCAATGTTATGTTTTTAAGAAGTTGAATAATTTTGTTACATACATGGAAGACCCCTTATTGGTGAGAATTTAAGGTGGTATTTTATTCTGCTGAAGCAAATGGGTGTGCTTATGTTTAAATAATAAAACAGGATTTTGCATTCTCTATATTTTTCAGTCTCTTTTTTTTTTTTTTGGCAATTGGGTTAAGTGACTTGCCCAGGGTCACACACCTAGTAAGTGTCAAGTGTATGGCCTGTGGCTGAATTTGAACTCAGGTTCTCCTGACTCCAGGGCCAGTGCTCTGTCCACTGCACTACCTACTTGCCCCTAAGTATTTTTTGGGGGGTGGGGTAAGGCAGTTGGGGTTAAGTGACTTGCCCAGAGTCACACAGCTAAAGTGAGTGTTATGTGTCTGAGGCTGGATTTGAACTCAGGTGCTCCTGACTCCAGGGTCAATGCTCTATCTGCTGCACCACCTAGCTGTTTTTTTTTTGTCCTTTTTCGGGGAGGGAGGGGTGGTGAGGCAATTGGGGTTAAGGGTCACACAGCTAGGACCAGTGCTGTAGCCACTGCGCCAACTAGCTGCCCCTCAGCCTTTTTTAAGTTATGGATGCAGCCAAGTATAGAATATTATTTGTCAGAGCTTTTCTGTTCTTTTTTACTATCCTACTCAAGGATGTTCAAGCAGCTTATTTTCTTAAAAAATTTTTTTTATGACGCAGTGTGTTTGGGTTGTAGAGATATTCTTGGTCACTTTTTTTTTGATAATGTTAGAAATTCTTCCTACTCATTTAATATCTTCCCTTCCCTCATAGATTGTAAAAATTGATGCCTTGAAGGTTCATAAATATCAAGTTGAGTAGAACCTTGGAGTCATCTGGTCCAGCTCTCTACTTTTGAGCAGATTAATATGTAGAGAAGTTGAATGATTCACTCAATGTCACACAGATGGTAGGTGTCAAAATGGGGGTTCAAACTCATGTATTAGACCTTTACATTGGACCATGCTTCATCACATTCAATGCCCTTGCCTCCAACGCGGACCTCCTTTATACTTGTTTTAGTCCAGTTGATTTTTCTCTCTGTTCACTTTTCCACTTCTGCGTTATTAAGGACACCCAGAACTAACATTGGGTTCTAAGTGTGGTGGCTTCACTGCCCTTGATGGTGAAAAATTTGCAGGAAAACAAAATTATAGATCTTTTCTATCTGTTATTGTTGTTTTCCTAGTGTGATTAAATGTCCCTTTACCCAGCTGAATTTTATTGTCTCTAAAGCTGCCAATAATTTCACAGTTGCCACATCTGATGGCATTTTCTCAATGCTCTCTCTACTTGACCTCTATTTAGCATTTAACATTATTGACCACCTCTCCTCAATACTCAATACTTTCATGACATATCTCATTCAGTTTTCTTCTTGCCTGATTATTTCTCACTATCCTTTAGTGGTTTACCATCTATGTCACACCCCCAAACTATGAGTGTACCAAAAGGCATTGTTCTGAGTCCTTTTCACTCTTCTACACTATCATTTGGTTACCCCATCAGTTTCAGTGTTTAAAATGTCATCCATATGCAGACTCCTAAATCTTTATCTCCTGACCTAGTTTCTCTGCTGAGTTGAGTAACACATTTCCAACTACCTAATCAACCTATCCATCTATGTCCCATAGCCACCTCAAACTCAACATGTCCAAAACAACTCATGATCTTTCCCATCCCTGTTCCAATTTTACCTATTTCTCTTACGGTCACCACCAACCTTAAGTCATTGAGGTTCACAGCTTGGACTTGATCCTCAATTCCTCTCAGTCACTCCATGTGTCCAATCAGTTGTTAACATCTTCCCCTGGAAAAATTGAAGTAACTGAAGTTTAACATAATGAGTAATTTTAAAGGATCTTTTGAGTTCTTCGTAACATTTTTTTATCTTCTCATCCTCTGCAACAAGTGTTGGTACATAAATTGCAGTTATCTTAATGGTTCTTTTTTTTTGTTTTGTTTTGTTTTGTTTTCACTAACTGATTACCCTAAGACAAGATGACTGTTACTCAGTATGTATGTATATTAAGTTGCTCTGTTGCTTGTAGCATTTGAATAATTCAGTTTGGCCAGTGAGAGGAATTGCATCCTGGTATTTCTTTTTCCTTCCATCACCGCACCCCACCACTTGATTTGCCAATGCCTACCACTGTTTTCTCAATTGACTGAATTTTGTTGTTCAATCATTTTTTTCAGTCATGTCCCACTCTCCATGACGCCATTTGGAGTTTTCTTGGCCAACATAGTGTAGTAGTTTGCCATTTCCTTCTCCAGCTCATTTTTACAAATGAGGAAACTGAGGCAAACAGGGTGAAGTGACTTGACCAGGGTCACATAGCTAGTAAGTGTCTGAGGCCAGATTTTATCTCAGATCTTCTTGACTACAGGTCCAGCACTCGCTGCCCCCAATTGACTGACTAGCATTGTCCTACTTGGAATTTCTACAAGTTTAGGATGAACTGTTTCAATAAATGTGTGAAATGAAATGTTTGAAAGATCCAATTGGATATCACCTTGGTCTCAAGGACAATTAAAATTCAGGTCCAAAACTTCCCTGGAAGGCCATTCATTAAGCAATCGTTAGTTTTTGCGATGTCTGGATTCGAATCCTGACTGTAGCCAAAAATTAGTTTAACTGGAGTCTGAGGTAATTATTTACTTTTTTTTTCTCCTTTGGGCAATTGGAGTTAAGTGACTTGCCCGGGGTCACACAGCTAGTAAGTGTTAAGTGTTTGGTCGGAGGTTGGATTTGAACTCAGATCCTCCTGATCGTCAGGGCAGGTACTCTATCCCCTGTGCCACCTAGCCACTTTTTGATATGAGGACTGGCCAAGACCCAAGACCATCAGCCCAGATGTGAGAGCACTGACCTTACAATTAAAAATGAGTGTTATTCTTTTAAAGCAATTTTTTTTATTCTTATCCTGTTATAGCATATCTTGTACTAATAATTTAGAGTATCATGTAATACCATGTGGCTAGAGTATCTGTTGTTTTACATGAAGCCCAACTTAAATGGGTAGACTCAACTTTTATTTAGGTTTCTGATAACTAAAACTAAATGAGACAAAACAAGTTCCAAAAGTAGTATTTGTGACATTGAAAATAAGGCTATAAGGCTAAATTGGGTGGAATGGAGGCTTCTAGTTTCCCAATCCCATGGTGAAAAACTGATCATCTATTGCTACTGGTGGGATTCTATTTTGTCCACGTATTCTTTGAATCATGGAATTTGAGAATAAAGAATTTAAGCAGCCGTTTGATCTAACCCATACCTGAAATCCTGCATAGCCGACGGGGTGATCTAGCCTCCACTTGGAAAACTATAAAAAGGAGGAATCCACCACCTCTCAAAAACACCCATTACACTTTTGGACAGCACTAATTGTCCAAAGCTCATTATTGGGAAAACCTTGATATCTTGCAAAATCCCATCAGCCTTGATACTCCACCTCATCACCACCCCCTGTTCCACTGATCCAGCTCCAGAACCTTCATTTAAGGAGGCAACTTAGTTCAGAGAATCTCTTCCTTTCTTACCTGGCTGCACTACTCTGGGACTTCTTTGACTTTTTCACTATGTTCGTGTTAGATACTTTCTCTGACCTCTGCCTACCTGTCTCCCCTCCTTTTCATCTTCCTTTTGTGTGTTGTCTGCCCCAGTTTGATTGTAAGCTCCTAGAGGTGCTTTGTATTTGTATCCCCTTCACTTGGCACAACTCCCAACACATAGTAGGTGCTTACTAAATATTTGATTGATTGAGCTTTGTTATGGCACCAATCTAAACAAGCCTCTTTTTAACTTCTACCTATCACTCTTGATTCTGTCCCCTGGGGCCAAACATAGATTTTCTAACCCCTCTTCCACTGGACAACTATTTAAATACTTGACGGCGATTATATTCCCACTAAATGTTTCCTTTTCTAGGCTAAACGTTCTTTTTTTTTCCTTTGTGCCTGGAGTCAGGAAGCCCTGTGATTTTGAGCAAGTTAACAACCTCAGTTTGCCTCATTACTTTCAATAGTAAAATGAGGATAATAATAGCACCTACCTCCCAAGATTATTGTGAGAATTAAATAAAATATTTGTAAAAAATGCTTGGCACAGTGCCTGGCACAGAGTGGGTGCTACATAAATGCTTATTTCCTTCTTTTCCCACAGTCCGAAGGAGTGCTGCTGAGTAGGAAAAGAAGAGATGGCTGACTTGGGAGCCCTCTTTAAATAGAGGCTTTTGGAAGAGTTCTTTCCTGCCCCTTCTGGTGGCCAGTCAGAGGGACAGAGAATATTGATGAGGCTGAGTACCAAGGCTGATTCAGTCTCAAAAGATGTTGAGTTTCCTGATAATGAGGTTTCTGGGGGGCATGATAGAGTTCAGTCCAAAGGAGTTAAACTAGTGGAAAATGATGTGGATACAAACAGTGCCCTAAGGGTTGAAAGGAATATTAAGGGTTGCTTTTCCAGTACTTCGGAAATCCTGCAATTTGAGGGCATCCTAAAGTCTCTTCCCTTTATCCTGAAATACCACAAAACTCCTTATCTTCTAAAATCTCTTATCCTGTGTTCCCCCTGTCTCTAATGTTTAACCTGTGCTCCCCCTGCCCTGTCCTTAAATCTTTAAACCATAAAGAATTCCTTTTGTCTCCCTCATCCTGTCCTATCTTTAAACTTTAACCTCCATAAAAACCTCTAAAACTACATCATCATTCTGAAACTTCTATATAAGTATAACTCCCCCAAATATCAGGGTCTCATTTAGCTTTCTAAGGAGGCCCAGGCTGCTTACAGGTTAAATAAAGCTCCAAATGAATGGCTAAGAGAACATCGTCTAAGTGAATTCTTTCACACCCAAACCACTCTCCCAAATCTGACCTCAACAGAAAATGAAAGGGTCACTACATTGATCTGAGTTCTGAAGTTTGTTAAAAGTTGTTTCCCCAAATGTGGTCATCATGTAAATTTCCCTTGTTTCCCTTTATTTCACACTTTTGTTTCTATAAGCTTTTCCAGGTTTCTATGAGTCCTTCATATTCTTCATTTATGGTGCAATAATATTATATTCATTAACCCTAGTTTTTTCAGCTATTCCCAAATTGATGGATACTCAGTTTCCAGTTCTTTTCTACAACAAAAAGTTCTGCTCTAAATATTTTTGTACCTCTTGTTCTGTCTTTGATTTATTTGGAGTATATACATACCTGGACCAAAAGCTATGCACAATTTATCGACTTTGGGGATACAGTTCCAAGGTAGATTCTAGAATACTTCAATTCCCAGCTACTGCATCAATGTGCCACTTTTGTAACTCAGTTGTGTCAAAATTGATGAGGTAAAAAGGAGTGCTCGAGGCAGATGGAGCAAGCAGGATGCAGGATGTGAGATATGAGATAAGATGCAGGATATGACCAGCCAGAAAAGTGATCAAAGAAGACTATGCATTGAAGTCCTTTCCCCACCGTGGACTTACCTGTGTGCTTTCACAAAGAACCCCTTTACCTGACATTCTAGAACAACTCTCCCCCTCCCCCTTTCCTGTTCCCTTTGGTTATCTGTATGGACTATGTGACATCCCTGAAGCAGTCCTCCCCTTTCCCCTTTACTAGCCTGCTTGCTTATCTGTATGACAAAGGCACCTCCAGATTACCTGATGAACCAGGCATTCCAGAGATATGCCTGCCCCTCCTCCCCTTCCCCTTGTCCCATCGAGCCTTATATAGACCAGAAGGCTAACCCAAATAACCACTCGGCCTCCTACAGGGGAGCAGGGCCCACTGCCTATGCTGTGCCTCTCCCACATGGGAACAGGCCTGCTTGGGTACATCACCCCAATAAATGCCTTTCTTTAACTTAGAGACTGTCTGAGTGAAAGTGAATTCCTCCAAGATACTAGGACCCATACCTCTACTATTTCTGGTGCATCCCAACATTTTTGGGATGTACCCTGAACTCATTAAAAGTCAAACAGACTGGGGCCATCAATCCATACATAAGGATTTCTGAGTACCACATGTTGACTTACTTTTAAAATGTAATATTATCTATGTTTTAGTGGATTTTTATTTATTTTGTTACATATTTCCCAATTATATTTTAATTTGGTTCAGGCGCATTCAGGAGTAGGCCACATGTTTGACACCTCCTTTGTAACTCATCCAACAGTTACCATTTTCATCTCTTCCAATCTGGATGTAAAGTAGTAGCTCAGAATTATTTTAAATTGAATTTTACTAGTGATTTGAATAATTTTTATACAGTTGCATTTCTTCATTTGAAAAGTGCTTCATTTTCTTTGATGATTTATCTATTTGGAAATGACTTTTATTCTAATTTTTTTCATCCATTAACTATATATTTGGCATCAAACCCTTATCAAAGAAATTTGCTGAAAGTTCTTAAATACTGACTCTTTCTTTTGTAATTCTATTCTGTCAAAAGCTTTTCAAATTTATGTAATTGCAATTAGCCATTTTATCTTTTATGATCTGTATTGCTTGTTTAGTTAAGCATCCTCACTCTCAGGCATTGTGAAAATTCTCTCCTTCCCTTCCCCTCTGTTGAATGACTCTGTGTGTGTGTGTACCCTAGTACAGGCACCTGTGCTTGTACCTGTGCTCGCTTGCACTCTCTCTTTCTCATTTTATATTTAAGTCATTTATCCATTTGGAGTTTATTGTGTTATATATTATAAAATATTAGACTAAACCTAATTTTTGTCAAACTGCTTTCTAGTTTTTCCAGCAGTTTTGTTGAATACAATGTCCTTTCTTAACTTAGTAGTTGGTGTACTTGTATTTATTAAATGCTATTAATATATTCAATTGTTTCTAGATTTTACTTATTTAATCAATTTCACTGATCAACTTTTCTATTTTTAGTTAGTTTTGATTTGGTTTGAGATCTGGTACTGCTATGTCCTCTTCATTCCTAGTTTAAAAAAAAATTAGTTGCCCTGAGATTCTTGGTCTTTCCTGCACATACCGCACCCCCCTCTCCCAAACCCCCTCCCCCCTCCAGACTAGAGGGAGGGAGGGTAGAAGCATTTATATAATGCAGACTATGTACCAGGTACTGTGCTAAATACTTTTCAAATATTAGCTCATTTGATCCACACAACAACACTGTGAGATAGGTGCTGTTATTATCCCTATTTTATAATTGAGGAAACGGACAAATAGAAGGTAAGTGATTTACCCAGAGTCACACGACTAGTAAGTGTCTTGAAGCTGAATTTGAACTCAGGTCTTCCTGACTCCAAGACCAGTACTACATCTGCTGTACTAATAACCTCAAATAAATTATGTTATTATTTCATCAAGTTTTGTTAGGTATTAACTCCTTGGTAATTTGGCATTGCACTAAATCTATAAATCCCTAGTTTTATTCAAGCAGAATGCTTTTTCTTAATCCTATACTTGTAAAGCCTATTAATTTTTATTTTCGTAATTCAGTGGGATAAGGGAAATGTTCCCAGCAATAGGAAGAGACTGAGGTGGATGAAACCACAGCATTAGAGGGTCATGATGAAATTAGAAGTTCCAGAGATTGTAGAATTGGTAACACATCACATGGGAAAGTGTTTAAATTGATTTTATAAGAACCCCTCCAGATAGGGGCAGCTAAGTGGTGCAGTGGAGAGAGCTCCAGCCTTGGAGTCAGGAGGACTTGAGTTCAAATGTTGCCTCAGACACTTGACACTTACTGGCTGTGTGATCCTGAGCAAGTCACTTAACCCCAATGGCCTCACCAAAAAAACCCAAAAATACCTTTCCAGATATTGAGCAAAAAAACAAAAAAACAAACAATTTTAGGCCCAGCTTATGAGGTTAGTAACATTGCAGAAAACAGTTAAATCTGAAAGCCATATCTGCTCTCTATTCTCAAGATCTGATCCTTCATTAGGAGAGCGCTTTGAGGTAGCACTTGAGTTGGGAATAGTTGCCTATCTGCTCCCCCTGTACCCAGTGACAGCCTCTCCTGTACCTTAAGTCTGAATACAACTAGGACCAGACAGTAGCCACTCGGTATAAAGACAGGACAAAGAAATTATACCTCTAATGATGCACAGTTTTCCTTAAGACTAAAGGCAAAAATCTGATGAGCCTATGAGGACCTGGATATTAAGTGCCTATTCTAATGGAGTCATGAAGTTTTGCTTTATAGGGGAAAACTAGGAGGCCTTACTAGGAATTCTTATACTAAGGAACCAGAAGTTTATTCCAGACCTGTCTGTACTTTAAAATATAGAAATAAAGGTGGAGAGAGAGGGTTAGGAGGGAGAGGGGAAGCCCAGGGGTTGTTTTTCTAAAACTAAATGAATCAGTCAATAAGCATTTATTTTTTAAAATTTATTTTACTTTTAATTTATGAAATAAAACAAGCATTTCCATAACATAAATAAAAAAAGATAACACATAAAACTGCAAATCTACTATGTGACAAGTTGCTATGCCTTTTAAATATACAACAAAATTATCATGTAAATTTCATTTTTTTCTTCCCTCTCTCCCCACCTTAGACATGGCTACCATTAGACAGAAATAGGTATATATATATATATATATATATATATATATGTATATGTATATATGTATATATTATATGTGTGTGTGTATATATATATATACACAATTATTCTATACATACTTCTATTTATCAGTTCTTTCTCTGTATGCAAATAGCATCTTTCTTCATATGTCTTATATAGTTAATTCAGGAATTTATAATAGCCAAAATGACTTAGTTACTTAAAGTTGTTCTTTTTTTGTTTGTTTTTTGCTTTTATGTGAGGCAATTGGGGTTAAATGATTTGCCCAGGATCATACAACTAGTAAGTGTCAAGTGTCTGAGGTCTGATTTGAATTCAGGTCCTCCTGACTCCAAGGCTGAAGTTATTCTTAAAACAATATTGCTGTTGCTGTATACAGTGTTGCTTGATTCTCCTCATTTCACTCTTCATTATTTTGTACAAGTCTTTCCATGTTTTTCTAAGATCATTGAGCTCATCATTTCTTATACCAAGTAGTATTCCATCACAATCATATCCCACAACTTGTTCAGTCATTCCCCAATTGATGGACATCTCTGCAATTTTCAGTTTTTTTTCCACTACAAAGAGAGCTAGCTAATATATATATATTTATGTATATATATATATAATATACACACATACACATATGTATGTATATATATATATATGTGTGTGTGTGTGTGTGTGTGTGTGTGTTAAGAATATAGAGGTTCTTTTCCTTTTTCCCTAATCATCTTTGCAAATAGACGTAATAGTGGTATTACTTGGTCAAAGAGTATAGGTAGTTTAACAACTCTTTGGGCATAATTCCAGATTGCTCTCCAAAATGGTTGGATCAGTTCATAATTCCACCAATAATGAATTAGCATCCCAATTTTTCCACATCTCCTTCAGTATTTTTCACTTTCCCCTTCAATTATCTTAGCCAACCTGGTAGGTATAAAATGAGAGCTCAAGGCTGTTGAAATTTGCATTTCTCTAATCAATAATGATTTAAAGCATTTTTTCAGATGACTATAAATTGTTTTGATTTCTTCATTGGAAAACTGCCTGTTTATATCCTTTGCCCATTGATCAACTGGGGAATGACTTATATTCTTATAGATTTGACAATGTTCTTTATATAGTCTAGATGGGATCTTTATCTGATAAACTGTTTCCAAAAATTTCCCCCAATTTTCTGCCTTCTTTTTGATCTTGGCTATATTTATTTGTACAAAACCTTTTTAATTTAATGTAATCAAAACTATCCATTTTATCCCTAACTTTGCTTTCTGTCTCTTTTTTACTCATAATTGTTCACCTATCCATAAATCTGATAGGTAATATGTTCCATGTTCTTCTAATTTTCTTGTAATATCTCTCCTTTTATCTAGGTCATGTATGCATGTTGACCTTTTCTTGGTAAATGGTGTAAAGTATTGGTCTACATCTAGTTTTTGTCATGCTGCTTTACAGTTTTCCCAACAATTTTTACCAAATAATGAATTTTTATCCCAAAATCTTAAGTCTTTACACTTGTCAAATACAAGGTTATTATGTTTATTTGTTGCTTTAAATTGTATGTCTATTCTATTCCATTGATCTGTCTTTTTATTTCTTAGCCAGTACGAAATAGTTTTGATAATTATTGCCTTATAATATAGTTTAAGATCTGGTACTGCTAAAACTTCCTTCCTTTACTTTTTTTTTCATTTTTTTCTTTAATATTCTTGACTTTTGGTTCTTCCCAATGAATTTTGTTTTTTTTTTCTAATTCAATAAAATAATTTTTGGTAATTTAATTTGGATAGCATTGATTAATTTAGGTAAAATGGTCATTTTTATTATATTGGCCCTGCCTACCCATGAATAATTAATATTTCTGATTTTATTTGTATAATTTTTTTTATAATTTTCTTTATGTAGTGTCTGGTTTTGTTTTGGCAGGTATACTCCCAGGTATTCCATACTCTCTAGAGTTATTTTAAATGGAATATTTTTTTACTATCTCTTGAGGAGTTTCGTTTGTGACATACAGGAATGCTGATGATCCCATAGAATCGGTCATCTCGGTAGGAATATAACTAAAAAAGCATTAAAAGTTCCTCTCAGGTGCTTATATTCCTGCAGGCAGACAACATGCACATATATAGGTTGTACGTATATACAAAATACATAGAAAACAGATACAAAATTACTTTGCTGGGGAAAAGCACTAGTAGGTGGGGGTGGGGGGTAACCAGGAAAGACTACACACAAAGAGAAGGGCTTGAGCTGATGAATTTTTTTTTATTCTTTTATTTTACTTTTAAATTAAATATTTTCTTTCTATCTCCACCCTACCCCAGTTTGAAAAAAAAAATCCTTGTAACAAATATGCAGAGTCAAATATTTTAAGAGATAGAGGTAGGAAGACAGTTTGAGGCAGGGAGAACAACCAGTGCAAAGGCAAAGAGATGAGAGATGGAGTTTTATGTGTGAGGAACATTAAGAAGGACCAAATGACAGATTTTTTTTTTTTTTTTTTGCTTAGGCAGTCAGGATTAAGTGACTTGCCCAAGGCCACACAGCTAGTGAGTGTAATGTGTCTGAGGTCAGATTTGAACTCAGGTCCTCCTGACTCCAAGGCCACCTATCTGCCCCAAATGAGAGAATATTTGTAAAAAGTTTAACACAGTGCCTGGCACACAGTAGGCACTTAATAAATGCTTCTTCCTTTCCTTCCTTTCCCTAGCCATATCACACAAAGAGTAATAAAGTTGCAAAGGTAGGATAGGCTAAGTTGTGAAGGGCCAAACAGGAGTTTTATATCTGATCCAAGAGAGAGTCATTGGAGTTGATTGAGTTGGGGGTAGGGATTGGTGACATGGCCAGATAGGTGCTTTAGGAAGATTACTGTGGCAACTGTGTGAAGATCAGATTAGAGTAGGGAGAAACTCAATACAAGGAAACAAATTAGGAGTGTGTTGGAATAATCTAAGCAAGAGGTAACAGTGACTTAAATTATGATGGAGATTGTATGAGTCAGGAGAAGGAAAAGATTGTGAGAGATATTTTGGACCAAAAAGATTTGGCAACTGATTGGAACTATGGAGTAAATGAATGAGGGATTAAAATTGACACCAAAATTTATGAGCCTTGGTGGGAGACTAGAGGGATGGTGATGTGGTCCTAAAAAAAATGGGGAAATTAAAAAGTTGAAACCTGGATGGGACTTTAGCCGCCAATCTTGTTCGAACCACCCATGAAAGGAATACCCATCATATCATAGTTGATAAGTAGTTGTCCAGCCTGTCCTTGAAGACTGCCAGGAAAGGGAACCCATTATTTCTTTTCTTTTCTTTTTTTTTTTTTTTTTTTTTGGTGAGGTAATCGGGATTAAGTAACTTGCCCAGAGTCACACAACTAGTAAGTGTTATGTGTCTGAGGCCAAATTTGAGCTCAGGTTCTCCTGACTCCAAGGCCAGAGCTCTATCCATTGTGCCACCTAGCTGCCCCTGACCCCATTTTTTCTCAGGGCAACTGTCCATTTCACTCTTGAACAATTTTAATTGTTAGGAAGCTTTTCAAGTTGGCCTCTTTTCAACTTCTACACATTGCTCCTCCTACTCTGTAGGGGAAAATCAAACAAATCTAATCCCTCTTCCACATGACATCCTTTCATATACTCAAAGACAACTATCATGTTCCTCTTAAGACTTCTCTAGGTTAAACATCCCCAGTCCCTTCAACCAATCCATATTTGTCATAGGCTCAAGGCCCTTGACCCTCCTGGTTGCCTTCCTCTGGATATTCTCCAAATTATAGATGTCCTTCTTACACTGGCACTCAGGACTAAATACAATACTCCACCCGATATCTAAGGAGGGTAGAGTACAGTGGAATCAACACTTCTATAGTCCTGGATGCTATGTCCCTAATCATATCACTTACTCCTGAACTTTCAGTCCACTAAAACACCTAAATCTTTTTTTTTTTTTTTTAGAACAACTGTTGTATAACCATGCCTTCCTGTCCTGTACTTGTGAGGTTGGTTTTTATGTAAGCACAAGACTTTATATTTATCCCTATTTCATCTTATTTGATTCATCCCAGTCCTCTACCCTGTCAAGATCCTTTGGGATATTGACTGTCATCTAGTACATTAGCTATCCCTCTCAGCCTGGTGTCATATGAAAATTTGATGAGCATGCCATCTCTGCCTTTATCTAAGTCATTGATAAAAATGTTAAACAGTAGGCATCGATCCCTAGAGGTACTCCACTGGAGACTTCCTGCCAAGTTGACATTGAACCATTAATAAATGCTCTCTGAATCTAGCCATTGAACCAATTCTGAATCTATCTGAATGCATTATCATCTATTCTATAGCTCTCCATCTTCTCCACAAGACTAGTATGAGGTAATTCATCAAAAACTTTGCTAAAGTCTAGGTAAACTATATCTACTACATCCCCTTCATCAACTAGTTTAGTAATCTTGTCAAAAAAGGAAATAAAGTTAGTCCGGCATGACCTGCTCTTGATGAAACTGTGATGGTTGCTTCCTTATAGACATATTTGCCAATGATCTGTTTAATGATCTGTTCTAGATTTTCCAAGTAATCAAAATCCTGCTCATTGGACTACTAGGCTTTCTTGTTGTTTTTGAAAAATAGGACAAAAGTTATCTTTTGGTGTGTTTGAGCCAAAAAAAAAAGATAATGAGGTCTATTTTGGGCATATTGAATTTGATATACCTACCGGACATTCAGTTTGAAAAATTCAATAGGCAGTTGGAAATGCATGACTGGAACACAAGAGAGTGACTAGGAATGTAGCTAAATGCTCCTGGACATGGGGCCTCTGAGGACAATGAAATTAATGATCAAAACAAAACTTATATTGTATATATAATTTAATGAATGAAATAAATTAAAAATTACTTTTCAAAGAATAATGTAGTTCTGTTTGTGAACTTAGATTTCCAAATCAATATGTGTTTTAAAAATTAACTATTTAAAAAAAAACTTTTTCTGCATTTGAGCAATATTTTGTAAAGAGCCAACATCCCTGCAGATGGCCCTTATGTGTGGACTGGTAGAGATTATAAAAGCATTGTTTCTGTGAACCACCTACAGATACTTGATTTCAAATCAACAGATATTTATAGTAATGCCTACTATGTGCAAAATACTGTAGGGAAATGAAGTTAGAGTTCTGTCCCTCATAGTGCTTAGTAAGGGAGATACCCTGCATACCAACAATGATAATTCATGGTATAATTTGGCAATACAGTAAGAGGTATGAAACATTAAGCCACTTTGAAAAATATATAGCTCAAAGTATTTCTTTATGATGTTATTTTAACAAGATTTTCATAGGAGTTCGAGACTTCTGTCACAAAATTGGAGCAATCTGAATGTACCTGAATGCTTTCCTAGGTTTCATCTTCCCATTTGCTTCTGTTGCACATATCTATTTTCAGAAAATGGTTTTCCTTCAATTTAGGCAGTTAGGTGGTATAGTAGATAGAGCTCTGGACTCATCTTCATGAGTTCAAATCTGGCTTCAGACACTTATTAGCTGTGTGACCCAGGCCAGTCATTTAACTCTATTTGCCTCGGTTCCTTACCAATAAAATGACCTGGAGAAGGAAATGGCAAACCACTCCAGTATCTTTACTAAGAAAACCCTGCATGGAGTCACGAAGAGTGAGACACAACTGAAATGACTGAACAACAATAAAATATTCTCTTTAATCTTAGAAAACTGATCCTGACTTCTATTTCCCTATTGTCTCTACTTTTCAGAAGGAAAAATGTTTGAGGGAATTTTGCAGTTTATCGAAAGCATTTAAATATTTTAGCCAATTACATTGTAATTTCTTGCTCAGTATGCATTTTTGTTATAAAAGAAGAGAAACTAAAAAGTAGCAAAAGTAACAGCAGAGGGAGCTATTGAGATTTGATTAAATTTTCCATTGCATTTCACTAGTTGAGACTTTAAGAAGAATACTATAATATTCTCAGAGGCTTGCTCATTTCAGTTACTATTGTTCAGTAAAAGGTTTATCTAAATGGTTTTTTATTTGTTTGGTTATTTTTAAAACACCAGTAAAAAAGATAGGAAGTTTCCAAGCCTAGTATTGCCCACCATCTCCCCTACCCCCACAATAAACAGGGAACATAGTTTGAGAGCTGAAGGGATCTTAGAGGTCATATTGTCAATCTCCCTCATTTTGCAGATGAAGAAATTAATAAAAAAATTATATACTCACATCACAGAGAAAGCACTATGTAAATGTGATTTATTTTCCTATTTTCAACTTTCAGAGATTTGTTTCATGTAGCTAGCATCATAAAATTATATTTAGCCCCCCTGAAATAAAATTTGCAAAGTGAGAGTAACAACTTGGCATATGAATGATGATAAAAAAGCATTTATTAAGCACTTAATAAATGCTAGGCACTGCTAAGTGCTGAGGATACAAATAGAAAATCAGAATAGTTCCTGCTTTTTAGGAGCTCAGATTCTAATTGGGGGAAATGACACATATTGTGGACTTTAGTTAAAGGGTAGGTGGTAAGGCCCAAGGATGTGTAGGATTCTATGGCCAGTCAGAAAGCAATGCCTGTAGGAGCAGGCAGGGTAGATAGTAAAGCCCAGTGGTCTTCCATCTTACCAGGACTAGCTGAAGATTCCTTGCTCATCCAATCAGTGTGAGTTGCTATCTTCCACGCAAGGGTTGAAAGGGTGAGGAGGGTGGGGCTAGATGGGCTTGGACCACCGATATAGGAAAGGAGAAAGTTGATCTGAGAGTAAGAGTGGAGCAGGTACTCTCCTCCCTAGGATGGGGCAGAAGTGTTGGAAGGAAAGCCAAGGGGAAAGTACATATTTTCCCCTAGGCTTTTTTGCTTTAATAGCTTAAAACAGCAGTATTAGACTTAAGACTTTCAGAATATCTTGTATTGGAAAACAAAACAACTAAAGTAAACTGATGTAAATGAAACAAAAGCCCAGGTTTCCTGAGGCTGCTACTAACTAGCAGTATGATGATGAGCAATTTCAGCTCCCCTGCCCCCTACCTCCCATTTCAGTTTCTTTAAATGTAAAATGAATATTGGACTAAATAAGAGGCAATATGGTGTAAGTGGAAAGGACGCTGGACTTCAGGTCAGAATAGAATCCTGTCCTCTGACACGTAACTCAAGCTAAAAGCTGGGCAGCTCACTTAGCCTTTCTAAGCCTCAGTGTCCTGGGTTTACCTTGAAGAGAAGCACCTGCAGTGCCATCCCAGGGTTATGAGATCAAATGAGGTAATTTTTGCAAAAATTTAAAGTAGTTATGTAGATGGTCAATTTTTATGGTAGTCACTATCTCTAAAATGCCATCTCATAATATTCCCTTTAGCCATTGTGCTGACCTCATTGTTGTATACCTGTGAAACCTGGACAGTATACCAGCGCCATGCCAGAAAACAGAATCGCTTCCATTTGAATTGTCTTGGGAAGATTCTGAAGGTCACCTGACACTGAGGTCCCTTTTTAAGCAGAATTGTAAGCATTCTAACTCTACTGCATAGAGCGCCACCCCAATGGGCTAGCCATGTTATTTGAGTGCCAAACATACATTTGTCTACTGAGAACTCACATGAAGCAAGTCCTCATATAGAGGTGAGAAGAAGCAATACAAAGACACTCTCAAGGTCTCTCTGAAGAAATTTGGAATCGATTGTGAGACATGGGAGACACTGGCACAGTACTGCTCAGCATGGTCTCACGTCAGAGAAAGCACTCTGCTCTATAAGCAAAGCAAAATGGCAGTAACTCAAAATAAATATGAGATGCACAAATTTAGAGGCATCTTTACTCCAAATGTTTATATGGACTATTTGTGCCTGACCTATGGTGAAGCCAATTGAACTCATATTGGTCTGATCAGCCACAACTGGACACAGTGTACCTTGACTCCAACATAGTGAACCAATCCTCCAAGACCCTACACATTTCATATGAGTTACAGTACTGCCCTGGGGTCCCAGCGAGAAGCAAGATGAAAGTCATTCACTGATATGGTTCTGTTCACTGCTCTTTGTTCTCTTGATGGCTTTTCTCCTATTGGTTTTCCATCTTTCTGGGTCTACTTTCATACATTCTAAGTGGGTGTTGTGGACCCATTGAGCCACAGTTATTGTCCTTTGTGCCTAGCCAATGTCATGATCTTTCTTGCCACTATTCTCAATTTAGGATTTCTGTTTTATTTCCTCACTAATTTGCTGCCTTTAATGGAGTTATAGTTTCGTTAGAATGAAATATCCATGGCCTACATACCACTTGACTGTTTGAAACTTTCCAGCTCTTTGAGTTAAGACCAAGATTGGAATGGATCTACCAGGGGTGAGGAACCTGTGACCCTGAGGCCACATGTGGCCCCTTAGGTCCTTGTATTAAGGGGATTTATTTCAGGAAGTTTGGATTCAAAGGGCTGCACTTGAGGACCTAGTGGGTTCCCCACCCCTGAACCATTTAAGCCTTTTTGTTCTTTCCCCAAGCCAATAGCCTCAAGTGTCTATGGGAACCGCTCTGTCCAAACAATTCAACTGAAAAACAACTCTACTTTTCATGCCTGACTGAGTGAGAACAAACTGATCCCATCCAGTCCTTCTAAAGCCCTAGGGTGTTGTGCCTCCCACTGAGTCCTCCTTGAGCAAAGAAAGGTACTCTCATACCTATTTTCTTTCAGGAATGGAGCTTCAAGAAATCACCAGAGACACTGGAGGGGGATGGACAGATCGGGTTACTCTGGAGCAGATGCCAGTATCATGGAAGTGTCCTGGGAACCCTGTGCTCAGATCCCTAAATAGGGCAGGATCCCAAGGATTTGCCCCAGAGTGGAATATTGAGGTGAATGGAGTTTTCTTAAGCCCTTATAGTGTAGGGTGCTGACTTTTTTCTGGGTCAGATTCCCTCTCCCCAGTAGCAGCAGAATTTAGGAGATATAAATAGCACCTTCTTCTTCTTCTTTTTTTTTTTTTTTTTAGGCAATTGGAGTTAAGTGACTTGCCCAGGGTCACACGGCTAGTCAGTGTCAAGTGTTTGTTCTGAGGCCAGATTTGAACTCAGGTCCTCCTGACTTCAGGGCTGATGCTCTATAAATAGCACCTTCTTGAGATTTCTTCCTCCCTCTGCCATCAGCAGTAACCCATCTTCAAACTGTGTGGAAACCTCTCCTTGTTCTGGGTCCCATCTCTACTCCCTGACAGCTGCATCCCAGGGAAGTATGGTCCCAACTTGTCCTAGGCATAAAAAGTATTAGTTACACCACAGGGTGGGGATGCCCCGTTTCCTTAGAATCCTCCTTTTGAAGCTCCCACTCATTTTTTTTATGCATTTGGGGTTAAGTGACTTGCCCCGGGGTCACACAGCTAGTGTCAAGTGTCTGGTTTGAGGCTGGATTTGAACTCAGGTCCTTCTGACTCCAGGACCAGTGCTCTATTCACTCTGTCACCTACCTGTCTCCCCTCACCCTCCCACTCAATTTTAAAGCCTAATTCTTTAAATGACATTTCTTCTAAGAAGTCTTCCTGTCCCCCACCCCTACCCCTTTTCCCATTAATAACAATCATCTCTTTCAGACTTCACATAGAATCTTACTTTGTAACTCTCAAATGCACTTATGTAGTATTTGGGCATTAGGTTCAATAAGTATTAAGTGCCTACAATGTGCAAAGTACTTGTAAATTATGGTGAAGTAGCAATGACAAAGGAACAGTCTCATACCTCAAGAAGTTTGTTCTCCTGGCGGTAGGGGGGTGAGGAGGCATGCCAAAAACACGTACACATGTGTAAGAACAAAGTATACAGAGTCAGGGAAAAGTGATTTGAGGGGTGGGGCAACACTAACAATTGTGGAGATCAAGAAAGGGGTCATAGAGCTCATGACAACACAGCTGAGCTTTAAAGGAATTTAGGAATTCCTGCAATGAATAGAGCTCTAGGTCTGGAAGGGGGAAGACCTGAATTCAAATCTGGCCTCTGACACTTACTAACTGGGTGATCTTGGACAAGTCACTAAACTGCTATTTGCCTCAGTTTCCCCAACCATAAAATGGGAATAATAACATCCAACCCTCAGGGTTGTTGTAAGGAACAAATGAAGTAATTTTTGTAAAGCACTTAGCACAATGTCTGGCAC
>NW_020954590.1:84821105-84908251 GCF_900497805.2 Vombatus ursinus
AAGCCAGGTAACCCAGGAGGCAGAAATGAGAAGAGAGAAAATTTCAGGTATGAGGGACAGCCAGTGAATACATATGATTTGGGGAGATGGAGTGTAGTGTGTGAGTAATAGCAAGGGTGACGGTGTTACTGATTTGTAGAATTAATGGTCAGGAGTGAAGTGAAAGCAGAATAGAAAGGTAGGAAGGGACCAGGTTATGAAGGACTTTAAAAGTGAAACAGAGAATTTATAATTGGTCCTGGATGTAATAGGGAATCACTGTAATCTATCGAATGATGAGGTCAGACCTGCACTTTAGGGAGAACACTTTGATAGCTGAGTGGAGAATGGACTGGAGTGGGGAAAGACTTGAGGCAAAGAGACCAACCAAATGGATATTGCAGTATTCCAGCCATGAAGTGATGTTATTGTTGTTCAGTCACTTCAGTTGTGTCTGACTCTTCGTGACGCAATTTGGGATTTTCTTGGCAAGTATACCAGAGTAGTTTGCCATTTCGTTCTCCAATGAGGGTGTGCCAAGATGATGACAGTGTCAGAGGAGTGTCCGAAATCTATACCTCCAGTGTTCCAAAAGTAGAATCAACTTGGCAACAGATTGGATATGATGGCTGGGAGGGATGAGAGGCAGTGAGGGGTCAAAAATGACAAGAGGTAGAGGGAAAGAAGGAGAGCAGATCAGGCATGGAATATAGCCTTTGCAGAGGCATGGAAGAAGGATGTGGAATGCTGTATATAGAACAGCAGGTGCGGCAGGAATGTGGTGTTTGAGAAAGAATAACACCATTTTAAGTCTGCAAAGGTAGCCTGGAAACAGATTGTGGAGGGCTTTAAATGCAAACCAATCAATCGATAAGCAAAACAATTTCCCTTTTTTTCTCTCCTATCATCAATAGGGCACCAGTTTAGCTTCTTGAGTTGAGAATTGACACAATCAGATTTGTGCTTGTGTGGAGCATGGATTGGAAAAGGGAGAGACTGGAAGTAGAGAGACTAATTAGGAGACTATGGCAATAATCCAGGCAAAAGGAGAAGCAGACCTGAACTAGAGTGAGGATTGTGTGAGTCTAGCTAAGTAGCTAAGGGATGAATGGAAGAGCTGTGGTAGAGATATGGAATTTATAAGACTTGACAACTGATTGTATATATTGGAAGGAAAAATTAGTAGTACAGGATGGTTTGCAAGGATACAAACCTGGGTGATGGCAAGGATGGCAAAGCCCTCAATAGAAATAGGGAAGTTAGGAATGGTGGTTTGGGGTGGGGGGTGAGGAAGGAGAGATTATGAGTACTGTTTTGTGAATGTTGCAATTGAGGTACTCATGGGACAACCAGATGGACATGTCAAACAGTCAGAAAGTGTTGTGAAATGTAGATCTGGAGAGAGATTAGGGCTGGACGTGTGTGTGTGTGTGTGTGTGTGTGTGTGTGTGTGTGTGTGTACATATTGCTGTCATTTGTACAGAAATATTTGAACCCATGGGAACTGATCAGATTACCAAGGAAAAAAGTATAGGGAAAAAAAAGAAGAGGGCTGCGGACATAGGTGTAGAGTTCACATACTCTGAGTGGTTGGTATGTTATAATCCAGCAAAGGTGACGGCAGAGGAATGGTCAGGTTGTTAGGAGGATAATCAAGAGAAGAAAATGTTATGAAAGCTGAGGGAGAAGAGAGTAATCAAGAGTAAGGCTGCCATATTAAAAACTGCAGAGAGATAATGGAAAGGTGAAGGTTGAGAAAAGGCCATTGGATTTTGCAATTCAGAAATATTACTAACCTAGGGAGCAGTTTGTCAGGTGGTACAATTTGAAGCCAGATGGCAAGCGGTTGAGAAGTAAATAAGAGACCAGGAAGTGATGTACAGTGTAGACAGATTTTTTTTTTTCAGGAGCTTGGGTGTGAAATAGAGAAGATGTATAAGCTGTTGGCAGTGTAATGTGAAGACTTTTAAGGATGAGAAACCTGGACATATTTTTAGGCAGCAGAGAGGGAGCCTAGGAGTGAGAAGAAATTTAACATAAGAGAGAAGGAGCAGGCAATTTTGGGGCCATGCTCCCAGAGGAGATGGGATTAGGAGCACAAGTTGAAGGGTTGGCCTTTGTTAGAAGGGCAGTTTATGATGAGAAGTTAACTGTTTTCTCTGTTTTCATCAGACACTAAAACAAAGGAGAGAATGGACTTTGAGGTATAGAACTGAATAGAAGAAAAAGCCCATGGCTGATGGCCTCTATTTTCTTGGTCCAGTAGAAAGTGAGGTCCTCTGCTGAGGACTGCATGTTGCAGGAGTTTTGAGAGAAGAGTAGGTTTTACTAGCTGTGTGACCCTGGGCAAGTCACTTAACCCCATTGCCTAGCCAAAAAAAAAAAAAAAAAAGAAAGAAAGAAAAAGGAAGAATAGGTTTATAATAGTCACTCTGGGGAGTGAATAGCTCTTTGTGTTCATGTTTTTATTCCACTACTGGGTTTTTTAACATTAGAACCCCCTCTTAGCTAAATTTTACTTTTCCCTCAGTACTCTACCTCATTTTAACACTTCAGTGGATCTTCCATGTGGCTGTTACCTCCACCCTCGTCCATGAGAAATAGGTACAGAGGGAGTAGTCCCCTAATTTTCTTGATATTGGAAACTCCTGGATGAAGACCCTCCCTTTACCAAGATAGATCCACACCTTCTTTGCAGCTTGTGGTCTTAAAAAGTAGCCTGAAGGCACTAAGAATTTAGACAACTTCACCAGGGTCACACAACCAGCTTATGTTGAAAGTGGGAACTGAACCTAGCTCTTCCTGATTTCAAGTCATTTTGGTTACTAAAGGTTTTCATTGAACTCCAATCATGTGTCTAACAGAATATTATTGTTAAAAAGATTGCTTTATATTCTACAGAGAACCTGGGGGTCATTAAAAGTACTTGGCAATATCTTATGTAATCCAGTTTGCTCTGTTCCTCCCTTTCAATTCTGCACCCAGTTCAACATCCATCTGTAGTGTCTGTATTGGTGGATTAACTCCAGGGATTGTTTGTGCAATTATATATCATAATCTGGGCAATAGCTATTCTTAATTACTCTGATTTTTCCTGTATGGATAATTAGGTCAAACTCTTTTGAGTGATTTTAGTTCTCATTTGGTTGGCTCTTCAATGTTTTGAGGTTTGGTGCTATCAACCTAATGTAATTTGCAAGCAAGTTGGAGTATACGGTTCCAGAATATTTAGAGAATGCTTTCTTCTACTTTCACTCTTCGCTGGACATCCTTCAGGATCATGACAAACACACACTTCTGTTTTATACATCATTTCATATTTTTAATCAAAATTTTACTGAAAATAGTGTTTCATCTTTCAAGGAATTTCATGTTTTAAATATGTGCGCTGGAGAAGTCTCTTTAAGAGGTGTCATTTTGTTTTACTGAATCAAATACTGCTTTTGTAGCTAAGAAATAATAATGGGAGTTGAACCTTATATTTTCTGCACCTTTTTAGACAATCACATGATGGTAGATATGTGTTTATTTATGAAGGCTCACCTCTTTCCTTTGTTTTTCATACCTTTCTATGTGTAAAACTTTTTGATGTGTATATAAATTCTTGGGAAGATTTCCCAGAGATGAGAAATTAAGCACACATGTCAATAGTGATATTTCTTTTGTCATTAGCTTTCAGGTGAAAACTGCATCTGTGATTCTTCTCCCAGCCCCCGAAACATCCTCTTTCAGATATTTTTGGAATCAATCCCTAACCATCCAGTTACCTCCACCAAGGTGCTAAACCTAGAGTTAGGATTTGAACCATACCTTTGATAATTACTAGTTATGTGACTCTGGATATCATTTAATATCTCTCAGCCTAAGTTTTCTCATCTGTAAAATGGGGATAATAGGAGGGTTGTTGTGGGGCTCAAATTGAATTTTGTGTGTGTAATACATATATATAAATACACACATACATATATACATATAAAATGTGTGTATACATACATATGCTCACACAAACATATATGTGAATATATGTAGGTAGAGTTAGAGAAATAGTGCTTTGCAAAAGTTTAAAGAGCTATATAAATATTAGTTACTATATATGATGTCAACTGGCTGCCATTTTCATCTTTATTTTCTTTCATGCCATTACTATTTCCTCTTGTAGCTCACCAGACCTTAATATTGGAGTCCAAATTTGGGGTCTCAATTGTCATTATTGGAGAAAACATTTTGTTTAAAAAATCATTACCTATCTCTTTCATATTTCTTGTCTGATCATTATCCTTCTTCCAGTTTCATCTTGAAATGCTCTCAGAATATTCTATCTTAATTGGGTCTGCAGCCAAACTTGGTTGTTTCTTTTCTGTGGCTTTATGCTGTTTTGCAAGATGACGCTACTCATAATCATACACTATCCCCCTCTGTCAGATTTTACAAATGAGTTTATATTTGAAAAAAATATTGCCTTTGTCATATCTCTCCCCTTAGCTAGGAAGAAGAGTGTTGGCTAAGGTAGGACCTAGGATCCTAAGTCAGCATGGTGATTTATTTGTCACAGAAAGTTCCTTATGAAATGATTCTGAGGCAGTATAATGTAGTGCATAGAGAGTTGGCCTCAAAGTCTGGAAAATCTGGATTCAAATCTCACATTTGACACATATTGGCTATGTGACCCCAGACAAGTTACTTAATCTCTAAGACTACATTCCAGAGAAGGTACTAAACTTCATGAGTAGAGGAAGTTTCTTTACCTTATAGTTCCCTTTACCATTTTATTTCCCTGATCCTCATGAAATTGTGATTGTCACTGTCAATATCTGTTCTATGTATTTCCCATTTATTTTGTTACCAATAGCTAGTTGAAAAAGTTAGATTGGAGTTGTCTTAATTGTGCACTGTTTTTTATTTTAATAATTTAGGATTGATATTATTGTTTTAATGAGATGATGGTGTATGAACTGAAAGCTGATTCAGAAATGACTCTCACATTGATAATTAGTAATTTCCTGTCTGTTAAGAAATCATCAATTTCATTTTATGTAATCTTATCTGGTTCTTTTCTAGTGCTTCTAGTCTCTTTTTTAAAGAAAACTTTTTTTTTTATCTTATGAACTTTACAAACATGAATATTTCCACATACAAAGAAGAAAAAAAAGAGAACTGTATGTGAAATAGTTAAGTCTCTATTATGTATATCTTGTTTCTAAAAAGTACCACTAAATTTAATACATACATTTTTTTTGAGAGGCATTTGGGGTTAAGTGACTTTCTCAGAGTCATACAGCTAGTGAGTGTTATATATCTGAGGCCAGATGTGAACTCAGGTCCTCCTGATTCCAGGGTGGGTGCTCTATCCGCTGCGCCATTTAGCTGCCCTAACACATACATTTTTCTCAAGATAATATGGGTAATGTGCAACCCTTTGACCTTGTCCATTTCTTTATCTTGAATTATATTTTCCACCTCAATTTTTGTGTTGTTCTCTGATGATCACATTTGCATTGAAGTCAGTATTAAGGAGAAGCAGAATAATGCAAAAAAAGGGTGATGGATTTTAAGTTAGAAATTTTGGGTTCAAATCCCTACTTGCCACTTATTACTTGGTTGATTATGTACAAGTCACTTAACTTTTCTCAGCATCATTTTCCTCATCTGTAAAATGGAATTGTTGCACTCAAGTCCTTTTCAGTACTAAACCTATGAAGAACCAATTGTCCTGTTAAATCAGATGTTTAGATGAATAGCAAACATCTAAAAAAGAAAGTAATTTTCACAAAGAGCCAGCATACTTTATTAAGAACAGGATATTGTAGACTGACCTCATTTTATTTTTTGATAAGAGTTACTAAACTGGTAGCTCAGGGTAGTGCTATAGATATAGTTGACCTAGATCTTAATAAATATTTGATAAAGTCTCTCATGCTAATCTCATGGAAAAGATGGAGAGATATGGGTTAGATGATAGTAGAATCAGATGGGTTCAGAACTGGTTGATGACATGACTCAATAGTTTGATATTAACTTGGAATAGTCTAAGAGTGGAGTGTCTCAGGATTCTCTGTTTGGATCTGAGCTATTTATGTTGTCCTCAGTGATTTGGATAATGAATGATTGAAGTATTTATTTAGTACATATTCTGTGCAATGCACTGGGCTAAGCACAAATAAATAATATATCTATATAATAGGAACATAAATGAAATATTTATCAAATTTGAAGATGATACAGATCTGGATGTGATAACTAGCATGGAAGAGATGATGAAGTCCAAAAAAAATCTCAACAGACTAAACTTTGTGTTGAATATATTAAGATTAAATTTAGTAGGGCTGCATGTAAAATCTTACACTTGGGTTCAAGAAATCAACTTTGCAAGTAAATGAAGGAGCTAAGAATTAATTATGCAGAAGTTTTTTTCTGATGAATATGTGGAGATTTTAGTAGACTTGAAGTTCAATCTAAGGCAACAGTGTGTTATGGATATAGAGAAACTTTAATACAATCTTATGTTATATCAAGAAAGCCACAGTTAACAGAAATAGGGAGTCAGTAGTTAATCCTGCCTTTTCTCCCTCATTAGACCAAATTTGGAGTGCTTTGTTTAGTTTTGGATGTTATAGTTTAGGAAGGACTTTGATAAACTGGGGAGGATCTGCAGAAAGTCAACCGGGATGGTGAATCGCCTTGTAATATAGGATTTGCATTTCCCAGACACAGTTTCTTTCCTCCCACTTACAACATGGGGAAGCCTAACCTAAAAGAAGACAAATCTACCCCCAAACCTGATTGGCCTATACACAATGGTAGCTTCCTTTCCGGCTCCCTTCCCCTCACCCCTCCTCTCCATCCCCGAGCTAGCAGAAAGTTGCTTTAGGGTAGAGCTGTTCTTAGAACTTGATTGGCCCAAGCTTCCTTGATGCAGCTTTCGGGTCATCTAAGTACATAAAAAGTCCCAGTCATTTCCCAGGCTTTTCAGCATTGATGGATTGCAAAGTCCAAATGTGTAATCTTACCTTGCCCTGCTGACCATATAGAGATGAGGAGGAGGGATCACGTCCAGAGAAACTAAGTGCCCCTGTGTCCTCATTGCATATCCTTGTCGTATTAGGGAAAAGTAAACCTCTTTGTTTTAAATGTTCTATGATTTGCTGTAAAGGGGCAGATCTGTTCTGCCCTAATCATGCCAAATGTAGGGTTACATAATATCTTAGAGAATACTGAGATACTAAAGAAAGAGGGGCTCATACCATCTTGGTTATTAATAGGTTAATAGTTAATTAGGTTAATTGGGGGGGGGGAGTTTACTCACAAGAAGCAATCCTCCTGGACAGCAGCAGGACAAAGTAATATCATGGATCCTTGAGCCAACCCCAGGCCAGGTCAGGTATTATATAGAAACAGAACAAAGAAGACATAGTTCCAGGAGTCATGTGCAAGTTTTCCCATGAGATAATTAGTTTCTTTGGCTGTTTTCATTTACTCAAGGTAGTTGAGTAACATCACACACTTGCAAGTGCTCCATATCAAGGCTGGTGTTAGAGCCATACCTACAACTGGAGAACATAAAGAAGGGAATAATCCATGGAGACATGACAGCTGTCTTCAGGTATTTGAAGGGCTATCATGGGGGAGAGAGTTTAGGCTTAGAATAAGTAAAAATGAATAGAAGTTGTAAACAGGCAAATGTAGGCTTGATGTCATGACAACGCTTCCTCTCAACTGTTGAGGAACCCTCTGTAAGAGAAATGGCTTCCCTCAGGAAGCAATGGTTATTTTTACAAATACTCACCCTAAGTACTGCAATGTGAGATGACCAAGTGCCTCAAGAAATTCAGGATAAAGCCAACTTTGACAACTCCTTTATTGCCCCTATAGGAGAACTTGTGATCTGTCCTCTTTACCTGGACTTCTTTTAGAGTGAAAATGTTAAGTTGGATATGGTTCATATCATCCAACAGTATGTCTGCATGTTGACCTGTGGGCAAGGCTGTCGCATTTTGAGTACCAACAACCGAACTAAGATGCTCTAAGAACTCTGTGATCTTTAGTACCCTCTACTTCATTTTCTGCTACTCCATCAGAAGTAAAAAGGACCTGCACCTGATTTTGGACCATTTAGTATTTTTCTTTGTTTCATGGGTTACTATAGCTAGATAATCTGTCACCAAATGGCCAACTGACTAGTGGTGAGCCTCACTAAGCTCCAAATGCAATAGAGTATTGATATGATTCCAGTGCTAAATTCTATGATTCTATCATCTTCTTCAAGCCCATGAACCCCAAATATGGTAGCTACAATGAGTGGTGTTTTATAAAGTGCTTTACTTAAATTATTCCATTTTGATTCTCAGAATAATCCATAAGGTAAATTAGCTAGGTAGGCATTAATATATCCATTTCACAGATGAGGAAACTAAGGCCCATAGAAATTAAGTGCTACACCCAAGGATGCAGAGCTAGTAAATGTCAAGGATAGAATTCTCAACTCTTTTTCACAGCACGTCAGCTCCCTCTCAAATATGTTCATGTACTTTTTTTTCTACCTTTTCACAGGTCCCCAAGCACTTGTTTGCCTGATAGCTACACAACTGATTATATCCCAGAGTCTAGATTTGATGAAATGACATTATTTAATTTAAGGCATTAAGCTGAGGGAAGGCTGCATTCAGGAAAAAAATATGAAGTCGGCAGTTTCGTTTATATGTTTTCCATCTTCCTCAGCACCCATTATTTTTATGCCACTTTCTCCTTCCCTTTCCACAACTCCTATGATGGAAAGAGAAAGGATCTGTAGTCAGAGAAGCTGAGTTCAAATCTTAGATCCCCTATTTTACCTGGAATCATTAATTATGTGGTCTTGGGGAAGTCAGAACTCTAGGACTCACTTTGCTAATTTTTAACACGAAGGTATAGATGATCTCTAAGGTAGATTCCAGGTTTAAATTCTATATTCCTGTGACAAGAATCTCCCAGAGTCATGCACTAAAGCTTGTCCTTCTCAGTAGCATACCATGCTCTGGACCTTTTCATCAAAGCCTCCCAGGACTGAATACCATTCCCTCACAGACCTCCTCTCAGCTAGCTCATTTAATGAGCAGATTCATACTATAACACAACACTTTAGCATCGTTAGGCTGCTCACTGTTGTAAGACCCATTGATTTAATAGCAATATCCTCTCAGTGATACTGTGTGTCTGTAAAAATGTCATACCACCATTTCAGAAAGAATCAAAATCGTTGATACCCTAAAGATCAAGAAGGCTGCAGGATATTACCAATAATGACTATTTTTCATGAAAAAATGGAATTTTGTTTGTGGTTACCAACATTCTTCCAATCCTCTAGATTCATAACTTCGGTGTTATATTCAAATCCTCGTTCTCACTCACCCCATGTATTTAATGAGTTGCTGAATCATGTCTTTTCTAACTCCACAACATTTCTTACATATGTTAATTTCCCTTTATTTCCACAACACCATCCTACTTGAAGCCCTCACTTCCTATCATCTGGACCATTGCAATGGCTTCCTAATTAGCCTCCCTGTCTCTCCCTTCTCTAATCTATCAGTTGTAGTAATAGTGTTGAACTCACAAATAGAGACAGAGGTCACTAAACTGCACCTAAAGATCCCCATGGGCTATATGTTGACCTCGATAATCACAGTTTAGTATATCTATGTTTTATTGTATTTTAATTTATTTCATTAAATATTTCCCAATTACATTCTAATCTTGTTCCAGCTGCACTCAGGAGTGCCATAGGCAGCATACTATCTGAGGGCTGTGTATTTGACATCTGTGCTTTACATACACACTAAACTGATTTTCCCAAAGCAAGAGTCTGACTGTGCCACTCGATAAATTCTACAGGGTCTCTATTACTAACTATTACTATCTCTATTACTAATTCTAACTCCTCTGTCTGGCATTTCAAGTTCTTCCCAATCAAGATGTTCTTATTGTTCCTCATAGGTGACAACCCCAGGAAGGCTGTCCCTCTTGTCCAGAATGCTCTCCATCCTCAATTCCACCTCTGTAAATCCCTAGTCTTCCCCAAGATTTTATATATGCTTTGTTATATAGGTGTATGTTGCATCTTGCATTGTACTGTAATCTCTTTGAGGGCAGAGACTGTTGTTCCTGTCCTTTTGTCTTCCTATCCTCAGTGTCTAGCAAAGTGCTGAAGTGCTTACTGACATGTAAGCCTTGTCATACAGCAAGAATGAAAGACAGCGCAAGTACTACACTAGTATTCTCTAAAACATTAAAAGGTCTGGAGCTGCATTGGATGTATCTTGTTTGGAGGATTTATAGAAGAACATGAATGGCAGCATGCAGGATGAGAAGAGATTGTGATCTTGTACCTTCAAAGGAAATTAGCCCCAGTGAAATCACAGATCTATTTAAATAATTCATGAATGAATGAAAATTAATAAAAAAAATTGTCACATATTTATTATGTGTCAGACACTGTGGTGAAGATAACAAATAAAAGCAAGCAAGACAGTCCCTGGCCCTACCCTCTAGGAGCTTCCATTCTAATAGAAAAAGAAAACACATAAAGGGGAGCTACAGGTGGAAGCTAGGGTCAGCTAGGTGGTGCAGTAGATAGAATGCTCGGCCTGAAGTCAAGAAGACATCTTCCTGAGTTCAAATCCAGCCCCAGACACTTACTAGCTGTGTGACCCTGGGCAAGTCACTTAACCCTGTTCACCTTACTTTTCTCATCTGTAAAATAAGCTGGAGAAGGAAATGGCAAACCACTCCATATCTTTTCCAAGAAAACCCCAAATGGGGTCATGATGAGTTGGACATGACAGAAAAAACTGAACAGAAGAGTTGGAAGAGGCAGGGAAGGCTAAAGAGGCATAGTTTGGAACTAGGCAGGAAGTGATGGGTTCCATTTGCCTTGTTCCAAGCAAGTGGTGAAATCTCGTAAGTCAGAGAGCAGAACCCAAGAGAAGGAGTCTATTCTTGCCAGTAGGAAGTGGGTGACTAAGCACAGTTTAGAGCTGGCCTGGAAACAAAGATTTCTGCTTTTACCTGCTTGCATTGTGACTAGGTCTCTCAGTGACTTAACCCAAAAGAGTAATTTTAACAATTTCAGGAACTATCAGTGAGGAGCGGAGTATGTGATTTGGTGGGGGTGGGAGAAGGTTCTTTGGTACTCATTGAATCAAACTAAATGAGTAACTTCCTATTTTGCCCATGTGTCAGAACTAATCCTGCTGGAGTTGTAGATTCAAATCTAAAGATTTTAGAGGAACATCAGTCTAACCAGTTCAGGGCTGAAACTGGTATAACTCCCATCCAGGAGTACTACTAATTATCATGACTTTTGGTGCCACTTTCTCATAGAACCTTCCTTGATCACTCCAACTTGAAGTCATCTCTCCCTTCTCTAAACTTTTATAGCATTTTCATGGAGCTTTAGTTCTTAGATTTAGAGCTGTTGGAGACCAATTAGTCATAATACCTTATTTTATAGATGAGGAAACCATGGTCCAAAGAGGATAAGTGATTTGTTCGGAATCACACAGGTAGTGAGTGACAGAGCTAGATCTTCTGGCTCCAAATTCAGTGCTTTCCCTACGGTGTACCCCACACTGCCTCTTACAGTCTTTTACCTTTTATGACACTTAGTACATAGCTTCATTTTATAGTTGCATGTACATGTCTTTTCTTTCCTACCAAAATAAGACATATTTTTTTTTCATCTTCTCTACCAAGTTATAAGTTTCATTAGGGCAGAGCCCATGTCTTGGTCAACTTTCTATTCCTTCATTTTGAGCACATTACTACATGGGTACTTAACACATGTTTTTTAGATGAATCTTGTTCTGCATTTGAAAATATTTTGAAGCTAGTCTGATTTTATTGTGATTTTAACTGAGATACAATCAATGCTGCTCTTTCTGCTTAAAAGAATATTTAAATGGCAAGCATCGCCCAGTAAAAGTAAATCTTCTATGAACACAGAATAGCTCCTGATGTCCTTTGAGTTTCTGTCTGCAAAATATTCCAAAAGCTTAGTACTGCAATACATAATATGATGGATGCATCCAGGTGAGTGGAACACACCTGTCACAAATAAAGCCTATAAAAATGCACTGCCACCACTGTCACTTAGTTCCTTTAGCAACAAGCATAAAGTGCACTTAATTCTAGCTTTCTGTTCCTTCTGACATTTCCTTCTGAGCCATAACTGTAAAAATGTTGTTTTGTCTCCTGTTCTTAATTTCCGCTTCAAACAACCTATTTTTCTGAGAAAAGCAAAATATAGAATTATTTTTCTTAACATCTGATTAAGACTCTTCACAATCAGTGAGTAAGATGGAATTATATCTCCCTGGGAATAGTGAAATAGTTAACAACAGCAATAGTTACATAGATTTATGATTAATTTTCCCCTATCACTATAGCAAAATGATCTCTACTTTCCAAATAAAGAAAGGAATTTTCTTTTCTTTTAATTTTTATCATAAGCTTAAGAACTCTGAATCCCTCCAATGCAAACAAATAAGTTTTAATCATAATAATTTTTAAAAAGTGATTATTGACAAAAGAGAGAGACAGTTTGGCAAAATAGATAGAGTTCAGCTTAGAGTCAGAAGGTCTGGGTCCTGTCTGACACAAACTAGCTCTGTGAACCGGGTAAGTTGCCAATTTGCATTGATGGAGAGTTTACATACCATGAGTACACAGAACAATGAAATCATAGATCTGGACAAAATAAGATATTAAAAAGCAATAACCAAGACAACTTGTTTACTACTATGTCCTCCTCTGATTTCTTCTTCTTTTGTGTGCTTTTGACCCCATTGAATTTTGTTATTATCATTATTGCTTTTGAAATAATAATAATCAGGGTGTGGGGCAGTTAAGTGATGCAGTGGATAGAGTGCCAGGTCTAGAGTCAGGAAGACCTGAGTTAAAATCCAACCTGAGACACTTACTAGCTGTGTGATCCTGGGAAAGTCACTTAACCCTGATTGCCTCAGTTTCCTCATCTATAAAATGAGCTGGAGAAGGAAATGGCAAACTACTCCAGTATCTTTGTCAAGAAAACCCCAAATGGGGTCATAAAGAGTCAGATATAACTGAAACAACTGATCAAACAATAATCAGCGTTTGTACATTGATACATTAAAGTCTTCTTTCTCGGTACTGCATCACCTCATGTAAGCCTTTCCATCTTTCTTCATTTGGATCATTTCTTTTAGATATATAATATTGAGTGGATTTAGTCTTGGCCTTGGCCTGCTGGATTTGAATTCTGCTGAGGGACTAGCCTTAGGCACTATGACTCTGCAAATTACTCATTTTCTCTCAGCTTCAGTTTCCTTATCTTTAAAATGAGGATTGGGCCAGCTAGGTGGCGCAGTGGATAGAGCATTGACCCTGAAGTCAGGAGGATCTGAGTTCAAATCTGGCCTCAGACCAAACACTTGACACTTAACTAGCTGTGTGACCCTGGGCCAGTCACTTAAATCCAATTGCCTAAAAAAAAATGGGGGTAATACTCATGATAAAGGATAATCTGATGTGATTAGGAGGGAGTGAGAGACTTAGAAATGAAAAAGATAGGGAGAGGGACTGGACCCATGATTTCATCAGTTTAGAGGGCTGCCAACAAGGAACCATTTCTCCCTTTGCAGATTGGCACCTCCTCCATAAATTAGAGAGCAGCTTAGAACACTGACAAGTTAGGTGACCTGACCAGAGTCACACAACCAGAAAGTGTCAAAGGCAGGACTTAAAACCGGGTCTTTCTGGCTCCCAGGCCAGCTGTCTAAGCAGCTTGGTTGCACCATGGGCCTAGAGTCAGGAAGAAATGAATTCAAATCCAGCCTCCAATACTAGGAAAATGTGTAGTTAAAGGACAAGTCATTTAACCCCTGCCTGCCTCAATTTCCTCAATGTAAAATGGGATAATAATAAATCCTAGCTTCACAGAGTTGTCGTGAGGATCAAATGAGATAATAATTGTGAAGTACTGAGCACAGCACTAGGCATATAATAGGTACTTTATAAATGATTATTCTGGGGGCACAGTCAATATAGGTACAGAGTACAGAGTACAGGTGAGTACCCAGCTGAATTCTACCAACATCCCCCTCCAAACAACTTTAAAATAACTTCTCAAATCAAGTTTTGGAGAGTAGAGCCACCAAAAGGTCAGTGTGAAACTTTTGTCCAGCCCAAAAGGAGGTTGGCAAGATTGATCCTCAACACCAGGGTCAGGGCTTGTCCTGAAGCACTGCACAGCAGTACCAGCAGAGAGTCTTGAAGTGGTTTCTATAGAGGCAGCAGCAGCAGCAGCTTCTGGAGTTCTCAGACTAGAGACAATAAGGGCATCAGACAACTTGTCAGAAAGAGATTATAGAGGACCCTTTGCTGGCACTGGGTGCAGCTGGCACTAATTGGCACCTCTATTACCCATACAGAGTTCTGGGTTACAGTTCTAGAACAAGGGCCCTTCCTGGATAAGGATCAGAGCCCAGACTAGGAGAGCAGTGACCACACCTCTCCCCATATCCTACCTTGGAAGCACTGAAAAGTTGCAGATCTTTAAAATTACCTCTGAAAATAGCATCATGAAAAATCCTGAAACTTAGAACAGAACCTTCCCCCTGCCAAGTGAGCAGAGCCAACTTCAGCACAAAAATCAAAGTCAAGAAAAAGACTGGAAGAAAAAAGAGCTTGATGGGCAGGGGAAGCTAGATGGTGCAGTGGATAGAGCACCAGCCTTGGATTCAGGAAGACCTAAGTTCAAATCTGGTCTCAGACACTTGACACTTACTAGCTGTGTGACCCTGTGCAAGTCGCTTCACCCCATTGCCTCGCCAAAAAAAAAAAAAATTGAGACTATGGTCTCAGGAAAGAAAATAACTACAAGCAAAGCCTCAAAGAAAAATGCTAATTGAATACAAACCCAAGAAGAATTCCTGGAAGAGAGAATGAAAGAGATAAAGGAAAAATTGGGGAAAGAAATGAGAGTGAAGCAAGAGAATTATGAAAAGAGAATTAATAGCTCAGTGAAAGAGGCACCAAAAATACTGAAGAAAATGATACCTTAAAAACCAGAATTGGTCTCATAGTAAAATAGGCAGAAAAATTCACTGAAGAAAAGACCTCCTTAAAAAGCAAAATTGGCCAAATGGAATAAGAGACACAGCAACTCACTGAAGAAAATAATTCCTTAAAAATTAGAATTTGGTAAGTGCAAACTGATGACTCTGTAAGACAATAGGAAACAACAAAACAAAGTCAAAAGAAGGGAAAAATAAAAGAAAATGTGAAATATCTCATCAGAAAAACAAGTGAGCTGGAAAATAGATTAGGAAGAGATAATTTAAAAATGATTGGAACTACCTGAAAGCCATAATTAAAAACAGAGCCTAGACAATATATTTCAAGAAATTACAAAGGAAAACTGACCCAATATCTTAGATCTAGAGGGCAAAATAATAGAAATTAAAAAAGTCCACTGATGACCTATTAAAAACATCCCAAAATGAAAACCCCAGGAATATTATAGCCAAATTCCAGAGCTCCCAGGTCAAGGAGACAATACTCCAAGCAGTCAGAAAGCAACAATTCAAATATCATGGAGCTATAGTCAGAATCACACAAGATCTATCAGCTTTCATGTAAAAGGAGCAGAGGGCTTGGAATATAATATTACAAAGCAAAGAAACTAGGATTACAACTAAGAATAACCTACCCAGAAAAATTAAGTATGATCCTTTAGGAGAAAAATGGATATTTAATGAAATAGAGGACTTTTAAGCATTCCTGATGAAAAGATCAGAGCTGAATAGAAAATTTAACCTGGAAACAGAAGACTCAAAAGAAGCACAAAAAGCTAAACATGGAGGAGTAATCATAAGGGACTGTAAATAAAGTTAAACTGTTTACATTCCTATATAGGAAGATGATGCATGTAATCCTAAGAACGTTATCATTAGTAGGACAGGTAGAAGGATTTTACATAGACAGAGGGCATGGGTGTGAGTCTATTATATTGGAATGATCTCTAAAAAATAAATGAAAAGTTAAGAAATAAGAGACATTGGCAGAAGAGGTAGAATGAGGAAAATATTCTCGTATAAAAGAGGCACACAAGAACTTTTATACATTCCCCAACTGATAAGTGGTCAAAGGATACGAAGTTTTCAAAGTAGGAACCAAAGCTATCTATAATCATATGAAAAAATACTCTAAATCACTATTGATCAGAGAAATGCAAGTTAAATGTAAGTTTGAGGTACCTCCTCACACCTATCAGAAATGACATGCTGAAGGGGATGAGGGAAAATAAGTACACTAATAAACTGTTGGTGGGGTTGTGAACTGGCCCAAACATTATGGAAAACAATTTGGAACTATGCCCAAATGGCTACAAAACTACTACATCTGTACCCCAGGGATCAAAGGGAAAGTAAAAGGACTTATACATACAAAAATATTTATAGCAGCTTTTTTTGTGGTGGCAAAGAATTGGAAATTGAGGGGATGCTCATCATCAATTGGGTAATGGTTGAACAAGTTATGGAATATTATTGTGATGGAGTACTATTATGCTATAAGAAATGATGAGAAGGGTGGTTTCAGGAAAAAACAATAATAACAACAACATGGCAAGACCTATATAAACTGATGCAAAGTGAAGTGAGAAGAACCAGGAGATCACTGAGAAGAACCAGGAGTTGTAATGATGGTCAACTATGAAAGACTTGGACACTCTGATCAATACATTGATCCAAAACAATTCCAAAGTATTCGTGATGAAAAAAATGCTATCCACCTCCAGAGAGAGAACTGATGAACTTTGAGTGCAAATTAAAATATGACTTTCTCACTTTATTTTTCTTGCTTTTTTGTGATATTCCTAATATGAACATATGTTTTGCATGATTTCGTATGTATAATTGATATAATTTTGCTTGCCATCTCAGTGTGGGGGAGGGGGAGAATTTGGAACTCTAAATTTGAAAAGAAAAGAATGCTAAAAATGAATAAATAATAAGTTTTTAAAAATGAAATAAAATAATTGATTGTTCCCTCCTCACCCCATCCACTAAGCAGCACTGCTTCTTATAAAAACAAACGTGTTGATACAATTTAAAACATATATGTGTATATTCATAAATATATACACATATGTGTATATAATACATATGCATATATGTTATATATAAAATAATATGCATACCTACCTTACAGAGATTCTATGAGACTCAAAAACAGCTATAGCTAAAGTGTTTTGCAAATCATGATATGCTATATAAATGTTGGTTACTATATTTTGAAAAATTATAATACATTCATATACCATAATTTGTTCAGTTTTTTCCCTGATCATTGGATGTGTGAGTTGTTTCCAGTTTTCTGCAATTACTTTAACTGTGAGGAGTTAAAATGTATACATCTTTGGGACTAATGTTTGCTCATTCAAAAGACAAGGAACTGGAAACATGGTACATTCTGGAGACATTGATCAATTAGTATTCTTTAGCAATTCAGAAATTTTTTTTTTTTAACCAAAGATTACCTCTGTGACACATGTCCTGACCTTTTCCATACAAAAGAAATGTATTGTTCCAACAGGACAAATTTAGTTGCTAAAAAGGTGTGCAGCTTTGTAAAAATAAGAGTTTATTTCTCCTAAAATAGACACTACTTTTTCTGTCATGTTCCATCGCCAAAACCTTAAGGGACTGCAAGTCATGAATCCTTAATATATTTTAAGTGAACCCATGAAGCAGATTGCCCAGGTCATCTTGCTCTCTAGATGATAAATTGGTTAAGTCAGCAAGTATTTATTAGGTGCTAGGGATACAAATACAGTGCATGGACCATCCCTACTTGAGAGGAACTTATTTTATAATTTATATATATTTTATAATATAAAGACACATACACACACACACACACTCACACACATATATACACACACACATATATGTATACATATACATACACATATGCACACATACATCTATATATGCACACATACTATATATACACATACACACAAATATGTGTGTATATATATATATATAAGTACATGTATACGTGTGTATGTGTGTGTGTATAGGAATTGAGGGGATTAGAACACTAAATGGTATTGAGAATTAAGTGAATCATACTAGCTCCGTCTTGTGATTCAGTTCTGGAGCCAACTAAGTTCCCTTTCTATTCAATTTCTAGTCCAATTTATGTCCTTTGAGAAAACTTTATTCAATTATGGAAATTGAGAAAACTTTATTGCATTGTTTGAACCTAGCCCTGCATAGCTGGGAAGCTGGACCATCTTGGTGAGGGGGAGGGGAAGGAGGGGAGAAAATTTAAAACTCAAAATCTTATAAAAGTGAATGTTGAAAACTAAAAATCAATTAATTAATTAAAAAAAAAGTTTAAGAACATTCTCCCCAGGAATCAAAGTAGTATAAGGGAGGATGTGCCCTCGGCTATTGGAGGGGAAATGCTTTGTAACTTTTGTTCTTCTTATATCTTCTTAATAAATATTTCCCTGTAAAAGCTAATTGAAGATAATTGGTTAAATTAAACTTGGGTGCTAATCACTGGTGGTGAACATTAAGCAGAACACATGAGAATGGGAGTTCAAACCAATAGGATTAGAGAAAGGCTGCCTCCTCCACCCCACTAGAACCTGAGAGAAAGATGTAGCCTAATAGACCTGACTCTGTAAGAATTAGTAATTGGAATAAAGTAATTGGAATCAGGGCTTACAATGACTATTTAGGCATGGATGACAGCTGGTACAAAGGCATGGATATGGGAGGAAAGAGAAAAAGCCAGTTTGGCTAGATTGCAGAGTAGAGAATGGGGAATAAAGTCTAAGGGGTTGGAGAGAGAAACTGGGACCTGGTGAAGAGCTTTAAAAGTCAAACAGAGGAGTTTTTGTTTGATTCTAGAGGATATGTAAAGCCCCTGGAGTTTGCCAATTTAGGGTAATGACATGATCAGATCTGAACTTAGGGAAAATCTCTTTGGCAGCAGGGTATAAGGTATACTGAAGTGGGAAAAGACTTGAAGCAGAGTCAACCAATTAGGAGGCTGTTGTGACATTCTTGGAAAGAAGTGTTGAAGAACTGGACTTAATATGGCAGCTGTATGCATAGAGGTAAGGAATCAGATGTGAGAGAGATTGTGGATTCAGTTATTCATTAGAATTTTGGATTCAGTTATTCATTAGAATTGTGAGGTGAGGGAGAGTGAGGACTTAGGATATGCCAAGTTTATGAATCTAGAAGACTACAAGGATGGTGGTGCCTTTGACAGAAACAGGGAAACTCGGAAGAGCAATACATTTGGAGAGAGAGAGATAATGAGTTAAGTTTTGGACATTTTGAGCTTGAAATATCTCTGGAATATCCAGTTTGAAACTCGAGAGAGAGAGAGAGAGAGAGAGGGCAAGAGAGGAGAGAAGACAGAGAGACAGAGACAGAGAGACAGAGACAGAGAGTATAGAGAGAGAAGAGAACCTAGAACACAGCCTGGTTGAACACCCACAGTTAAAAAGGATGATCTGGATGATGAACCAGCAAAAGAGACTGGGAAGAAGAGGACCAAATGAGAAGAATGAGGACTGAAAAAAAGACTGGCAAACCTGAAACACTGAAGCCCTTTTTATTGGAGGAATAGCCTTAGTCATGGAAGGTCATTGGCAGCTCTGAGGAAAATCTTTAGTGATTGTCTTTAGTGATTAAAGCAGGATAATATGATTAATCTGAGAATACTGGTCAATGAAGGCCCTCATATGGCTGAATTCTCTCGTTTTATTACTCATCCTATCTTTCATATCTTTTCTTCACTTTGTGGTTACTTAGCCTCTGGCTTCTAATTACTTTAATTTTTTTCCCTGTATCATCATTGGTCTTCCCCCATTTTGATGTGGGGAAGTGGATATGTGGAGAAAATGGAAAGGCTTTATATTTCAAATTGATACCAACCAATTATATACCCAGTAGCAAATATTTTCTAAAATGGATATCAGACAAGTTTAATACAATGGCAAAGTAAGTATGCACAGTCTTTTTACAGAGGGGTCTTATAAGAGACTTAACTTCCCCTTGTGCAAGTACCCTAAAAAAAGACGACTCATTGGAATGGTGGGGGTGAGAAGGTATAGCCAGCAAATGGGAAAAAGAAGGAAAAAAACCAACCAAAAACCAATTCCTGCTTTCACAACCACTGCTCCTGCTGAGCTTATAAATTGAAATGCCAGTGAACAAAATAGATAGAGTGAAAAAATTCATGGTGCTGGCAGATAGAAACACAGTGGCAATCTCCTGGAGAAGCCCCAGGGATGTTGGAGAAATGGAAGAAATTGCCTGTTGAAGAAATAAAATAGATTATTTCTGTACATACTTCCCCTATAAACATTCTTCAACTAGGTAGTGAGCACTCAGCTTTTGATCCCTGCTAGTATATATATATAATTGTCTTTGTCTTCTACTTTGCTGTGTTCTGTGACCCTATAGGCAATAAGAGAATCCTGGAACAATGACTGATGTGGAGAATTAAGAATATTATACAACCCATGTCTGTATAATGCAGTATTAATTGACTACTAGTTGTATGTAGGAGCTCCTTCCCTCCAAAGACATTCCAGAGACCTCTGGGAATAGAATATTACTGTACTCCACCTATAGCAAGTGAAGGAAGTACCTCAGTTAGGAACCAGACTACAGGGTCTCAGATTTTTGGCACATGAGGCTATATCTCAACTCAACCCCAACAAAGCTATCTCATTTTCTAGGTATACTTTGAGTCTTCATTTAATTAAAATCCTAGCCTATGAGCCCCATTTGATGCATTTACCTTTACTAGTCAGTTATGGGACATAAGTAATTCATATCAAAGTCATTAATGAAATAGCATAATAAAAAATGGCAATAAAACATTTCCTCCATGTATCTGGGATATACTTCCCTACAAATACACCATTAGAGGGAAGAATGGAGACACAGTGGGCACACTGTGGAGGGGCAAATGTTAAAAATTAATTATCTGTAATAAAAAGGAAACTGAGGACAAAGTTACCAAGCCATCTATGATTTAATTTGCAGAGCTAGCATTTGCATACCAAGCCAGGTCACCTGACTCCCCAGAGGTCAGGGACATGGAGTGATTTACAGAGCTGATTTTTATAACAAAAAACAGGAATTAAAAAAAATGACGAGAACCTGTTTTAAATATAATTCATAAGTACATGCTAGACATATACAAATCAAATACAATGTAGTATTGGAAGGGGAAAATATTGGCATTTGTGGGAATCAAGAAAAGCCTCCTCAGTGAGTAGGTGACATTTGAGATGAGCCCTGAAGGAAACCAGGGATCCCAGGAGCAGGAAACGTGAAAGGAGAGCATTCCAATCATAGGGAACAGCCAGGGCAAAGCTGTGGGAACGTGATATGGAGTGTTGTGTGTGAGCATCAAAAATTAGGCCAGCTTGGCTGGACCATTGATTATGGGAAAGGGAGTAAAGTGCACTGTCTGGAAGGGTAGGGAGGAGTCAGGTTGTAAAGGGCTTTAAATGACAAATTGAGAACTTTATCTTCGATCCCAGAGGTAATAGGGAGCCCCTGGAATTTATTGAATAGGGGAGTGACATGACCAGGTCTAAATTCAAAAATCACTTTGGCAGCTACTATGTAGAGAATAGATTGGAGAGGGAGACATGAAGTAGGGATATCAAATAGGAGGCTATTGAAATAGTCCAGATGAAAGGTGATGAAGTAAAATAGGGTGGTGGTCCCATAAATGGAGTGAAGGGATCAGGTGAGAAATCTTCTGGATGAAGAAATAGCAAGATTTAACAATTGATTGGATATTAGGAGTGAGAGTGAGGAATTGAAGACAATGGTACTCTCAATAGTAACAGAGAATAAGGAAGAAGGAAAGGCTTTATGGAGGAAGATGAGTTCTGTTATGGATATATTGAGTTTGAGAAGCCTATGGACATCCAGTTTGAAGTTTCTAATATTCTGAGGATGAGATCAAATATTCATGAAGAGGACCTGTTCTTAGTGAGAAGGGCCATCTATTCATCAGACTGGAATAAATAAATAATACATAAATAATATTGGGGATAAGGTCAAGAGTGAATTCATAGGATTGCGAACTGAGGAAGAATAGAGAAAAAAGAGCTCAGAACAGAGCCCTAGAATATACCTTTACATAGAAGGTGGGACTGAGATAGTGAATCTGCAAAGGAGACTAAGGGTGAAGACTGAGGAAAAGTCATTGGATTTAGCATTAAAGAAATCATTGATGACCTTGTAGAAAGCAGTTTCTTTTTCTTTATTTCTTTTTTTTCCTTTTTTTCCCTTTTTTCACTTTTCAAAAAAATTAATTTACTTTTTTTGGTTACATTTTAGGTTCCAAACTGTTTCCTTCCCTCCCCACCCCACACTAGACAAGGCCACCATTTGACAGAGATATAATCTATAGGCATGGATATATCTAAACCTATATAGATATCTTTATATATGTAAAAGTATACTATGCATACTTCTATTTATCAGTTCATTCTCTGGAGGTGGATAATATCTTCCTTCAACAGGTGCTTTGTAGTTGATTTGAGTAATTATAGAACTCAGAATAACTTAACCCTTCCAAGTTGTTCTTTGAACAATATTGCTGTTACTGTATACAATATTCTCTTGGTTCTGCTCATTTCACTAATTATTTCATACAAACCTTTCCATGTATTTTTCTAAAATCAACCAGCTCCAACATTTCTTACAGCACAATAGTATTTCATAACAATCATATACCACAACTTGTTTAGCCATCCTCCAATTGATAGAGGTCCTCTGAATTTCCAATTCTTTGCCACCACAAAGACAGCTACTATAAATATTTTAGAACATATAAGTTCTTTTCCTTTTCCCTGATCACCTTGGGAAACAGACCTAATAGTGATATTGCTGGGTCAAAGGGTATACACAGTTTTATAACTCTTTGGGTATAATTCCAGATTGCTCTCCAAAATGGTTGAATTAACATTTCTACCAATAGTGTATTAGTGTCCCAATTTTTCCACATACCCTCCAGTAATTCTTATTTTCTCCTTCTATGATTTTAGCCAATCTGATAGGTGTGAGACGAACTCAAAGTTGTTTTAATTTGCATTTCTTTAATCAATAATTATTTAGACCATTTTTATATGATTACATGTAGTTTTGATTTCTTCATTTCAAAACTTCCTATTCATATCCTTTGACCATTTATCAATTGAGGAATGACTCATATTCTTATAAATTTGAACAAGTTCTTTATATATGTGAAATATCAGACCTTTACCTGAGAAACTGCCTAGAAAAATTTTCCAAACCTTCCTGTGGAAAAAAAAGTGAATAAGTGAGACATGATTGAAGAAGCTATAATAAACATTCCTGTGGAGGGAAAAAATTTCCCCCAATTTTCTGCCTTCCTTCTAATCTTGGCTATATTGGTTTTATTTGTATAAAACTTTTTTAATTTAATGTAATCAAAAATTTCCATTTTATATCTCACAATGCTCTCTATCTCTTGTTCATTCATAAATTCTTCTCCTATCCATAAGTCTGATAGGTAATATGTTCCATGTTCTTCTAATTTTCTTATATCTTCCTTTATATCTAGGTCATGTATCCATTTTGACCTGACCTTGTAAAGATATTGGTCTATGCCCAACTTCTGCCAGATTGCTTCCCAGTTCTCCCAACAATTTTTATGAAGTAGTATATTCTTATTCCAGAAACTTAAATCTCTACATTTGTCAAACACAAGGTTATTATAGTCATTTACTACAGCATATTGTATGTCTACTCTGTTCCACTGATCTACCTTCATATTTTTAGACAATACCAGATAGTTTTGATAATTACTACCTTATAATATAGTTTGAGATCTGGTACTACTAAGCCCCCTTCCTTTGCATTTTTCCACATTAATTGTGGGAGAGATGAGAGAGACTGAGGCAGGCCGATGGGCCTCTTCAGTCATCTCAGAACAGAAGACTTGGTTGAAGTCAACAGTTGAACTCTCTTCTTCAAGGACTGAGGGAAATTAAAAAAAAAATCTGTTCTTTTCCCAACTTCCCCTGCCGGTGCCTATCCAGTAACTGGCAGTATAATACACTCTACTTGCTTCTTTTGCTAAACTATTTCCTGTATCTTGATCTTGCTTCAAATATAAAGAGACTAAGAATTAGCTAAAGCTAAAATAAATAAATAAATAAAGGCAGATAGCAAAAACCTGTCTGAATATTGGGGATTTTCCTAACTGGGGGCTCTGAGCTATTGTGATTATACTACTGATATTTCATCTTATATAAACTCTTTAAATATCAGAGGAACTGATCATGTGGACTTGAAGGCTATAGTATTTTCCCTAGGTTAAAACAGGGTATGGTTGACTAACTTTCAGGGGAGGGGGCAGTAGAAAGGAAAAGATGTTGAGGGAAGAAAGTAAACTTTCCTCAGGAAGGAGTTGTCTTGAAAGAATTTAACTCTTCCCCTATTTATCAAAGATGAGGGAGCAGAAAGGACCAAATACTGGCCAGCTAATTTTATACTGCACATTGATGACCAAGAGTGTTACACAGGGAAGCTTTTGGGTCTTATGTTAGTAAGAGATTTTTGTTATTGTCTTATTTTATTGTATTTGTAGAACCCACTGAATAATGCCACAGTATAGATATATAGGAAGAATAATTTTAAGTGTGCATTTTATTTTTCCCAATACAATATAATCTCTTTGATGTCTCCGGAGGGGAAAGTGAGGCTGGTAACTTTGTACAGCCCTCCCTCACTTAAAATTCAATTCATTTGTATGTCATGGCATCAGCTCCCCAATGTCATGGTCCTCTTCAAGAACGAAGGACAAACAACAGTAGGTACTTCATGATTGCTTCTTGGTTGATTTCCTTTATGACTTCTAAATAAGTCATGTTTCAATAATTCAGTCATTTCAATACTTCAATTAAATAACTACTGTACAAATAAATTATTAATAAATAATTACAGTACATTATTTGAGGCCTTGATGGAGATAAAAGGTAAGATATAGTTCCAACTCTTTAGGATCTTATACTCTTCTGGGGCATATGAGACATCTACAAGTAACCCTAATATTAATGAGAGCAATGGTAACAAAAGTGCTATTGACAGAACTATGTGAATTAATGATGTGATCTGACAGCCTGTGAATGAGCTGTCTGAGAGGAGTGAGTATAGAAGCAACCTCTTTAGCACAGTCTGCACTTAAGAAGCTAAACTAGAAAGCATCGGCAGAGCAAGGGCAGCAACAGACAGAGAAAAATGGAAAACATGAACCTCAGGGAAGAACTAAAAGAAAGTCAGAGCTGCAAGGGAGAAGAGAGAGACTGAGGCTGGCTAATGGACCCCTTCAGGCTTCTCAGAACCGAAGGCTTGGTTGAAATCAACAATTAAACTCTCTTCCTTAAGGACAGAGGGAAATTTGAAAAAAAAAAATCTGCTCTTTTCCCAACATCCCCTTCCTGTGTCTATCCAGTAACAATCTAATTCTTAGTATTCATTAAGAGTGGCATATGGTCTGGGAATGAGGATCTAATACTGTAGGATCCCTCTTTATTCTGCCCTGGTAAAACCACAGGAGGAATATTCTGCTCAGCTCTGGGCAATTGATTCAAGATATTGATAAGCTGACGAATGTTCAGAGGAGGGCATCCAGGATGGTGAAGGGCCTTAAGTTCATGCCATATAAGGTTTGGTTGAAGGAAATGGAGTTTTTGAGCCTGGAGTAGATTTAGGGAAGAATATGATTGCTGTCTTTAAGCATTTGAAAGGCTGCTTCGTGCAAAAGGAATGGCACTTGTTCCTCTCAGCCCCAGAAAGCAGAAAGTCTAGGATCAGTGAGTAGAATGTGCCAAGGGACACATTTTAGCTTGTAATGAAAAAGCTTCCTAACAATTAGAGGTATCTCAAAGGGAACGGACTGCCTCAGGAGGCAGTGGGTTCCCCTTCATTTGAGGTCTTTAAGCCAAGGCTGCTGGATTGTGTGTCAGGAATGTTGTAGAGGGGATCCTTTGAGGGGAGTAGATGGCTTCTGAAGTTCCTTCTGACTCTAAAAGTCAGTGATTCTGTGGGATAGAAGCCAGGGAATATTTGAGAGATAAATTTGTCTATTAACTGAATGTCAAAGACATCAAGAAGGATGGTTGGCCCTCAGTGTTAGAAGTTACCGAATGGTCAGGGAGCACAACTGTGAAAAGTCTGCTGAATTGGATTAAGAGGTTATGGATTGAAGAGGAAGTAGGTCATGTAGAAGTAGGAGCAGTTTGAAACCCTTTTTAACAGGGTTGGCCTTGAAATGGAGGAAAGATAGAGGAGTAGCTCAAAAGGAGTACATAGAAAGTCGAGAGAAGCTGTTGTTTTGTTTTGTTTTTGTCATGGAGAATGTGAGTTTGTTCGTAGGGAGAGGGGAAGGAGTCAGTGAGTAATCTGGCTGTCATCTTTGACTCTTTCTTTCCCTTATCTTTCACAGGCAATTTGTTACCAAGTCCTATTGGTTTGATCTCTGTGGCAGTTCTTACGTTTGTCCCTTCCTTTCTAATCTCACTTCCACCACTCCACCATAGAACCTCATTTCCAGGTACCCAGACTATGACAGTAGCCTCCTGTCAGGTAGCCTACCTCTATCCTTTCCATCTCTCAGTCAATCTATTCTTTATATCACTGCTGGACCAGTCTTTCTCATGTGTGTTTCTGGTATCATCATCCTTTTCCAGAATCTTAGAGCTTCCTATTGCCTCCTTAGTAAAGTTGAAAACTCCTTTGCCTGGCATTCAGGGACCTGCATAATTTACCTTTTCAGCTTCTTCATATTGCTCCTCTCCATGCAACCTATGTTCCAGCCTGAATGTATTATTTGGTTTCTTGCCTCCAGGCATTTGCTCAGGCTAGTAAGAGGCCCCTCTATCTTTTCACCTATTGAATTCCTACCAGTTATTTAAAGGTCAACTCAAATGTTACCTCCTTATGAAACCTTCCCTAACCCCCTTAATTGCTAAACACTTTTCCTTTCAGACCAAATACAACTCTTAGTTTTGTGCCACTTTAATGCATTTATCATAGAATCCAGCTTTTATCTGTGTTTAGAGTCTTATCCCCAGATGAAATTGGAAATTTGGCGAGGGATTATATTTTATTTGATTTTTTATCTTCTCCCAACACCTAACATAGTGCTCATTGCTGGTGCTTAACAAATGTGTTTTAGGATTAATGAATGGGAGTAATATGTAATATGATTAAAAAGGTGGGTTATGGCCAAATAGAAAAATTTATATTTGATCCTAGAGGTAATAGGGAGCCACTGGAAATTATTTAGTAGAAAGATGACATGGTGAGACTTGAACTTTTGGGAAATCTAATTTAGTAGCTGTTTAGAGGATAGATTTGAGTGGAGAGTGACCTAAAACAGGGAAACAAATTAGGAAACTATAATTTAGGTAAGAGAAGATGGGACTCTGAACTAGGGTGATGGCTTTGTGCTTGGAGAGAAGAGAATGTATGACTGAATGAATTAATGAATGAAAACATTTACTAAGTACTTACCATGTGCAAAGCACTCTGCTAAGTACTGGGGAAAAGTAATTGTTTTCTTAAGGAACTCACATTCTAATGGAGGAGACAACACATAAGGAAGGCTGAAACTCAAATGAAGAGGTATCATGGTCATTAGGGTGCAGTGACAAAGGAGATGATAGTAACTTTTTAAATATCATTTCTACATAGCAGTTTCTGATGTTGAACCATTTGACACTGGTAAAATGAGAGATGTTGTGGAGATAGAATTGGCAAAGTCCTTCTCAGAAGAAGGTAAAGACTCCTGTTGAGAATGAGGGAGGAATGGTAAGGAGGGTAGAAGCTCCATATAATAAATATCTTTCAAAAATATTTGATATTTCTTTAAATTGCATATAAAGGCTTCTAAATCATTACAAAATTGTGTTAATAATGAGAGTTCTATATCCTAAGCAGATTGTTAAACTTCTAGGATACAAAATCACTACTAAAATTTTTTCAACTCTCCAAAAATAAATGCATGGGAAAAAATGAGGCTATGACCTTAGAAGTGATGCTAATGAAAGACAATGTGACAGAAACAGAAATTGTCAACTTCACTTAAGATTTAAAACTGCAATCCATGCAACTGATTTGCCCATCATCTCAGGCATCTAGAAAATAAGTGGAAGCTTGATTTCAGGTTAGCTCTTACTAAAATTGAAGAGCAGACAACACATCATTAATGTGTTATTGGAATGGCCTTTGGACCACACATTTTAGGGAGAGGGATGGATTAGAAACAAATTTAGCTTTTTCAGCAGACTTAAAGCTTTTTTTTTCTGGCTTGGAAGTTTGGAATGATTTCTCATAGACACATAGAGGAAGGTTTTTGTGATTGCTCTCATTAGAAATGTCATTAGCAAGTTTCTCTAAGGGGAGATGGTTGCCAGTGAAATAACTGATTTTTCCATTGTGACAGCCCTCCTCAGACTCCTAAGTGAAAAGATCTGCTATCTTACATTTGTAAAGCACTTTGCAAATGGGAAGTGGTATATAAATTCTGAATAATGATGATAACATTTGCCCCCCTGCCCTCAAGTCTAAAAAAGCAAGTTGAATTTAGCTGGAATGAAAAAGGAATTCAAGGCCAGGGTTCATGAAAAAGAGAAACAATTTGGGGCAAAGACAGGTAAACTGAATTGAAACCATTGAGTACTTTATATTATGTGCAAGTATGCAATCTTCCAACCCAAAGGCCCTAAAGATATAATCTAAGTCTACATGAAATGAGCTTCAACTTGTCCAAAAAAGAAATCTGAAGAATTTTTAAAGCATATAAAGTCAAATGACCAGCATCCTTATCTTGAAAATTGAGAATGAATGAATGGAAAAGCAGTTATGATGTGGCTACCATGTGCCTGTCACTGAGCTAGTGCCATAGTTTTGGCACTAACCAATGAAAACGGGACCAGTGAAAATGGGACCAGGGATCTCAGAGGTGTGTGTGTGTGTGTGTGTGTGTGTGTGTGTGTGTGTAGGACTTGTGTATGTCTTTGTGTGGAAAAAGACCTGGGAATGGCCTGAGGACTCAGGGTGTGTGTGTGTGTTTGTGTGTGTGCACGCATATGTGGACCTGTGTGTGTGTATGTATGTGAGTGTGTGTGTGTGTGTGTGAATAATGGGGGACATTGTCTGGGGAGCTAATCAGAGAGTGGATGTAGGTGTGGAAAAGATGGTAGTAGATGTACGTGCTATTGAAACTCATATTAGCTAATGGGTCCTTGGTGAGTATAATAAGAAAGAAGCACACCCAGAATGTCAAATACTCTTTCAAATTTACATGTACTGATAATTGATTCCATGAATTCTAGTTCCAATTACACTACCAAAAATAATTTTTTTTGTTTATGCTTACAATAATTAGCAGTATGTATGTTAATTGGTGCCATAAACAAAAAAAAAATTTCTATGGTTTTCTAGGCCCATAAGACAAAAATATGCTGATGCATTCACCAAAAGTCTTTCTAATTACTTATCTGAAGATACTTAGTGAAGAGGCTGATCTCATTACATAGTGTTGCATGACAGCTGGACCTGCCTCTATTGACCTTGATCTTTGGACCAATTACTCTCCTTTCTTGTTTTCAACTTGGTCAGGGAGGATTCTTTTGTAATAGTTATTCAGATTTATTAAGACGAAGCAGAAATTATTTGTTACTTATTGAGAAGTCAGACTTTAACCTTATGTGACTTACGAGACCCTGAGTATGAGCTTTTTTTTTGTTTTATAACAATGAGCTTTTCTTGGAATTGAGCAGCTGTACTTCTAGAAAAGTTATTTACCACATGGATCATCATATACCGACTGCTTATTAGCTAGTTTCTATGGAAAATGCTAAGAAAATCACATTAGAAAAGAATTCCCCTATAGCCAAATTTTAGGCTGACCCCATGTACGTGTAGAACCTATATGGTGGGAGGAACATTGGTGCCAGCATCAGAAGACCTGGTTTCAGATTTTGCCTTTGATATTTATGATTTCAGTGACCTCCCACCTCTCTCATCTATAAAACAAGGGATTTGGATTAGATGGCCTCCACAATTCTACAAACTATAGTTTGTTCATTAATATGGATGAATCATTGATACATATTGATGGAGGGCATTCAACATCTATGTTATAAAGCATCTTCCTCTACCATCTCCCCATTATGATTCCAGGTTCTTTCCCAGGTGTTTAGTATGACAACCAAATAAAAAAGTGAGGGGAGGTTTACACAGAGTGCCTTCCTTCTGGTCAGAGAAGAGATGTCAGTATGTTGGTGACTTTTGGACTCTGGCTGTCATGTCTGACATTAAGGTAGCTTTTTCATCCCGTTTCCATTCCTAGGGGTACTGGTCCCCGGGCAGTATTCACTGAAGGATTATTCATGATTTCCTTTTTCTGTAGATCTTAAGTTGTCTATTATTATTTCTGGAGGGTTCTCTGGCTATGCTGCACTGAACTTTGCAGGTTTGGGATGGTATAGTAGGGTCAAATTATTATTTGGGAACTTGGTGTGATCTAATATGAGGCTGCATAATGTTGGGCTTTAAAGTCAAGAAGAATTAGGTTCAAATCTTGTTTTCATGCATATACTCACTGTGTGACCACAAGCAAATTACTTAACGTTGCATTACAATAAATAACTTTATGACATTAAGTTAGCTTCTATGCTGGGGAGATCCTGCAGTGATGAGATTTTTAAAAACATAGTCATGTCTTTTGTTTGGTTGATATTTGTTACCTGAGAGTTCTTTCTTGCCTAATTCTTGAATCATGGGAGGTTGTTTTTTTTTTTTTTTTAAGTGATGAAACAGGAAAGGAGAAGGCCTTATGTATCTGCCTGAAAATGATTTTAAACATATTCTCCCTTTTGATCGTGGAGGGCTTCATCATTGTTGGAAGACTAGCACAACTCCTAACTTCCTCATGTTTCCCTCCTACAAAACAGAGTAACTGAAATGCTTTGTACTTCTTGAAAAAAGGCCCATCTTTGTCTGAAGTTGGGCAAGTTCCTGATATGGAACAAAATGGCAAGACTGTACTTCCAATATTTATTTATTTATTTTTGGAGGAGACAATTGGTGTTGTGATTTGCCCAGGGTCACAAAGCTATATCTGAGGCTGGACTTGAACTCAGGCCCTCCGTCTTCAGGGCCAGTCCACTATCCACTGTACCACCTTGTTGCCCCAACTGTACTTAAAAAAAACCCAATAACACAAAACAGAAAACAAACCTATGCATATGATTTCTTCAGGGTAGAATGTTCTTGACGAGAGCTCCCTTTACAATGCAGATCAGCATTTTCTCTGAAAGTCATAGTCTTAGAGAGTTGCCTAGAGCACTGAGAAGTTAAGTGATTTGCCCAGAGTCACACAGCCACTATTTGTCAGAGGGGATGCTTGAACCCAGGCCAGCACTTAACAACAACAACAACAAAATAGTATTATATAGCAATTTGAAGTTTGGAAAATTAGGTGAGCATTTATATAGTACTTTAAGCTTTACAAACCTCTCAATTGATCCTTGCAACAGCCCTGAGAGGTAGGTGCTATTATCTCCATTTTATCCATGGGGAAACTGAGGCAGAGAGTTTAAGTGACTTACCCAGGGTAACATAGCTACGTCTAGGTCTCTATGATTGAGAATTATTCAGGACCTAGCTATAACAAGTGTCTGAGTCTAAATTTGAACTCAAGTCTTCCTGACTCCAGGTCTCTATCCATGCTCTGGAGTATGGCCTAACCAGATTAAAATGTAATTGGGAAATATTTAACAAAATAAATTAAAATACAATAGAGCGTAGATAATGCTATTGTGTGGTTTTCTAAGTCAATATGCAGCCTGCAGAGATCCTAATGTACAGACCAGTGACCCCATTTCTATTTGACTTAAACACCACCAGTATACAATATCTTTATCTGTTACAGTTTCCTCACCACCTTTTAGGCTGGTCAATTAGTACTTTTGTGATAATAAAATGTACTAATGACATTGAACTCAAAACTTTTGGATCCAAATCCAACACATTTCCTAATGTACCATGTTGCCTCTCAAATTGATGATATAGTCCTCAAAACAACAACAAAAACCAAACCACACCAAAACAACTCACAAGCACCCTCTGAGATGAATAGTACAAGTGTCTTACTCTCATTTTACTGATGAAGAAAGTGCAGTCCAGAGAAGTTAAAAGGCTTGGCCACAACACTTGGGCTTGAGCTCAGGCTCTTTGATTCCAAGTTCACTTCTTTTTCCCATCTACTGTGAATTCTTTATGAAGTTAGAGTATTTGACTAGACTTCTTTATAATCTCTAGTAGCCAAAGTGATTTCTCCATGATCACAGTTTCCATTCTGGATAAAAATGCATCCCAGGACCTCAAAGTTAGAGGTTTTATCCTGCCTTTTACTTGTGAATTCATAGAGTATGCATTTGTTTAAAAGCTGAAAGCAGGAGTAAAATCATCCTGATCCTTTAGCAAAGAAAAAGGTGGGGAGGAGAATGGCTTTTGAAAATATAGATCCACTGGCTTTACTTTTTTGCCTAGAGAAGAGCTGATATTAATGATCAAAAATCAGTATGGAAACACTTAGATGAGCCTGGGGTACAAACATTTCTTTGAAAGGCAACTGTTTTCAGACTAATCTAAAGACAATATGGTGGAACAGGAGCGATAGCAATATAATTTAAAAAAAACCCATTAAATTTCCCCTTTAAACCTAAATCCATTGCCCCCCATTATCCTTTGTGTTCCTCCAGAGTTTAGGTGCTTTTTGTTCAATCTCAATCTTTGTTTTTCATTTAGTAGCACAAATATCTCTGATGCTATTTGGAGAACAACAATAATAAAAAATAACACTAGTTGTCTCAGGCTTCCTAGGAGCAATTAGTTATACACCATGTTGCACTGAACTATATTAGCAATGCATCTATAGGCTCTTTATGGCTTTTCCCATCATGCTTTGCTAAAAGTCTTGCTAAATGTAGACCAATTATCATTACCTTGCTGCCCTTAAAGTTCTGATTCTTCTGTGAAGTTAGGTGATGCAGGGTTTATGGTGTGACTTGAGCTTTTTATCTACACATGCTGATTACAAGGCAATGCATTACTCTTTTTTAGTTGTCTATAAATTAAATTCCAGGATTTAAAAACAAATACTGACATGCAAAGTAGGTCAATGATCATGTAGTGATCAGCTTTCTTTCCCAGCATCTGTCACTTAATTTTCTTTCAGTCTTAAGGCAGCTCCTTTGATCATTACAATAAGTCAAAAATATCTTTTCTGGTGGTTAGCTACCTCATAAAGATCTTTAACACAGAAGCTTCTAAACATTATTATTAAATTACAAAACATTAGTCATTTTTATGGCCTGTTGAGAGAATGGTTTTCACGTTTTTAAACAGTTACAATGATTCATCTTTACTTCTAATTATGTTTGCATGTTCTCTAGGACAGCATTGATACACAACAAATGAGAATTATTAATAAAGGAATACTTAAAGAAACTGTGATTTCCTCAGTGTAAGGAGTTCCCAGTATGAGAACTTCCTCCACAAGCATTAATTACAACTACATCTCTCTTGTGACTTAATAGATAAGACTGATGGAGTAGCCTGAGTCACTGACAAATTAAGTGACATATCCAAGGTCACACTGCTAGTGAGCATCAGAGACATACATGACATAATCATGATCCAGTAGTCTAGGGAGCCTTCAATTATGTGGATACCTGATGGAGTTTTCTCTCTTCCAATCACAAGCAGCTTATAATTTCTTCATTTGCCTTAATGTTAATTTTGTCTATTGAAAAGTGGAGAAAAAAGGGGCACTTCTAAACCACATTTCACCAGGAAGTTGATGGAAGTGATGATGGGATCCTTATAGTGATATAAACACCTTTTTTAGAATTTGTGATAGAGAAAAGGTGACGAAAATTGGACATGGTCTGACATGTACTTTACCTTTTGGGAAAAATTCAATTCAATAAGCATTTATTAAGTGCCTTATAATGTGTCCCAGCACTGTGCTAGGTGCTGGTGATACAAAGACAAAAAAGGGAGGAAGGAGACAACATCTACATAGATAAGTAAATAAAATTCAATTCAATGTAATATATGTCATAATATAAATTATAATGTATGACAATTAATAATATATATTAGAAGCAACATATTATAAAGTAATATGTTACTTTATTATAAGTTTTATATATTATAAAATGTATTCGAAGCAATTATATGTGTGGGAAGTGTTAACAACTGGGTGAATTAGGAAGGTGTCACTAAAGCTGAGCCCTAAAGATAGTTTACTTCTATGTGCATTTAAGGAATAGATAAGGTCCCATGGCCTAAAATTCTACGAGGGAAGTTATCCAAGGTGGTATAGGAAGTTCTTAAGAATGAATTTATAAAGATGCAAAGAAAAACAATTCTGTTGAAGAAAAGAAGAAAACGGTCTAAAGAATCAATGTAGATACACAGGGAATTCATCAACTTAGATTTTGAAAAGACATCTGAAGAAAGCAGAAACAAGGTAGAGTAACAGGATGAATTCAAAAGCATGACTTGGTCCTTTATGAATAACATAGGAGTGCTAAAACTCAGAATGAACTGAGGTTAGTGAAGAAATCTAGATAGAAGTAAAAAAAAATTAAATAAGATATTTTGTAGAAAAGAAGTAGATTCAAGAAGAAGTAGGATTATTGTTTATGGTGAATGGGATGATGATAACTGAAGAAGCAAAGGCGACTCACTTTCTGTTTTATTTGTCAAGAAAAATCATCTTTGCCCTAGAAAATAAAGAACAAAAATAGCCAATAAGTAATTGATATCTAAGATAAACAGGGATATGATAAGAGAGCACCCAGCTACCCTTGACACAAATTCAAGTGTTTTCTCCATATTCATCTTTCTTCATCATCATGTAACTACCTTCTACTCTCTCTTATGGTTTTTAATGGTTAAATATTCTGTAAAAAATGGATGATTGTGATTCTTAATCTCCTGTTAGTGATCTTTGAAAGATCATAGAGAATGGGAAAGATACTGTAGAACTGAAAAGGGAAAATGTTCTGATTTTCAAAAATTGCAGACAGTAGAGAATTCAAGTTTTAACATATACTATTGTATCACCTAATCTATCTACTATCACCTACTATCTACGTATCACCTAATTTCCTGGGTATATATAAATACATATACCATGAATATAAAATTAGCAAATGAAAACACATTCAAAGCAGTTAAAAACAAAGTAATTTGGTAGGGAAGGCACTAACGGTTGGAGAAATCAGGAAAAGCTTTATACAGAAGATGGTACTTGATCTATATCTTAAAGGATGAGAGGGATTCTATAAAGTGGAGGTAGAGAGGGAGTGCATTCCAGTTATGGGGAATGAGACAGAAACAGAAGATGGAGTATGACTTGGGAGGAACAAAAAAAAGTCAGACAAACTAAACTGCAGAGAGTAGGATAGAGAGTAATGTCCAATAAGCGTGGAAAGGTAGGTTGGATCCAAGTTGTTAAGGGCTTAAAAGCTAAATAGGAGAGTTTATATTACATCCTAGAGGCAATAGGAAGCCATGGGAGTTGGTGAATAGAGAAGTCACATGGTCATACTTGCATTTAAGTAAAATCACTTTTTCAGTAGTGGGTAGGATGAACTACAGTTGAGAATGACTTCAGGCAAAAAGACCAGTTAGGAGGCTGTTGCAATAATCTACAAGAGGTGATGAGGGCCTGAACTAAGATGATTGCTGTGCAAGCAGAGAGAAAGGGTCAATTATGAAAGATTTTATGGAGGTACAAACTTCAAGATTTATAACTCATTGGATATGTGGGGTGAGGGAGGATGAGGAGTACAGAATGATGTTGATGCTATGCACCTGGAAGACTGGAAGGATGGTGGTGCTTTCCACAGATAGATAAATTTGGAAGAAGGTAGGATTTGGGGAGAAAGATAATGAGTTAAAGTTCAAACATATTGAGTTTAAGATTACCTGCCAATTGGGTATTTCCAACTGTGTTTCCCATAGGCATCTCAATTTCAACATGGTCAAAAATAATCTCTTCCCTCAAACACACCTTTCTTCCTCACTTTCCTATTTCTATCAAGGGTACCAAAACCCTTTCAGCCCCTCATATTTTCAGTCTCTAAGTTTCAACTCTTCACTTTTCTTCATCCCATGTATTAGGTCGGTTGACAGTCTTCCCAGTTCTACTTATATAACATATTTCACTTTCATTCTTTTCTCTTTACTCACAGAACCACTTCTCTAGCTCAAGTCTTCAAACTCTCTCATCTAGACTATTACCACAGCTTCCTACTTGGCCTCATCCTCCAGTCTCTCCCCTCTCTAACTTGTCTCCGCAAAGGTACCCCTAAAGAGATGTCCCTAAAGCACCTATTTGACCATGTGAATCTTATGCCCAAGAAACTCTAGTGTCTCTCCATTGCCTTTAGGGTAAAATCTGTTCAGCATTTAAATCCCTCTACAATCTGACTCCAGTCAACCTTTCCAGATTGATTATACATTACTCTCTTTCACACACCTTACAATATGTTTTAGCCAAACTGGCCTACTTGTTCCTCATGCAAAACATTTCATCTCATGTACACAGGCTGTTTCCCTTGTCAGGAGCGAACTCCCTGCTCATTTCTACCTGTTAGATTCCTGCTTTTTTTCAGAGCTTAGCTGGAATGTCAACTTTTAGATGAAACATTTCCTGATCTCTCCAGCTGCTAGCACTCCTCCCCGATTACTTTGTATTTACTTTCTGTGTACTTTGTGCTTATTCAAATGATTGCACACATTTTTGCTTTCCTGCCCTTCCCCTGCCCAGTAGAATGTATGTTTTTTTCTAGAGTAAGACTTTTGTATTTTTGTTTTCCTGTATTCCCATTACTTAGCACAGTGTCTGGCACACAATAGGTGCTAGAAAAATGTTTGTTGAATAATTCACATGGGAATTTAAAAGCATATTTGCCCTTTGTCTCATTGGGTATGGTTAGCTTGAGGAAGAAAAGACTTAGGGGTAAGGGTAGGGCTTGTAGATATTTGGAAGGCCTGAGGGATTAGACTTGGTCTGACTATCACTGCAAGGCAGAACAAGGAGTAGTGGGTGGGAAATTTCAAAGCAGCAGATATTAGTCTTAATATGAGAAAGAACATCCTGAAAATTAGAGCTCTCCAAAAATGAACAGACTTATCTTGGAGGGAGTAGGTTCTCCCTCACTAAAGGTCTTCAAGCTAAGGTTATGTTATAGAGCAACTAAAATGAAACCAAATAAAAATAAAGCTAAAATAAAATAAAAAACCCTAAGACTACACAATTAAAGAGGGAAGAGAGACTGCTATCCAAAACCAGCATTTCCTAGTCAAGTACCATGAATCCAGAACCACAGAACCTCCCAAGCAAGGAGAAGAACTAGAAGAGTACAAGGCAAATTATAAAAGTGTATTAGAAAAGGGCAGTTGGGTGCTCTGGCTGAATTTCATCTTGAGGCCAGCTCAATGTTATTTCTGAGTGAAGAAGATCAACTACCAATCCTAGGGATCAGGACAGTAGCTTTTGATGTGAATGTGAAAAGGTATCCTCATGAAGGTTTTCACCAGACTCTGGAAACAGCACACTGGAGTTGATGTTAAAAGCTAGTTTTGTCGGATATGTTGTAGAAGGCATGCCTGTTCACCTAGAAGTCGAGCTAGATGGCTTCTGAAATCCCTTTTAGATCCTAAGACTCTTTGATATTATATTAAATTGCTTTCCCTTACATATTGTTGTGTCTTTAAGGCATACAAGCTAGATTGTAAAGTCCTTGAGGCCTCAAGGCCTTTATGACTTCATTTGTTTCATACATCTCCATATCACTGTTAAACCGTAAACTCTCTGAGGTCAAAGACTGTCTTTTGCTTTTTTTTTTTTTGTTATGCCCAGTGATCAACACAGTGCTTGTTATGCAATAGGCATTTAATAAATGCTTGTTAACTGACTGACACTAATAGAATGCTGAATCTGAAGTCAGGAACAACTTACTAGATCTGTAATCATTGGCAAATCACTTCTTTGACCTCTGTTTCCTAATCTGTAAAATAAGGATAATAGTCCCTGTAGTATCTACCTGATAGGAATGCTTTCTTAAAAATTAGATTTTTATTGATATCTTTTGTTTTTACATCCCCTCAGTTTCCCCAACAGGGGTGCTTTGAGGCCCTAAAGAAATAATGGTTATAAATCACTTTGCAAACACTATGTGGCTATCACTTATTACCATTACTGATGAGTGTTATTGACTGACTGGTAACTTGAGTGATTGACTCAGATCACGTTGCCCAGTGGGGAAGAATAAAGCTGTCACCTACAACTTTCCACATCTGTAATGAGGAAAGCTTTATACCATTTCACTACCAAGAAAATACTATGGTTCAGAAAGAAAATATGAGCAGAACCTAGTCCGATGGAAATTCAGGGTGTAAGAAGGCCTACCTGCCGAGTGAAGTATTCATTCCTGGGAAGTGAGTCGTCTTCAAGGGCTCACCAGGGGCTAGTGTTTGACTGGCTACCTGTCACCTGCTTCCACTTGGTGCGGCCCAGTGAAGGTAGAGCACAAGAAGGATCAGCATGTACCCCCAATCAGACAACTGCAGCTAGGTTAGAGGGAGATCACCTCTGGATCATGGGCATTGCTCTTAATTATAGCTATGAAGGGTGCTGCTTCGAGATTTGAAATGAGTCCAAGGGCTGATGGCTTTCTATTCTCTCCATGTGTCATTGTTAGCTCCTCTTTCTATCTCCAACTGATTTCATGCCATTTAAAATATGCAAAGCACAGAGGAGGAGACATTTCAAAGTAACTGAGCAACAAGGATAACTTGGTAACAGTGCAAAGTGAAGGATTGTTTTGGCATTTAAGGCAAGGAACAAATGAAAAGATTTTTGCAACTTTGGAGATTCAGGATTAGCTTCCATCATCCGCTGCATATTCTTACTTATGAGGGAGGGAACGACACAAAGTGTTGCTATTCAGAACTATGATGATAATTTTGGAATAAAATAGAATTATGCATTTTTGAAGCATTTTCATGTACATTATTTTTAAATAGGCAAGGTAGGCAGGGATTATTGTGATCATTTTGTAGAAGAGAAATCTGAAGCTGCCCCAGGTTACATAGTCAGTGTGGGTAGGGCACAGTCAGGTTTAGAACCCAGGTCTCTTTCCTGTTCCAGTGATGCTTTATTAGACCAGGATTCCCTTGGCAGAAAATGTATCCATTGGGGTATGTTCTTTCAGAGTTCAGGTTTTAATAACATGGCAGAAACTGTTTTCTGGATTATCCTTAAACACATTATTGACCATATCCAAGTTTGTGCTTATCTGTATCATAAAGATGGAATTCTTGTTGTTGTGGTTGTTTGTTGGCAATTGTCCCAAAAGTTTCATGAATTAAAATAAAGACAATGTCTTAAATCTGTGGCAGAATCTGAATGCTGGTGGAACTAATTCCTCATATCTCTGATAATTTTATAATAACATTTGAGTTTCTTTTAAAAAATAACTAGACAGAACAGTTCTCTACCATTTTATCGTGTGTCTGTATTCAGCCAGCAGATGGCAGCAGCGTAGGATTTTGGGCATCTTTTCTAACAGGAAAATATCTTTACAAGTGCAATGGAAACCTTATTAATTCATGCTCTGCTAATTCAGAATTTCTAATAATTCAGCCAGTGCTAGGTTGAAACTTAGCATTAAAATATGAAGAAAAGGTTTGATAAATAACTTATCAATGTAAAAAAGGATTTTGGGGGAACATGACTGCTCTACTTAAGCAAAGAAATTATTTTAAATTTAGCATATTATTTGTTTATAGGCAAATGAGAATTCTTCTAAAGTTTTGCCACGGAAGTGTGGCCCTGGTTCTTGAAGGCCTATGGAGTACAAGCTCTCAAATTCTATGATATCCTATTCTGTAATTCCCTTTCACCAATTTAGGCTGATCTTTCCTCAGTTAATCTGAACTGGTGAGGTTTTATGGATATGCTTTCAGGACAAATAGATACTCTCCATATAAAACACTCTCTGTAAATCTGGAAACTTATAAGACTCTCTCTATAGGTCTGTAAAAAAAAACAGGGCAGTGAATAAGTAAATATTTTCCTTGTACCTCAAATGACTCTTCCTCTTGCCCTATCCAAAATGTTTTCTGGTTTGGTAGAAAGAACTTGGACTGAAAATGAAGGATCTGGGTTGTTGTCTTGGCTCTGCTACCATCCATGCAACCTTGGGCAAATCACTCAACCTCACTTCCCACTTTTAAAAAATAATGGTGTTAGACAAAAATGATCTCTGAGGTCTCTTCCTGCTTTAAGATTCTTTAGTTCTCCGAAGAGGCCTGTCTGGCATGTGCACAACTAGAGGTCAATAAGATTCTGAGCGTATATATGAAAAAGAAAAGCAAAGGTTCATGGAAAATCACTTTTATGTATAAGACACATGATTTCTAGACAAATTCCTTGGGGAGTCCCTCTAGTAGGAGTTAACTTGTCCCTTGTGTGTAATCATTAATGAGGTTTTTGTAAAATGACAGAGAACATTCTTCAATGATGTTCAATTTCGAAATTACAATCTTTCTTTAAAAAAATTAAAAATCACTTAACTTCACTTTCAGTGTCAAACCTAAAGACTTAACAGGTTTCCAACACATCTGAGAATTCATTAAAATTCCTGTTCTTTTGTTCTCTTTGACTTCTGTTGACTCTAAGCCCCTTGCACTGATTCTTCAACCGTGCAAGAAGAGCTAGGAGCTACACACATACAATGCTTATTTTTTGATGCAGAATAATTTTTCTCCCTGGGCTAATGTTAATTACTATGTCACTTCTCAGTGGTAGTTACCAAAGCTTTGAAAGCTAAGAAAGAAAGAAAGAGAAAGAAATGAAGGGAAAGACAGAAAGAAAGAGAAACAAAGGAAGGGAGACAAAGAAAGGAAGGAAGGAAAGAAGAAATAAAGAAAGAAAGAAAAAAGAAATCTCAAATGGAGAGTGCTGCAGAAACACCTAAAGGACAGGGAGATTAACTTCCATGGCACTTGGTAAAAAATGGTAATGAAAAAATGGTAATGAAAAAAATTCATAATCATGAATTTCATAGAGGTAAGCTTGTATTTGCATAGTGTCTATCTCCAAAGGATGACCAATGCTCTTTTAATAACTACGAGGAGACTGTTTTCATCTGGAATAACTAGTATCTAAATTCTAAACACAAAAAAATAAGGCTTTCTTAAAAAAAGATTGTCAGTACTGTACTTTGCTGCAGCCTTTGTTTGTCGTCTCTTGTGGTAGAAAATCATTTCCATCCCATGGATATGAGGGAAGTCCCGAGGAGTGGTAAAAGTCTTTCTTTCCATTTTCTTTCCATTTCTTCTTTCTATGAATCCAACCCAATCCTCTTAGAGCTATGGTAGTGCAAAGTTATGGCAGATGGCATTGTCTTGTCCCGGGTTTACAGTGACATTTCCAATAAGAAGACTGTGGCTACTGATGACATTGGGAACATGGTAATTGATCTCCTGAGATTAATAGGGAAAATATCATATTAATTCATGGTAGAAATTTCATAGTCAGGACAAGAATAGACCTGAATTTCAAAAATAATCAATCAACAAGCATATTTTTTTTAACACTTGCTGCATATTGGAAAGCTAGGTGGCACAGTGCCACCTGGCCATAGTGACTGCCTGGCCTGGAGTTAGGAAGATCTGAGTTTAAATCCAGCCTCAGGCACTTATGAGCTGTGTGACCTTGGACAAGTCACTTAACCCTGTTTGCTTCAGTTCCTCATTTGTAAAATGAGTTGGAGAAGAAAATGGCAAATCACTCCAGTACCTTTGCCAAGAAAACCCCAAAAGGGGTCAAGAAGAGTCAGACATGAATGAAAACATCTAAGAACAAAGCAACAACACTATATCAGGTACTGTGGTAGGTGTTGGAGATGTACATACAATGAATCAAACAATGCCTACTTGCAAGATTTACACATTCTAATATGGAAGGCAACAAGTCCATAAATAAGTCTATACAGAATGTCAGTCAGTTGGTCAATATGGTCTTATTAAGTGTGTATTATGTATCAGACAGTATACTAAGCCCTAGGGGAAAAAAGAGGCAAAAGGCAGTCCATACCCTCAAGGAGCTCATAATCTAAAGGGAAAGACAAGAAAATAAATATGTACAAGCAACTTATATACAGGATAAATAGGAAATAATTAAGAGAGGGAAGGCACTAGAATTCAGAGGGGTTGGGAAAGGCTTCCTGTAGAAGACTGGATTTTAGGTGGGTCTTGAAAGAAGCCAGGGAAGTCAGGAGGTGGAGATGAAGAGGGAGAGCACTCCAGGCATGGGGACAAGGAAAATGCCCAGAATGGAGTGATGAAGCATGGATCAAAGGGTTCAATAGTCAATAGATGTAAGAAGATCAGAAAGGTAAGGGTGTGGAGGGAGTGGGGCTAGTTATAGTATATAGTATAAAGGGCTTTGAACACCAAACAGATGATTTTGTATTTGAATAAATTCAAAGATAATAAATACAAAATAGTAAAATACAAGGTAGTTTAGGAGGAAGGGCATTAGAAGTTAGGGCAGTGGGGGGGACTTGAGAAAGGCTTCATGCAGAAGGTGCTTCTTAAAGGAAGAGATTCTGAGTCAAAGGGAGGAGGGAGTGAGTTCTAGGACTGGGGGATGGTCAGTCTAAAGGCATGAAGTTGGGAAATGGATTGTTATATTTCAGGAACAGAGAGAAGGCCAGTTTGGCTGGATTTCAGGGTGTTGGGGAAGGGGTGGAGAGATATAATGCGGCTATAAAGATAGTTTAGACCTAGATAATGAAAAGAATTGAGTCAAAGAGGCCAATCAAGAAGCTTATGCAGTAATACAGATGTGAGAGATGATGAGGGCCTGAACTAAGGTGGTAACTTTGTGAATGAAGAGAAGTAGATTCAACCAATATGTTGAGTTAGAAATGGTAAGAGTTGACAATTGATTGGATATGTGGGATGATGGAGAATGATAAGTCAAGGATAATGCTGAGGTTATAGACCGAGGAGACTCGAAGAATAGTGGTTCCTTCAACAAAATAAGGAAATCTAGAGGAAGAGAGGCTTTTTTTGGGGAAATATGAGTTCAACTTTGAACATATTGAATATGGACTGTTCAATAGTCAATAGACAATATGGGACTAAGGCACAAGGGAATGAATTGGAATGAATATATTTATTGGGAAGTCATCAGCATAGAAATGATAATCAGACCCATGGTAGCTGATGAAATTTTCAAGAGAGTATAAGGAGAGAAGTTGAGAGGGCCTGGGATAGAACTCTGGAGGTATACCTACAGTGAAGGGGTATGTTGTGGAACCAGCAAAAGATACTGAGAAAGTATAACTAGAGAGGTAACAGGAGAACCAGGACAGAGTAGTATCAGAAAAATCCAGAGGAAAACAATATCTGTTAGTTTTGGGGTGGGAAGGGGTCACATAATGTCAAATATAAGATAGTTCAAGAAGGATAAGTACTGAGAAAAGACTACAGATCTGATTATCTGATACTATTACTTGGATGTCGATGTTATTGTTCTTTGAATATGGTAGTTACAGAATGTGGTTGATGAGCATGATTATAATTTTTCCCTTATGATGCTCCTCCATCTTTTTTTTCCTCCCAACAGCAGAAAATCCTTTATTGCATGTGGATCTATGCCTTTTCTATGGATTATTCTTTCCCTCTGCTCCTCTTCCATCATCCTGAAGTTACTGGGGTGCTATTCTTTTTTGCTAGTATCCAGTCCAATGAAGAGGCATAAAACATAATAAGAAATGAAGTTCAAATCAGTTCATTAATTGTATTAACACAGTCCCATTGAGCACCGAAACTGTTGATCTCAAGATTGTTCTTTCCATTTCTGTTTGAATGGTCATACCAAGACCTCATACCATCAAGTTTTTAGTTATAATCCTGTGGAATCCACTCTCTAAGTTGACTTATTAGATATCATCATTGCTATATGACTCATGCAACATCCTTTTGAATGACAAACTACTTCCATATCTTCCAACATTATGTGACACCTTTATTTTTCTCTGCAGTCATGGGAAGATTTTGTGTGTTCTTTCCATTAGATGCTGGCTGACTACAAGGTATTGTTTTCCTTCCCTTTGTTCTAGTCCAGCATTCTGAAAGGCATTACTGTGCCTAGATGTTCTTGAGTACCTCTTCACCACTCAGCCTTGTGCAGATATAGTTGAAATGAATCCAGGCTGTTTTGCATCTTTTGTTCTCTTCTCTATCCCTACTGTCATCCTGTTGAAGTTGGGGACTGATGTAAACATATTCCAACTACATGGAGAGCAGCAATTATAGGACAGAGGTGGAGGCAACTCCAACTCAACCCTTCAGGCCTGCTAAGTGAATCCCTAGGGTAATCTGCATGGCCCAGCACTAGCTGCCAGCGGCATAATAGGGCTTGAAAAGATTTTATTTACCCTGATCTCAGAGGCTGGGAGAGTGGTCATTGAAGGCAAATCAAAGTCATTCAAAAAGACAGATTTATCCTAAGGGATATTTGTTGTGTTTGTTGGATATGGCAGTATCCAGTATTTTGACTCACAAAAGAGCTGATAGTACACTGAGGTTATAGATTATTTCATAAAGAAGTTGTCACCCTTTCCCTGTGAGGAAAGGGCTGACTAGCCAATGAAATTCAATAGAGAAGCAGTAGATGGCAGTAGTACCTCAGAAGAAAAACGACAGATGGCAGTGAAGTGAATAAAAAAGACAGGTCCACACTGGCAGAGCAGCAGACTCAATTTCGTGGCTCAGTGGCTAAAGCAGCCCAGACAATGATAGCAATAGACCGAGAGATGACATCAGTTGTTTTACAGGAGATCAGCAAGTAGTATGCATCCCCAGGACAATGAGCTGCCTGAGCTATGGGTGTTACCTTTTCCATAGGGATACAGGAACCTATGACAGCATGTTCCCCTTTATGAGTGGCATATTCTCCTTGCTTTTTATCTTTCTATTCTAATTTAATTAAATACCTTTTGCTTGAATTAATGTATAACCTGGTTTGATTTGAAAAAAAAAAGGAAACATCAGTTGGGGCTCATGAGCTGTGCATTTGAATAGACGCTGACTCAAAAAGCACCTTGAACCGGAGGATAATTTTCATGGCCTGCACTAGGGGAGAGGCCTCCATTAGTTCCTTATAATCTCCAAGTCATCTCTAATCATCACACTTGTCAGTACTCATTGTATACCCATTTTGTTCTGTTAAGATTCATCTTTAAGGTGGCCAGTCTATATATATATATATCTGTAGCTGTTGCAACATTTCTTAGAACTTGGGGATGACAGCTGAAATCATCCACAAAAAACCAAGTATTTGTATTGTAAACAGTTGATCTTAATTGTACTTTCTAGTCAAGCTGCTGGGACAGTCCCCCCAGTGTAATGGCAAATAGTCTCAGAGGAATTTTTGTTAAAATCCCCTCTGGATGTTGACCCATTTTTATCTTTAAACAAAATGATTACCTTATCTAACTTCTCTACCTTCTCCAGGCTCTGATTCTACATGAAAATATTTATGAATAGCTTTGGAAAACATTTCATGAGTGTTAAAGCCTTTGGAGTTTGGAAATCATTATTAAATGTCAATTATCCACAACCTTCAATGCCAACATTTCATGGATAATCTAGATTTATATGAATATTCTTTTTTCTTATTCTGATTGTATGATTTTTGGAAGGGTATGGGGGGTGGGGCATCATTAGTGGGGATGGAAATCCTATCCTGCTGAGTCAAATCTCTTGAAGTTGCATAAGGATGAGCACAAGACTGCTTGTTCAGACAGGCCAGTGTTGTTAGTGAAAAGTACAGAGGTTGTTCATAAAGGATAAAAAAGTAACCTCAATGAAACAATAACCAAACCGAATCTTTTGGGAAAGCTTAAGACCCCCTTTTTATTTGAAGGAAATTTAACTTTGTTTTCCACCTCTGTCTCTCTGTCTCTCTGTCTCTCTCTCTCTCTCTCTCTCTCTCATTTTCTTTGAGCACATGGTGCTTTAAATATGCACTACAGCCTCTAGGAAATAAAGACACTCAAAATAAAGAGGATGGCCTTCATCTATACCCAAGACTATTACAGAGTTGTAGAGACACTTGGAAGGAAAAAAAATTCAGTCGATCAATAAGCATTTGTTACCTGTCTGCTTTGTGCCAGGTGCTGTGGTAAAGTGCTGAAAATACAATGAAAGGCAAAAGAGAGTTTCTGCTCTCAAGGAGATCATAATCTAGTGGGGAGATATTAGGCAAACACTTATGTATAAACAAATTACATACAGGACAAATCGGGGTGTGAGGTGTTCAGGGAGGACTGGTGTGAGGGCTTGCTGAACCCTTTCAGGGATGTTCATCTACCTTTGGAGTCCACTTGGCACTCACCTTTCACCCGTGTTTGTTTGATTAGTACTTGGGGAACAGGTGGTGGCAGTGGCTGCTGAAGCTGGGACAATGGGGCACCTGCTTGCTGGCTCATGTGATTCCTCACCCCAAGAGGGCCAAGTGGGAGCCAGTTGTGGTGTGGAGCTCCTGTATGACAGACTGCAGCAGCATAGAGCCTGAGTGAGAAGATGTTCTGACACAAACCTCAGCTAGTCATTCACAGACTTAGGACTTCCAAACAGGGAAAATGCTCATCATCAGGTGAACACTACAAATCAGAGCTTGACTTATTGTTGCGTTGATTGTCTCAATTTAAGAAAGTGATAGAGAAAGTGTTAATAATGCAGTTTAAACTTAAAAACCTCTTGTGGATACATTCTTCACCACCAAGGGAGCTGGTTGTTAAACATTCACTACCACATCCTTATTCCCCTGCCTCCTATAGACAGAGTTTTGAAGGTCTCTGGAGGCAGAGAGAGAAGACAGAGTGAGAAGAGGAAAATGGTGTTGTTTTCCCCCAAAGCATGGAGCAATGGTTGGAGCTTAAACGTATAGTCTTGTCACTTGTCCCTTTGGCTTTCACCTCTGTGAGTCTCCCTTGGAGGCTTGAATTTGAGGAAGGGAACTGAAGATGTGGTGGCTGACTCCACCTGGTCCTTCTCCACAGGTTCTCTCTTTTTCCCCTTCAGAGACACTCAAAATTCCCTTCATAGGAGGGAATTTCAGTCCTAGTCTCAATTAGCTTTCTTTAGTCCAATGCTGGAAAGAAAGAAAATTTCCAGAGTCTTTTGATGGCCTTGTAAGGTGGCCCTGTGGAAACTAGTAATTTGCCTTGACCAATCCAGTGAAGCCTCTCTTGACAAATTTAACATTGGTCCTTGGCTTTTTCATGTTGCTTTTATTTAATAACGTCAAAGGCATTATTATACTGTTATCAAGCTAGAGGCAGCTAATGGTGAGGAATAAATAAATAAATATAAGTAAATATATATTTCACTTGGCACAGTTTGTTTATTTATTAATTTGTATTATATAATAATATTATTATATTATTAATTTAATAAATTTATTTATTTATTAAGCACTTAAGCTAAGCATGATGCAGTAACAAAGCAGAAACAAAGACAGTCTCTCCCCTCAAGGAGCTTGCATTCTAATGAGGAATAGCAACATATGAAAGGGAACTGAAAACTAAGGGAGAGTAGGGAATAAGGAGAAAGGAGATAGATACAGGATGGTCAGAATGAGATTGGGAGGGGAATGAAAGCCAGCCTAGGCCCCTCCACAAAATGGAAACTCCAGGAAAAACTTACCCATGGTAGACAAGAGACAGTCTTACATAGGCATGTTCCATGCTATGAAGGCTACAGGGTTGGTTGAATTTTCTACTGAAGAGAAGTTCTAGGATGAGACACATGGTTTGAAAGTCCAGAAGTTAGAACAGGGCCAGGAGAGGAAGATCACTGGTCTTGGAGTCAAGAGTATATAGGTTCAAATCTTGCCTCCGACACATTTTGTTTTAGGTACCCTGGAAGTCACATAATTTATCAGTGCCCAAGGCACCTATGTAAGACTATAAATTATAGAACATGTACTATCTTGCATTGGTAGAGATAGTTTTCTTACTAGGGATTCTGGTAAGAATACCAAGGAAAGACATACTAAGGAAACCACAGGTTCACATCAAAAACCCCCCACAAATAACCCTCCCACCCAAAAAAATACCTGGTAAGAGACCTAGGGAAGAGGGTAGCTGTTTAATTGGGCTGATGCTAGATAAAATATGAAAGTAGCACAGTGAATTTTGAACTGGACTTGGAATCAGGCAGACTTAACTTCAAATCTTGCCTTACTTTCTCGCTGTGTGCCCTTGAACAAATCATTCAAGTTCTCTTAACCTCAGTTTCTTCATCTATAAAATGGAGAGAATAACAGGAAACTACCTTACAGGATTGTTGCAAGGATCAAATACAACATATGTAAAGTGCTTTTCAAATCTTAAAACACTATAAAAATATTATATTATTATTATTATTGCTACTATTATTATTATCCTTTTTTCCCTTTCAACCCCCATATTTTCAGGTGGTCTTCTGATGGATCAGCGTCCATAAATCTGGACATAGCCAGGTTCTATCTTCCCTGGAAATTCTTATTGTTTCATACATTTCTTTCTTTTTATGCCTCAACAACAAAACAAAAACAAAATTTTCGACTCTTAGGTGATCACAGAGAAGAGCCAATCCATGTACGTAGCTAAGACTTTATTCATTTCCACTGGGCTTTTTGTTAACATTAAGCCTTAGTTACCTCATCTAGATAAAGAGGCTATTGGATTAGGTGATCTTTAAAGTTCTTTCTGTCTCTAATATGCTATGTGTCTGTGATTAAATGAAATCCCAGTGAGGCAAGTTGAAAGATTAATGGAGAAATTAATGTAGTATAAAATGCATGTATATATACCTACATGCATTCTCCCACAGGAGCAGAAACTGATTTTTGGATAGAAGACCACCAATATTGATGAGAAAACACAGAATGTGTTGGAATTAATGAAACTTTCAGTACGTGACAGGAGTGTTGGTTCCTGTATGCCATAACATTCCAAGATATTGGGGCCAGGAATTAAATTTGTGTTACTAAGAAAGCTTTGGGGAGAACAGATGTGAAGTGCTAAGCCAAATGAGCGTGTACATTTTTTCACATCTGTCCCTTTAATTTTCTGTATTTTTTTTACTCCTTTATCTGGAACGTTGGAATGCTGTAGCTGTCATATGCCGACAGATGGCAATATTATAAGATCGTTTTTTTAAGATGGTTAAAATGAACGAAGCTCTCAGCTGCTCCCAAATTAGTCAGATGGAAGAAACAAGTTCTTCATTGGCTATATCTTTGGTACTATGGAAGCCTGTATATCTAAACTTTCCTAAAATATCAACAAAGTTTGCTCTTCCTCTTATTCACTTTACTGTTGAATTATTATATCCTGGCCTTATTTCCCCTTGTACCTAACTTTTTTTTCTTTTAACTTGACTCTTAAAACACATATTTTGTGTGTGGGCAGCTAGGTGGCACAGTAGATAGAGTGCCAGACCTGGAATCAGGAGTTCAAATCTGGCCTCAGACACTTACTGGCTATGTGACCCTGGACAAGTCACTTAATCCTGTGTCCCTCAGTCTCCTCATCTGTAAAATGAGCTAGAGAAGGAAATGGCAAACCACTCCACTATCTTTGCCAAGAAATCCCCAAATGGGGTCACAAAGAGTCAGCCATGACTGAAAAGACTGAACAACAACATATTTTATGTGTAAATTTTGATACAACTGTCCAAGAAATGCAAAAGATATAATTACCATTTGCAATAGAATATCAAGGAAAGATGTTCATAAAATATATAATTCAAGCATAATTTCATTGTTGGGAACAGAAATTACCAAATTACTCTTGCACTTTGACCAGTTTCTCAAACCAGAATAAGTAGATGAAATGTTTTTGTCCCAGACTGGCATGATTGTTCAAAAGTTGAAATCACTTTATAAAGATAAGTAACACTTCATTCAAGAGAAAGAACTCTAGGGAAGCTGATTTTTCAAATTATGCAAATTGATTGATCAACAAACATTTGTTAAACACCTATAAGGTGTCAGGCATGGCAGTGCAGCTATAAATACAGAGAATAAAAGAATTCCTACTTTTAACATGGATTCATTCTAATAGGGGAGATAACAAGTAAGTCTATAAATATATGCAGCATAAATATAAAAAAGAATAAATACAAATAAATACAAAGTGATTACATAAAACATAGTTTTGTGGGAAGGGTGCCAAATGTTATTGGGGGATAAAGAAAGGCCTCATGTAGAACAAGGTGTTTGAGTTGCTTCTTAAAGGAAGAGAGAGATTCTATGAGGTGGAGGTGAGGAAGAAGTGCATTTCAGGTATGAGGGACAGTCAGTGGAAGGTAATGAAGGTGGAAGATGGAGTGGAATGTGTGAAGAACAGAGAGAAGTCCAGTTTGGGTGGACTGCAGAGTGTGGGAAGGGGAGTGATATTTAATAAGACTAGAAAGAAAGGTTGAAGTCAGGTTATGAATGGCTATAAATGCTAAATTGAGAATTTTAAAATGGATCTAACAAGTAATAGTGAGCCACTGAAATTGATTGAGTAAGAGGAGTGACATGGTCGGATCTGGCTTTAAGGAAAATCACTTTGGTAAAATTGTGTATGACGGATTGGAGAGAGAAGAGACTTGAGGTAGGGAGACCAATGAGGAAGAAGGTGGTAGTTGTGTTAGTGGAGAGAAGTGTCAGATGCCAGAAATGTTGTTAAAGTAGAAATAGCAAGATTTAGCAATAAATATGGTCTTAACAACATATGGATTGAGGGAAAGTGGGGAATTGAAGACAATTCCAAAATTTCATGCCTACGAGACTGGAAGAATGGTGGTACCTTTGATAGAGATAGGGAAGTTTAGAAGAGATTTTTTTTGGAGGGGAGTGGAGGATCATGAGTTCAGTTTTGGACATGTTGAGTTTGTGATGTCTCTGGGACAATTGACTTGAAATGTTCAATAGACAATTGTTGTGGGACTGAAGTCCAGGGGAAAGGATTGGTCTATATGTAAAGAAAAATGTTTTAATAATAAATATGCCTTGGATAATAGGCTCTAAATAATTAATCCAAACTTATTTGGGTTTCCCTAAATGGAGTTTTTGTGTTAGGATTATTTGAAAGTTGGAGTAAATTGACTGAGAGGGAGCTGTGAGGAGCAAAGAGGGCTAGGTCAGGAATCAGAAGAGCCCTGAGATCAAAGCTCAGCTTTGACTCTTACTAGTTGTGTGACCTTGAGCAAGTCACTTGACCTCTCTGAGAGTCAGTTTCTTCTCTGTAAAATGGAAATAATAGTACTTGCAACACCCAAATTCTTGGGGGGTTGTGAGGCAAGTGCTTTGTAGACCTTAAAGTGCTATTTAAATATATTTTATACTGGTAGCAGTCAACTTCCAATAATCCACTATTATATTTGTTATTTTCTTGCTATCTGGAAGTTCTTCCTTATGTATAAACTAAATCTCACATGATATTATTTAAATTCATTCTCTCTTTCTCCTGTCCTAATAAGGAAAAACAGATTTAAAAAAAGCCATCTCAGCACTGACAAACAAAAAAGAAGAAAAGGAGAAAGAAAGAAAGGAAGGAAGGAAGGAAGAAAGAGAGAGAAAAAAGTGGTCATCATCTTTTAAACTCTCCCTATGACAAAATTTCAAGTAGGAACAAGGAAAGCATTGCCCCTTATGATGAGTTCTCAAGCTGAAAGCCTTTGAACCATGACATCTCCTATCTTGATGTATGCTCTCTACCCTCTTCCTAACAGACAGAGGAAGTCAGAGCATCCTGAAACTCTGAGGCCATAACTATCCTAGCTAGATTCAAAAGCCCCCCTTTAAGACCAGCAATGAGGCAAATGTCGGGTTTGAATCATAATTATAAGTGTACATAGAACCAAGATTGGAAGGAGCCTTGAGAGATTTCAACTTTAAAAATATTTATTAATTACCTACTATGTGAAGAGAGCACTATACCACATCTGATGGACAGAAAACCCTAACAAAACTTTCTAAGAAAGCAGATCAGTGGCCTAAAGAAGATTCCACAACCTCAGTAACCCACTCTTAAATTTGTTAACTCTTGCTATCCAAAAGTTCTTTCTTATGTCTGAACTAAATCCCACATGATATTGTTTAAGTCTATTCTCCCATAGTCATACCTAATTTAAAAAACAAAAACAAAAATAAAAATGTTTGTTTGTCATCCTTTGAATAATAACTTTCCTGTCACAGGATGATATAACTTCAAATAGTTGCACAGAAAACAAAGAAACAAACTGTTTCTAAATCTTCTGTATTGTAGAAATTAAAAATGAAATATTTTTATTGAGTTTGCAGAGTTTTTTATATTAATGCTTCATGAAATCAGTTCTATATTTTCCCCAAACAAGTTCTATAGTTTGTGGAGGTGATCAGTGGGATGGGAGATAGAATGGGAAGGGTTAAATTGTGAAAAAAAAAGAGCCAAAGAGGATGAAACACTTACTCAAAAAGCAGATTACCCACTAGCATGGCCAGAGCCCTCATCCTAAACCCTGCTGTGACACTTCTATGTCTAATTTATTAACTTATTTGCTGGTTTTCTGACAGCTATGGATGAATACACATCTGGCTTCTGGATACTTGCTTCAATTACCTTCCCCGTACCTGAATTTGCTTTTTAAAACCCATATACTTTAGACTTAGGACTCAATATGCATTATTGCTCCCCTTCACCCCCCAATATAGATTCCTTTCTATGTTTTATCCCCTTGAAAGATCCATCCCACTTTAACTGAACAAACCCCTCCAAAATGCTCTGCAGTAGCCTACATCCTGCTCTATCCCTGCTGATACTCCATGTATCCAAACTGCTATATGAAACTTTCAAAGTCACTACCTTGGTCAGGATTGATCCTAGCGAGAAATTCTGTTCCTACAATGCCTTAGCAATTGTGGAAGCTTTCAGTTTCCTGATTAGGTATGCCTGTCCTTACTGGGTAAAATGGTTAGTAACCTCTTTGCTACTGCTTTTATTTTTCCATCTACTTCCAGAGATAAAATCTGAACACATAAGTTCCAATGGTTTTCTGGTACTTGTACTCTTCAAGAATACAGCATGAGCTGTTAGCACTTTCTTTTGAATACATACAGCATGCATTTCACACTTGTCATAGACATCTGCTGCCATTGTGGGCCAATACAATCTATTTCTTACTAGTTCAAGTGTCCTCTCTTTACCCAAGTGTCCAAAGTCATCATGGCCATAAGATGAAATAGCACGGGCAACAACAATGGCTTTGTTTTACCATTTGTGGAATCAGTTACAGTTCAGTATAGCACTCCTTTGTGTACATCTACCATTGTTTCAATATTAAGGTGTCTTCTAGAGAGTGAAGCTTGAGTCCTCATTGGTTACCACCCTGCTCTTTGTCTTCTACCATTTCTCACTGCCCTTGATTATGCAGCTTTCCCTATCACTAATTATTAATGGGCAACTGAGGCAGAAGACTGGTTCAGTGTGATCAAGTTCTCAGTCATTGATTGTATGCTCTTTGGTGAAAACCTCATTTATATTCTCAACTTTCTCATGTACTTTGATTTTTTTTTTTTTTTAGGCAACTGGGGTTAAGTGACTTACCCAGGGTCACACAACTAGTAAGTGCCAAGTGTCTGGTCTGAGATTGGATTTGCACTCAGATCCTCCTGACTTCAGGGCCAGTGCTCTATCCACTGTGCTACCTAGCTGCCCCTCATGTACTTTGATTTAACAAAAACCTATTCCCCTCCATGTCACTTTTACTCCTATGGGTATCACCATCACTTATGCCGACCCCTTCACCCCACCCCCTTTACATTAATGTTGAGGGATTTAGTATAATAATTATACCTAGAATTTATGTAATACTTCCAGGTTTACAAAGCAATTTATGCATGTTATCTCATCTGATCATCACAACAACCCAATGAGGCAGGTGCTATTATTAGCCCATTTTACAGATAAGGAAACTGGCTGAGATTGGTTAAGTAATTTCCCCAGGGTCACACAGAGCTAATAAAAGTCTGAAGCAGTATTCAAGCTCTGGTTTTCCAGACTTTAAATCTAATACTCTATCCACTGCTTTTCTTAGCTGCCCCTACAGACTTTCAGCAGTGTCAAATTGCTTCTTTGACCTTTGTAAGCATGTGGAAGCAAAGAGAAGTCTGTAAGTGTAGCACACTAGTACGCAATTCCATGATATAACCCAACCAGGCAATGACATCAGCATTTCTGTGGAAGACCAGTAAATGAGCCTTGAAGACTAAGAGGTTCCACCTGAGACACAAGCGCAGGAGTGTGAATTTCTTTGGCTAGCCTACATATTTTCCCTTTCTCAAAATTATTCCATGAGTATGTACTTCCTTTTCCACTTTTGATTTGGAGAGCTCTCAGAAAATGTATACCCTTTTTATATGAAGGGGATTTTTCCTTGAAATTAGTTTTGCTATATGGTTTAATTACATTTTTTTAATTTGAGCTAGTTATCCTCTGATTGATATGGTGGGAAAAATCCTCAACAACAGTAGGACTTGTCAGCTGTAGCTTTGAGTGGATGCTAATCCAAGCATTCCAAGTGACTCAAGGTTTAGATGAAAGCAAGCCACATGAATGTTTGTCAAAGTTCTTGTGAATAAGATGGACACACACACAATACATACATGCATGCATACATATATGTTGTTGTTTTGTCCTTTTGTTTTCAAATGACATCACAAGGGTGATATCTTGACTTGTGTGTGAGTTGGATTTAAGTGAGGCAGAGTTGCACAGAGTCATCTGCCTCATTCTGTCTTCCAGTGTTATCTATGTCCAGTGGCAGCACAAAAGTCAAGGCAACTGGCAATGGGCCAGGATGCAGTGGATGACCTTGGTGTCTTTAATGTCTGACCAAGCTCTAAGTGCTCCACAGTGCCTGCTTCAGCCACCTTCATGGCCACTGGAACAAATTGTTCTCTCTAGCCCATTCCACCAGTGGAAGTCTTCACATGCTTGGAGTAGACACCCAAGGTTTCAAACCCATCAGTTACCCAAAACTGGTTCAACCCATCTACCAAGAGGGTTTACCAGGTGTGGCAGGTGTGCATGCTATAATTTCTTGGAGTTGCAGGTGAGAGGTAAGTGCTAGGTAGATACCAAAGGTGGATGAGCAGCCCTGAAAAGGAATCAGCAAGCCCTCGCACCAGAGGTGCTAGTCCTCCCTTAACACTCCTTACACTCCATGTATATGTTATGTGTGTGTGTGTCTGTGTATTTATATAAATGTGAGTATATACACATCCATACATCCAGAAAAATGTTGCCAGAATGTTAAGAGATATGAAGTTTGTTTGAAAGAACTGGGGATAAAGAGTAGGCTTTGGAAACAAGGTTCCTGATAGATGTTTGAACTACCATCACAGAGAAGAGGGGTTCGACTTGATCTGCTTAGCCCCAGAAGGCAGATGAAGTGGAGGTGCAGTGGGTGGAAGTTGTAGAGAGGCAAATTTTGACTTGATGCAAGGTGACATTAGAGCTGTCCTAAAGTGGAATGGCCATTTTGGGAGTTAGTGGAGGTCTTTAAGTGGAGGCTGTATGACCATTTTGGGGTGATGTAGTAGTGGACACTCCTATTCAGTTATAAGATGACCTTTCTGATCCCTTCCCACTCTGAGATTCTCGTATTTTGTGGGAACCTAGGGTCACCTGGATACCACAATGAAGCATTAGACTAGGACTTCAGGAGAGTCTTATTTTACCTTATATATACCTTAATTATATTCAGCAAAATATAAGCTTCTTGACAGCAGGGTCTTTCTTGTCAGTGCCTACATAGCAACTGGAGCATAGTAGATATTTAATAAATGTGTATTGATTCCCTTAAATGTTTTTAAAGCCATTTTGATAAAATTCATCTTCTCTCTTTTATGTGCCATAAGGAAGAGAGTAGGTTATTTGTTTCTAGAATATGAAAAACTAATGCACCTATAGAAAGAGGCAGAAGGTGCCATATCACAAGAGCTTTTATGTACTTGTCAAGTAAAGGTCAAGTTGAAAAGAGGAAAAAAAATCCTAGATAGCAATGAATCTGGCCAGTCATCTTTCTGCGCAGTGCTGCTTTCTCACACATAGTCATACTTAGATATGTGCATATATGTACACATATATACGTATATATAAAATTTTCATTCTTCATCTAAAAGTAGCCCAAAGAAATAGCAATGCCATCAAGGGTAAACACATATAGGCATAGCAAATGCACTTGAAGCAAATGACATCATTTGCTTTTATATCATTAATAAGTTAAATATGTTTAACTGAATATTTTTCTTTTTAAAAAGCATTAGCCACAGGAGGTCTTGAAGCAAAGAACTTCCCTATTGCATCTAAAATAGTATTTGATTAAAAATTCCAAAGCGTACATAGCTCTTCCATCATATATATTACATAGCATATAATGTATAATAACAACATATTAAATATATATATATATTATATAATATAGTCACATTATATCAAACACATACTATACATATAAAATCCATGATCTAACTAAAAACAGAAAGATATATATATGTATAAATATATATATGTATAGTATATTTATGCACATATATCTAACCTAAAAATGTGCTTACCCAATATTTATGATAGTATATGTATTTTGGGTGTTTGTGTGTGTATATATTATATGGCATATTATATATATTTATATTATATAGAAAAGCTATGTACTCCCTAGAATTTTTAAATGTGTTGTTGTTGTTCTTTCATTCTCAAAGAGGACCAATGACATCCTGAAAGTGGTGTCTTGACATACGCATGAATTGGATTTAAGTGAGGCAGAGCCGTGCAAAGTCATCAACCTCACTCTTTCCTCTAGAGTAATCCAAGTCCTTTGGCAAGACCCAGGTCAAGGTGACTAGCAATGGCCCAGGATGCCATGTGTATGTACGTATACATACACTTATACAAAGTACATATACCTTCATAGAATAAGCACGTTTTCAGTTTAGTCATATGTGTGTACACACAATATACATACATACATACATACATACATTTATTTCTGCCTTTCTGCTTTTAATTATATCATGGATTCCCTTGGAAAAGACAGTGCTAGATTTAAGAGCCTTAAAAACTCAATCAACTGACTAATTATAGAAAGACTTTGGCTTCAGTTACATTCTAAACTTTGGATGTGGTACAGGGAAAAAGAATACTGGACAGAGAAGTTGAAGACCTGGGTTCTATTCCTACGTCTGCCTTGATCGTTTTGGTTTTGTTTTGTTTATTTTACCTTGAACAAATCATTTAGTCTCTCCAAGTCTCTATTTCTTTATCTACAAAATAATGATATTAGATGAAGTGATTTCTAAATTGCCTTCTAACTTTACGATTTAAGTTGTTTTAGGACATTTAAAATGGGCACCTAGCATTTCTTACATATACTTTTTATACTTACATTCGTTTACATACTAAAGTGTACATACATAGGTACGTATTGCAATATGTACACAGCTGGCTTCTCGCATAGCTCTAGGCTTCAAATTATTTATTAGCTGATCCAAAGAGATCAGAAAATGCAGTACTTTGGGAAGGCTAGGGTACCACTGCATTGTATTACATAATAAAATTTAATGACACTAATAGTTTGGCTTTGGACCAAGACCAATTGCGGCTTATAATTAATTGGCTTGTTAGTTAATTAGAAGGAATACACACAAGTTGTGTGATGTCAAGTAAGATTTAATGGCTGAGAGTGCGGGGTTATACACCAGATCAGTCCTTGCATCATCACTATTTACAGTCATTATGTATGTCCTGACACTGGGACTCCTAGCGTTCCATTACTTTGACTTTATAATGACTAGGCCAGGAAAAATAACAGCTACCCCTCTCTCCTGCTGGTCAGGTTTTCTAGGCAAGTTTCAAAGCTGACCTATGGAATGTTTTCTTCCCACTGTCGGTGCCCTACAGATGATGTGAATTAATGCAGCTTTGTCCCTGATCTGTTTTTACTTTTTTTTGAAATGTTCTTGTACATGGCTAGAGCTGTCAATTAGCACTTGGGTCCGGCAGGAGAGACACATTGACTGCTTTGAATTTGGGTTTTCATTTCACTGAGGAACACGATCTCTCTCTCTCTCCTCTGAAACAGTTGGAGGATGTGCCCTGGAGCCTGCATTTATTACAAAAATATCAGACTATTGGCTAGATTTTAATTCTATTAACTTTCCTATGTAGTGGAAGTTCATAAGAGAAAGTTTGGGCAAGACAGTAGCAGAGAGTCTTCAATAATCTTTCACTGCAGAGATACTAGTATGACTGGTAGATGGCCTTCCTCTGGAGTTTCAGCTATGAAATCAGATCAGAGACATCCTCTCTGTTTTCCATTCTTTAATAATAGTTGTTTCTGAGAAATATGTTTATTGAAGCTGTACTTGTTGTTTTTAAATTGGGTTGCATCTGGCAATGTTATTACTGCTCATGGCAATCTCTAGCCTAATCTAATAATTTTCTTTATCCAGCTCCTTTAATTGAATTGGGAGGGTTGTCCCTGGTGAGTAGGGACTCATAGCTACCTGTTGTCCTAATTGTTCTCTACTGGCTCTCCTAATAGGGCACAACAATTTTCAGAGGGCTGGTCTGATGAACAAAAATGGAAGGAAACACAGAATCTGATAAAGACTGTGAAAGGCTTGGATACTGTAGTAATGTCACCCACATTCTGGGTGTACAAACTGCAGATTTATGCAAGTAATTAATAGTGTCTTGCCAAGAGAGTTGGTAGGCTTTTCAAAAGGAATCTTCTTTGTGTCTTTTGATATTTAAAGAGCTGTAATTACGACGGCAGAGCTTTGAATCCTTTTTTTCCCCCTGTCCTCTTATACACATTAATTTATGGACCAATCCAACATTACAGACAAGCTAATGAAAGAACCACACACTCCCTTTATAATTTTTTTTTACAGTTTCACTTGTGTGGATGAATGTAAAGTAGTTAATGCTATAAATAAGTATAATGATGTATCTCTTCTCTCAATTGCTGGTTGTTGATGCTGCATTCCTGCACAATGGAAGAAAAGAATTGAATTTAAATCTTTACCCATCTCTTTTTCTTCCTTGCTTTCTCTTGTGCTTCAACTAATAAATTCAAATGTTTCTGCAGTTCTGAGGGTTTTCTAAAGCTTGAACTGGACATTTTTTTATACTTTTTATTTTTAGAACTGTGTAAGAACCAAAGAAATTACATAAATGAGCAACAATGTCATCTGGCAAAGTCTGGGAGATTCAGAATCTCCATCCCAAGTAATATTCTCTTTCCCACTGATCAGAGTTGGTGGAAGCAGTGAGGGGCTAGGGGAAGATAGAAAACAGTTCCTGGGTTTCAGTATGACATGTTGTCTGTGAGCCATCCAACAATTGTAAAAAACAATACGCTCTCCTATGGGAACACAACAGCTCAAAGATATAAATAGATCAACCGAGAGTTTGAACTTCTTAGCTCATTTTAGGGCTAAAGGTTTAGGATAGCTTGGTTTTTTAAAAAGTTTTTTTTTTCTTAAATTTAAAGAAGCAGAGTCCATTAAAAAATTTTATCAGAGTCCAGGTGCAACACAATATGCAGGCAGCTGAGAATCAGTTATGACTCATTCATTTTAGTTTTATGTTAATCCCAAATATATGTTTCTTAAAATTTGGCTCTCATGCCTTGATTATGTTGGTCAACAAATTTCAAATCATCTTACATAGAATTTCTCTCTTTGTGATTGTACAAGTGACTCAAAATGATGGGAAGGGTTGGTCTTTCTCAACCTCAATTCTTTCATTCCACAATACTCAAATCATGGATGTTAATGTTTTCCACCCATCTATATTATTTCAATTGCTTCTTGTAGAATTTAGAACTAGAAGAAACTTTAGTGACCATCTGGTACAATTCTGTGATCAGTTTTGGAGTCAGGAGATTCTTGGGTTCAAATCCTACCTCAGATACATGCTAGCTGTGTGATCATGGGCAAATTGTTTCCCATCTCTGAACCTCAATTTCCTCATAGGTAAAATGGATATAATATTGCCTGTAATGCCTTTTCACAGGGTTGTTGGTGAGAAGCAAATGAGATAATATGTTTTGTAAATCTTAAAGCGCCATATAAACATCAACTATATGACTGTTATTATTTATAGTCACTTAGCCAACTAATGATAGAAGGAGATCAGATCTTCTGACTCCCATCCAGGTATGTGGTTTTTTTTCATAGCAAGACATGTAAAATTTCTTTTTAGTTTTTTCCTCTTTTTTACACTGTTTTCTCTTAGTGTGTCATAGAGTTGTATCATAGGATCATAGATTTAGAGCTGGAACAAACTTGAAAGGTCATGTAGTTCAATGTTCTCTTTTTTAATAGATGAGGAAAATAAGACTCAGAGGGGTCAAGAAACTAGCTCAGTGTGCATAAGTAGTAAGTGGAAGATCCAGAATACTAACCCTGGTCCTCTGACTCTAAATCCAGTTCCCTTTCTACTGGACCATGCTCCCCACCTAAGTATAACTTCTTTTTTTATGGAGATGACTAGTTAGTGGCTCATATTAGAATGTGATATCTTTGCACATCTGCTTATATTTCAGGGAGTATGCTAACAGAAGGTGGTCTTTCACAAGTGATGTGAGTATATCATAGACCAATGAATCAATCAATAAGCATTTATTGGATGCTTATTAAATACTAGTCACTGGGAATTCAAATATAGCAATGGGACTGTCCTTGCCCTCAAGCAGTGATGTGAGCTCTTTCCCATTAGCATAATTAATATATCTGTAATTCATTGTGACTTTTATAACAATTATTAATACTTCACATTAATGTAGCTATATTTATGATAACTTTGTATGATAGGTAGTATATTGCTATCCTAATTTTATTGATGAGGAAACCAAGGCACAGAAGGATGATGTCACTTACTCGTGTTCACAAGCAAGTGCTAGAGTTAGAAATTATTGTTTCTGAAACAGCAGCAGATGATCTTGGCATCGATGGAGCCTTAGATTAGACATCAGAAGCTGGTTCTAATGAATGTAAACACATAATTTTCTTTTCTCTGCCTCAGTCTATCTGCAAAATAGAAATAAAAAAAGTTTCTTTACTGTAAGGAGAATGAGCAAAATAGCTTTTGTTAAGATAAAAGGGATGTTATTCCTGGTATCAGATCTTAAAAAAATTAATTTTCTCCTCCACCCACAAATAACATTTAACACCATAATGTGCAGTCAATAAATACTTAATTATTGGTTTTGGATAACAGTGCAACATATTTTCTGGTCTTAGTCATAGATGGGGAGGGTATAATCTAATAGGAGAGATTTAGACTTTTTAACCTTTTTCCTTGAATATTTTAGGGAGAATCTGCTTTTATTTTTCAGATATAATATACAGCAACACATCAGTAGTCTATGATTTCATCTAATCTAGAAATGTCGGATGTTAGAAAGGTTAAATGACTTGCTCTTGGTCAGGCAGCTAACATTAGAGGTAGGATTTAAACCCAGGTCTTCCAGACTCCAAGTCCCTCTAGTCACTATGCCGAAATGTTTTAAAAAGAAATATGAATGCAATTTAAAATGAAACATTTCTGGAGACCAGTCAAGATGTCAGAGTAGGAGAAAGCAGTAGGACTTAGGTCCCTTCCACAATTACTTTACAAAGAACTAGAGTCCTAATCTGGAAGTACAAGGAAAAATCTTTTTTTTTTTCTTCAGGTTGGATCACCACAGGGAGACAGACAGAAATATTTGGACATTAGAGAAAATGTCTAGTCAGAAGGGAGCCACTTGATAAAAGAGGGGGACATTGAGATGTGCACTAGGGCAAAAAAAGATGTCACAGATGCACCATGGAGGGCCTGATGATTTATATACATGCCAATGGACAGCTCTGTTCCTCAAATCCCAGGGATGGGTTATGCATTTAGGAGCAAAAGAGAACCTATGGTTCTGTCCCTCTGACCCTGAAGAGCCTTTCAGCTAGCTAACTGTTGTTGGGTCCAGCAGCCATATACTGGACTCAACCAAAGACAAGCCCACAGTTTTGTTGCTCAGACTCAAATCCAGGTCAGGAGCATGCAGAGCTCAAATCAGAAGGATAATGATTAGATTTTGTTCTGGATCTCAGACTGCTCTGTTAAATATGATAAACCTCTGGCAATTATTGAATGGAAATAGAAAAGAATATACATATTTCTCAGCTGTGAATGACACTTTTATAAAAATCAACCATGTGTTAGGGTAGTTCTTTTTGTGATGGCAAAGAACTGAAAACTAAGGAGAGCACTCATAAATTGGGAAATGGATGAAAAAATTTTGATCTATGAATGTAATTAAATATTGTTATGCTATAAGAAATGAAAGAGGAGATAGTTTCAGAGAAACCTGAGATGATTTCAATGATTGATGCAGAGTGAAATGAGTTGAACCAGGAGAACAAAATACAATAACAACAGCATTGTAAAAGCAACTGACTTTGAAAGATTTAAGAATTCTGATTAATGCCATGGCCAACTATGATTCCAGTGGACCAGTGATGAAACATTCTGTCCACCTCCTCACTGAAAGGTGATGGACTTAGGGTGTATATTGAGACTCCTCCTCGCCCCAAGCTGGCCAATGTGGAATTTATATTTTTTTGCTTGACTATGCATATCTATTCCAGGATTTTTTTTTGTTTTGATTCTCACCCTGCTCCCTGCCCCCCCACCCCAAAATGGAACAGGAGGATGGGAGAGAAAAATAGATTTTTTTTGGTTAATTGAAAAATTAATTTTTTTGTTTATATGCAAAATTAAAGTATTTGCTTCTCATGTTAAGGGTTTAATATAGTCTCAGATACATCTATGAAGCTCACAGACAAAACTGCTTAATAGATGCAACCACAGAAGTAACTGTTCAAAGACTTTTTTTCACTATCAGTACCAATCAAAGTACAAGACAAGATAATGTGTGGCCACAAAAAGTATTTGCCTCTGTGATGAAGAATGTCCTTTAAAGAGTCTAGCTAGAAAGGAGGTGTTTTAGATAGTGAAGTCCTTCCAGGCACTCCTGTTTGAGGATTTTGTGCTTATCCCATTTAACCCCTAATAGAGTCTCCTCAATAAAATTCATGATTACTGAAAAGAAATTAACTTAACAGTCCTTAAAGAAAAAAGTCAAATGTTTGCAATAGGCATTATTTAATACCTTGTTTTTTTTTCCCCAAGTATCTTGGAGCAAAGCTTCAAAAGGACAATGAGCTGAGTCATTTTTTTTTTCCACTGTCCACTGAAGAGGAAAACAGTGAGCTCTATTGAATTTGGGAAATTGAGAGGTATTTTCAAAGATCTTAAGCAGTTCCTTGACATGAAACCTTATCTTTTTTTTTTAACACTAATGTTCTTCTGGTGTATACATGCTTATATTTATTATTTCAACAAGCATTTATTAATCACATATTATGTGAGAATCACTATGCCAAACATTGGAGATACAAAGACAAAAAACAAAATTTACAGTTTCTCTTCTTTCAGTAGCATATATTAGATCATATAGTATATCAAATGAGATAATATTTGAAAAGTACTTAGCACAATGCCTAGTTCACAGTAAATGCTTTGTAAATGCTTAAATCCTTCCCCATTGCTTTACACTGCTTGCCCCCTCAACACCCCCCCCAACCAAGAGTTTATATTTTACTCAGGGGAAGTAATGTACATATAGACAAGTAAGTACAAAATATAAACAAAGTAAATATGAAGTAATACAGTGAGAGAGGGCCCAAGGAAAGAAACAAGCATTTATTAAGCACTTACTGTGGGCTTGGTGCTGTCCTAAGTGCTGGAGATACAAATACAAGCACAAAGAAAGACAGTACCTGCCCTCAAAGAGGTTCCATTCTAATGGGGGAAAGTTCCAGGAGGAATTCTGGGATAGGGAGGGTTCTTGTAGAGAAATATTCCAAGGTCAGCAGGCCACAAAAGTGGTAGAAGCAGGCTTAAAAGATCAGGAAAAGCCTCTTGTAAGAGGTGCTGCCTGAACTTTCTTGAAGAAAGTTAAGGATTTTAAGAGTGTAGAGGTAAAGACAGGCATGATGGACAGTCTGAGCAAAGGCACAGAGAGATGAGGTGGAATGTCACATATGGGGAATCACAAATAGGCTCAGTTTGGCTGGAAGAAGAGTGTGTAAAGGGAAATAGGATACAACAAGCCTAGACACATCAGCTGGAGTCATATATGGAAAACCTTGAATTCTGAAGACAGGCTTTTGTATCCTAGAAGCAACTGAGAGCCACTGGGACTAAAAATCATGGTAGAATGATTGACAAAGAATCACGATTATAAGTGATGCAAAGGACAATAGAGGCACATATAGTGGGTGTAAATAGTAGGTACTGTCGTTCAGGTACATCCAACTCTTTGTGACCCCATTTGGTGTTTTCTTGACAAAGATACTAGAGTGATTTGCCATTTTCTTCTTCAGTTCATTTTACAGATGAAGAACTAAGGGAAACAGGGTTAATGACTTACCCAGGGTCACACAGCTAGTGTTTGAGGCTGGATTTGGACTGAGGTCTTCCTGACTTCAGGCCTGGCATTCTATCTACCTAGCTATCCCAAATAGAATCTAGTATATTACCAATGATAACTTGTGTGTAAGAAATGGCATAATATATTCATACATACAAATGTGTATATACATACATATATCATGTCATCCATATGATTCATGGTATATTTATATTGCATATCATATATATATATATATATATAAGATATGCTATATATGTATCTCTAATAGGGCCAGACAAAAAAAATGATACATATATATATATATATATATACATATATAGGTATACATTTAATTTTTTTTTTTTAGCCTAGACCTATGATTTCAACTGCCAAACTCAAATAGAAATGGTGTATATTTACGATAGCTGCATATTGACTTAGATAACTACAAATTAACATTATCTGTGTTTTACTGTATTTTATTTTGTTAAATATTTTCCAATTACATTTTAATCTAGTTTGGCCTGCACCCCTGGCCATCAGGCCAGTTTGACACCTTTGGTATAAGGATCTCTCCATGTAGAAACTCCCTCCACTGATACAGAGAATGAACCAATCTGCAACTTTATAGTTTTAAAGATTTGCTTGATGCACTAGAGTGTTAGGTGACTTGCCCATAGTCACACAATAAACGTGCCTGAGATCGGACTTAAACCTGGGTTTTCCCGATGCTAAGCATGGCCTTCTATCCATTAAGCCACAATGATTCTCAGGAGAAAGGATAACATACGGGAAATATATCATCAGTAGAGGGAGCAGAAGACAACATATAGCCAGCTAAAGTGCTTCACTGATGCTCACAAAATGTTAAAAGACTTAGAAGAAGATCTCTAGCATTTTGAGTATATCTACTTTATGTGATTTGTGTCAGGAAGTAGAGGAGAATCCTATGACATGAGAAGGCACAGCTGGGTTATAAGGTAATGCCCATATCAACAAGATCACTGATCCATTGAAATATATATGAAATGTGTAGGAGATAAAGCCTTTTTCTCCTCTTTGACCTTCTATGTGAACATCTTGGCTTGAAGCAGTATTAATTTGGTCCTTTTAGATATAGATCCTATGAGATAGACTAGTACAATACTGGAAACTACAGTCACTTAATACTTTTTCATGCATCTTGAGTTTAATATATTGCCTAATGTATCATAATACACTTTATGGGCTTCCATTTTCTGTACTGAGAAGACTTGACTTGCATCTTCTAAATCCACACCCTAACTGTCTGTGAGATACTTTTTTTTTAGGTACTATTCATTTCAGATAGAGTAGGCTACTGCTAAAAGAGTCAGAAATAGTGTTCTTTTCATGAATAAAAAGAAGTAAATCAAATGGTAAAAGATGGAAAGTATTGTCTTTTTCATAGAGCTTGGAAAGAAATGAACTTTGGTTTAATAAAAACTGTTAAATATGTGTGTAAAGAAATGATTTTCAAATGAGATTTGAATGTTTTGTCAAAAGAAATTGATTTTGGCATAAACATAAAGACTTAAATCACCTAATAAAGCTTGTAAGGTAAAGCCTCATTTGTATGCCTGTTCAATGTTTTAAAGGCCAGAGAAATAAATTTTATTCATTAAAAGTTAACAATATATGAGTTCAATGAAACACATTTTTTTTTTTTTTGGTGAGGCAATTGGGGTTAAGTGACTTGCCCAGGGTACACAGCTAGTAAATGTCAAGTGCTTGGTCTGAGGCCAGATTTGAACTCAGGTCCTACTGACTTCAGGGCTGGTGCTCTATCCACTGCGCCACCTAGCTGCCCCAATGAAACACAATTTTCAGGACATAGAATGTTGTTGAGAAGCATTCCGAAAACTGAGAACTGTGGGACCTCAGTTCATTTAGATATAACTGTTTTAAGTCTTAAAAGAGTTAGGAGAAGAAGAAAAAAAATCCAATAGTCTTCAATAAGTATTTGGAAACTGAGGTATGATTAAATGATTTTGATTTTATATGGAAGTATGATAAGTTGTTACCTCATAAGTGAAAGGTGAGTATCTGAATTATTGAGGATCAGGAGGCTCTGATTTAAATGATCAAAACAGGCTGGCAGAGACTGTGGCTGGTGCCATGAAGAAGCTGAACAATACAGAAGAGCAAGATTCAGCAGGGTGTCAAAAAGCAGCTTTGTTAGCGTTTTTTTTTTTTTATTTTTATTTTGAAGAAACCAGCAGCAAGTCAAATCAACAAGGACTTATGAAATTCCTATTATTACTAATCATTTTGCTAAACACAGGGATACAAAAAAAAGGCAAAAATAGTCCGTGTCTTCAAAGAATTTATAATCTAATGGAGGAAAAGCAAGGAAAAACTATGTACAAACAAGATCTATACAGGATAAATTGGAGTTAATCTTAGAACGAAGGAACTCATATTAAAAAGAGAGTAGGAAAGGCTCCTTTCAGAAGGTGGTATTTTAAATGAGCCTTAAAGGAAGTCAGTCAGTCTCTCTGAGCCTCAATTTCTTCCTTCTTGCCTGGTATTCTCTTCTGTGAACAGAGGGAACACCTGGTCATAGGAGCTGGCCACAGTCACCAAATCTAGTGAGTGGTACCTGGAGGGGCCATCCTGGCAGCAGAATCCCACAGTAAGCCCATTATGAGTCAGGGAATTGGAGCCAGGGAACATGCTTGTCAGCAGCTCATGGCCCATGTATCTTCCCTATTTCCCACCCAGGACATCATGGGAGGATGGGCATTCCTAAAGAATCCTGACATCCACAGATCTGCCAGTGTTGGGGTAGGTTGAAATGAGTAAGCCATCCCAGAGAGTCAATGAGTGTCCACACATCCATGTGAGGAGTCTGAGGTGTCTCACCTCCTGACAGGCACTACACATGTGTAACCAACAAAACAATGCTGGTGAGCAAGGCAGCCTGATTTGCCAGTTACCCCAGAGCTTAAGCTGGAGAGGACCATCCTCTCTTCCCTTAATGGGATGGGAACTTCCATTTTAAAAATTACATTAAAAATGATCAGCTGATTTTTTCTCTCTCTCACCTCCTTGCCCTGTACCCCACCCCATCCCTCCAAAAAAAAAAAGAAAAAAAGAAAAAAGAAAAACAAAATTCTTGTAACAAATATGCATAGTCAGGGCTGGGTCTTTCTTCCAGTTTACTCCTCTTAGGGGATGGCTTTCAATTTCCAAGTAGCTCTCCCTCTTCTTTTGAGAAAGTGTGGTTTTCTTTTCAAGTCCTGTAGAAGCCCTGCCTCTGCCTTCCCCAGGGAGGTGGGGGGGAGGAATGACCATTACCTCTATTGCTTTAATTTGATCTTTTTTACTGCCTTGTATCTTAGGTGAAGTTAGCACTAAATATTATTCACTTTCTCCCTCTAATATACTCTAATTTTAGTTAAATATGTGGTTTGACCCTCTAGCCAGTTTGCACTGGCAAGATCCAAACTGGGTTTATAAAACCTCAATTGTTTTAATATGCTTTCCTACCAAGTTTGTTCACCCTCTTTACAAAATCTCACAAGTCATATTCCAGTAAGCAGAATTCACATGGATTTGAATGGTTATCTAGCTTTTAATATAGGGTCACAGACATACTAATCTACCAACAAAAGTCAAACCCTGAAAGTAGTACCTTTTGAAGTGATAGCATTTCTAAAAGGACTAATTACTTTTTCTCAGCAAGGGGTGGAGGGAGAGAAAAGAAATGTAGGGGTGCTCTCTCTTTCTTTCTGACCTCTGGGGGAAGGACAGATAAAGGCAGAGGTTAAATGAAGTGAATAAATGGGGAGCAGATCCTTGAGCTGAACGAGAGTCCAGAAAGAGTGAGGTAGCAATCGCACCTCTTTTATGTAGGCTGAACTGCTTTCATTTAAGGAGGCAAGGATGCAGTCCTTAGGATTTGGTTGTTTCAAGCAGCTGAAGCTTGAACTATTGATGTATCTTCCTTGTGGCTTGAGACAAAAAGCCCAGTCTATGAGGAGTTAGTTTGGTGGAATTTCTCTTGTTGTCTGGACCATCTTTCTGACTTGGTGATAATACTGTGTTAAATGTGGAGGTGAATGTGAGAGAAATATATTGACATTAGTCATATTTTAAAAATCTTTTATTGTTAACTAATTTCTGTTTTACATGGTGCACAAGTGTTTTGTTATGTTTCAATCTTGAGCCTTCATCACTGGACTGGACTGAACTAAGCCTGGGTTAAAACCATGGAGAATCTCCAAGTCTGTCTTATAAACAAACTCACTCCTGATTCCATTCAGGTCCTGGTAGGCTTGGAAATATACATTTCCAGTTCCTCAGAACTCCTCTCTCAACCCCTTATTATTAGGGTGCAGTGAACAGCATTAACCCACAATGGAAAAGCTCAGCAGGAGAATCTCCTGGGACATTGTCCTAATTCCAGTCTATTTCATTCTCTACCAACAAGGCCAAAGGCTCTAGTCTTCTTCTCCCCTCCAGGGATGTCATCTTTCTCTAAGCCAATGTGAATCTGGAAGCTGCACCAAACTAACACCCAGGCTTATCTGGTTCCTGGCTCTGGTGCTTTCTCTGGTCTCTGAGAGGTGGCCCTACTCATGGATCATTTTCATTATTAGGTTTTACTGATTTGCCACAAAGTGCCAGCTTCTCCACTATATACTGTTGACTATGCAAGGCCAGTAATTCACTTTGGGGGGTGGGATAGGGGTTCTTCTAGTTATCAGAGTAATCTTATGGTTTACATTTTAAAAACAAGTCATTTGACTAGTAAATTGAAGGTATGTTTGGACCTAAGGCCCCTTCCAGCTCTGAGTCTATGATTTCATAAATTTCATCAGTTACACAAGTAGCCTGGACTAAAACAGGTTTGAGAATGTACATTCAGGACCTTTCAAATGCTATGTATTAACCCCTGTGTCATTTTCTTAGAGAAGTAGCAGCTCACTGGCAAGAATTAGTCTAAAAGTGAATGACTACTCATATGCCAAATAATTGATCTGAAAATAGTTTAGGTTTGAGAGTGATGGTTCAGAACCATGTAAAACAGTTATTTCCCATAAATAGGCCCTTAACTAAACTGGCCTAATGCTTCATTCTGGGACTTAGCTCCAACCAGAAGTACCCTTTCTTCCTACTCCCCAAGGCCTCTTCTCCAGTTACTAAGATTTTTATATTCTTCAGAGCTGTTTCTAGGGCCACATTTGTACAGAATTCTGAAAATGGAGCCCTTTGAATAGGCAGGGTAGGCTGATGATAGTGGTTCAGAACAGACCTTCAAGTCAGGGAACTAGAATTTAAAGATAATGAAAATCTACAAATTTTTTTTTTAAATTCAACAGCTTGGCTCATCCAATTATAGATTTAGAGCTAGAAGTAATCATAGAGTGATCAAGTCCATTCTTCTCATTTTACAGATGAGGAACTGGAGGTCTGGGAACATTAAATGACTTTCCCAAAGTCACATGGTAAAGTGACATAAGTCAGATTTACACTCCCATCCTCTTGTTCCAAATCCAGAGCTCTTTCCACTGTACCAAGGAAACTATTGGAAGCCTATTAGAAAGAATTTTTTCCCGTATCTCCAATCTCAGGCCCAATTATGAAGAGCTACTACTGCTAGAATTCCTTTCATCTATGAATTGAAGCCAAAAAAAAAAAAAAGAAACAAAAAACTCCAGTGCAATGTGCTCACTACTGAAGTTATGAGGAGCTCTCAGACTTTGATATCCTTATCCAAACTGAACTGTTTTTTACAAGGCTGATTCAGACTGGGCAGAATCAGAAAGAATCTCAAATCAGTATCTTTTCCCTCTTGCTGTGATAAGAAATATCACTCCCTATAATTATTGGGTGTTGGGTGAAGGAGCTGGGAATTCCATATGTCCACCTTTTGTTTGATTGGAGCTGGGCAGATTTATTTCACTTACTGTCAGAACTAGAATACATACTTTTAAAATTTAATTTGATTTTTTATCACATTTTAAGTTCCAAACTGTCTCCCTCCCTCCCTTTCTACCTTATATTAGAGAAGGCATCCCTCCACATATATGTATATATGTGTGTGTATAATATGTAATATGCAATATATGTATATATAATGCACATTTCTATTTATCAGTTCTTTCTCTGGAGGTAGATACAGGTATTAAGTTTTTGCATACTCCCCTGATAGTGGAAGATGGCTCTATGTTGTTGTTGTGGAGTCTTTTCAGTCGTGTCTGCCCCTTCAATATCTTATTTGGGATTTTCTTAGTAGAGGTACTGGAGTAGTTTGCTATTGCCTTCTCAAGCTTATTTTACAGATGAGGAACTGAGGCAAACAGGGTTAAGTGACTTGACCAGGGTCACACAGCTAGGAAGTGTCTAAGGCCAGATTTGAACTCAGGAAGATGAGTCTTCTTGACTTCAGGCCTGTTACTGCCTTAATTTGTTGGTTAAAATGATGTATTTCTCAATGAAAGTAGAAATCTATTGATTAGATGGACTTTGGAGATCTTAATTATAATAATAATAATAACTATTAACTTCATATAGAACTTACTATGTGTCAGTCCCTGTGCTAAGCACTTTACAAATACTAATCTCATTTAATCCTCACAACAACCCTGTGAGGTAGGTGTTATTATTATTATTATTCCAATTTTAAGATGAGGAAACTGAGGCAAACAGAGGTTAAGTGGCATGCCCAGGTTCACTCAGCTAGTAAATGTCTGAGGCTAGATTTGAACTCAGGTCATCTTGGCTCCAGGCCCTGCACTCTTATCATTGCACCACCTTAGAAAGGTGGATTAGTTAGCGTCTGAAAATTCAGAAACATACAGTCAAGCTTATTCTCAGCCACTGTTTCTATGTCAGTCATTTGGGCACAGGCTCCAGCAAAATGGGAAAAGCACTATCCCTTGGAGCCAAATTCATTTTTCTCCTTTGATACTTACTCTCCATTCGACCTTAGGCAGTCATGTAACCTCCCTGGGTCTCACTTCGCTCATCTGTAAAAGGGCAAGGTGGTATCTGAGGTTTCTTCCAGCCCTGCTTAAATGACCCATTTAAATTTGCAGGTAGATTTTCCTCCAGTTTGTTTATATAGATCTCTCCTTTGGCATTTTTAGATTAGATTAGATAAAGAATTTATCTGTTTACTACTTGGCAGGCGTAGTGCTGAGCTCTGAGAATACAAATAAAAGCCAAAAGAAAGGCAGATCCTGTACTCGTAGGAAAAGATAATACATAAAAGGGAGCTGAGAAACAGCTGGGATGATGGGGAAAGTTGAGCTGACCCCTTGTGGGCAAGGTTAAGAAGTCGTCCAGCCAGTCTAGAGCTGTGCTGGGTTTGGCTGCTCGTCGCACGTTCTGGGGACCTAACCCACCAGTGTGATTGTGACCTGGGAGGGTGAGCCCAGAGCCTGAGCTTCACATAGAAGGTATACGAAGTGTAAATGGAAGATAACGTCAGAGGGACAGGAAAGACCTCCTGCGTGGAGTGAACATGACTGGGGTGGATACTTCCTTAGATGGAGGGGAAGAATTCATTAATCAGAAGAGGATACTGTAGAGGTAGAGGTTTTGCAAGTTTGATGGTCCCTGGGGCAGATATCTAGAAACGGTCTCCAGCTAATAAGAATTATGGGCTGATCTTTATTATATACATACAGATATGTATATTTTTTCTTTTTAACCTATCTTGAGTACATGTAGTTACCTGTTCGTGTCTCTCTCCTCCTTTCCCCCCATAAGTAGAATAAAAGATTCTTTGCAAGCATACTAAATTTAGAGCTAGGAGGGACCTTAGAGGTCTAAACTCTTCACTTCCATTCATTGTGCCATTTAAAATATCTTTACATCCCTACAGCCTGGTATATCGGTCAATCAACAAATATTTATTAAATGCTAACTATGTGCCAGACCCTGGGCTAAGCAAAAGGGGTGATAAAGAAAGACAAAAAAATATGGTTCCTTCCTCTCAAGGAGTTCATGTTCTAATGGGGGAAATAATATGCAAAAACTGTATATATAGGTAATGAAGAGATTGTTTAATGAGTGACCAATGGTGAGCTTGTTTCTAGAAATTTATGGAGCAGTTCTTTCGCATTTCTGCCTTTTTTTTTTTTTTTTTAGGCAATTGAAGTTAAGTGACTTGCCCAGGGTCACACAACTAGTAAGTGTCAAGTGTTTGGTCTGAGGCCGGATTTGAACTCAGGTCCTCCTAACTCCAAGGCCAGAGCTCTATTTACTGTGCCACCTAGCCGCCCTGGAGCAGCTCTTTCCCTTCCAGATTCAGATCATGCACTGGTATTCTCTGTTTCTTGTTAGCCTACTGTGTGGTTCTAAAAAAGTCTTTTAATTGACTGCTGAACTAGAACTTAGTGTGTATACAAAAGGCTGTAAAGGATGAAATTATCTCTCTTCCCTGAGGCAAGAATTGTTATGAGCTTCTGGGTAACCAAGCTGCTTCCAGATCTGGTTGCCAAATGGCAATGAATATATGATGCGGCTGTTTCTATAGAATTCTGGGTTTGGAGTCAGGAAGACCTGAGTTCAAATCTGTCTTCAGGCATTTATAAATTGTGTGATCTCAGGGGAGACACTTAACCTCTGCTTACCTCACTTTCCTCACCTTCAAAATGGGGATAATAATAGCAACCTACCTTCAAGAGTTGTTTAAAGGATAAAATGACATATTTATAAAGTACTTCACAAACTTTAAAATGCTATATGGATGCTAGTTATTACTATTATTATTCCTGATCTTAGTTGAGTGAATATTGGAGATAGAGCAGATTAGGTTATGACTGTGTATAGTAGAGTCTGCTAGTAGCCACAGTAGCCAACCCAGTGAGGAGTCCGTCCTGAGGAGCAGCCTGCTTTCCCAGTCCTTCAGGGTTTCAACCCAAGGCCACACAGATGGCAAAGCTGGAGTTTAGAACCAGGTCACAGCTCACTTCATATCCGACATTCTTTCCAGCGTTCCAAGTTCCTAAAGAATGTTTTATATAATAACTGTGTATCCTAATTTGGGATTTCTTCTGGTGAGCCTGAGCCTATACCAAAAATTAGGGTTATCTGTTCTTCAGCTGCGACCGTAGAAAGAAATTTTGTTTTAGGGGACTAGAGATTAAAGAACTCTTTCCTGAAAAAAAGGACAAGCATAGGAGATTATTATACTGGCATCCATTCCTGATGTCTTCATGCCCCATAGGAATCTAGACTTTTGGTTAATTCCTGATGAACCTTATTGCTGATTATCAGAATAGTCAGGGAGAAGCTATTTTCCAGAATTTGGTCAAGCTGTTGGGCAGCAGGAAATCCTATGGCCAGGAACAGGCCAAATTTATGATCCAACTGAGCAAATTTTTTATGTTTTTTTTTTGCTTATCAATGTCAATGCCTTCTCTTCTGGTGAGGGTTAACTGTATTAAGTACATATTGGGGATTCAATTGAGAATATATCCATTCACCAATTTATCATTGAATTATTTTAAGTATATATCATATGTACATGTGTATGTCTATATGTATATATATACACATATACACATGTGCATGTATATATGTATGTGTGTACATATGCATATATACATACGCATATAATACATACATATGCATATATCTATAGATTTTTTTTCTCTGCTATGGTCTAGGAGTGGTATTCTGGGGCTTGTAGTATTGCTTCTTTGTCTGTCTCAGAAAAACGGTCGAAAGAGTATCATGATATTTTGGGACTGATGTATGGGAAATTATGTACTATCCCTTCCACCCTTCCCTAATAAACAAAGAAATGAGGAGAATGCTGGGTAGTGAAAAGCTGGAGAGAGAGAGAATGGAAGCATTAGAGAGGCTGCTGCATTTCAGTTTATCAGTGGCAACAGCAATAACAGGGAAAGAGTGCTGATGAGGTCAAGAGCAGATGGGCTCCGTCAGGGTGGTCACCATTGTGGCCCACCAAGGGCAGAGGTGAAGATAAACCCAATTAGTAGTAGACTCCTCCCCTCATTTCTATTCTATCCTCTCTGAATCCAAATAACTGAGAGTCTTTTTTCTCTTTCCCTTTATCTCCCCTCTTTCCTTTTCTCTGTCCTGTCAGACAGAGATTTAAACCCAAAGTTTCTTGTTCCCTTTACTCTGATTTTTACTTTTAACTGGTAATTTTGTTGAGCCTGGTTTCTCTAGATAAAAAGAGAGGACTGATTTTTATTGTGCTGAGTATGTTTTCAATTATGGTAAAAGTGTCTCACAAGAAAAATGACCAAATTGCTTTTGAATCATAGAACATAACTGACTGAAAATATTTTTTTCTCCAAGTTTGGGACTAGGAACTGCTTGGGGGCAACAAACTATTGACTTTTAATTTTTTTTAATTAATAATCTGATAAATTTTCCCAAAGGCAGAACCCATAAAAATGGAATCTGGGCTTCTTTCCCCATAATTTGAATAGGCGAACTGGTCTTTCCATGTGTTGGTAATTGTAGGTGACTGTGTAAAATGCTTGTAGAACCTTCCTCCTCCCCCAGTCCTAATGCAGGAAAAAGGCGAGGGAAAGGAGTGGTAAGGGTGGAGGCTACGGATGAAAACTTTGCCTTGAGCCAGCCCTAGTGGAAAGAAATAGGCACTGCTTGGGAAGATTCTGCTTGGGAAGATTCCCAGTGCTGTTGGGAATGAGAATGAGAAGCATGTAGACAGCTGCTAACCACAGTGATACCTACCGGAGAAAAAGAAAGAAAGAAAGAAAGAAAGAAAGAAAGAAAGAAAGAAAGAAAGAAAGAAAGAAAGAAAGGAAGGAAGGAAGGAAGGAAGGAAGAAAGAAAGAAAAAGAAGAAAGGAAGAAAGAAGGAAGGAAGGAAGGAAGGAAGGAAGGAAGGAAGGAAGGAAGGAAGGAAGGAAGGAAGGAAGGAAGACACAAAACAGTTGAAGAATCAGCTAAATGAAATGAGTTCTCATTGTTTGGGGCTACCTGAGAGAAACTATTTGTAATATAGATGTCAAGTTTTGGCTTTCGCAGGCATGAATCCAGGCTATTATCTTCTACATAAAGTGCCAGTTTAGTGTGCATAGGGTTGTTATTGGTATGTTATCGGTATAGGGAAATCTTAGGTGAGGAAACTCCCTCTGCCAGTGCAGGATAACAGCTTTACTGCAGCTTATTTTCTTAGAGTGGTTTCTAGAGCAAAGAGGTTAAGTGAATTGCCCAGGTTCACACCGCCAGTGTGTGTCAGAGGAAGAAATTGACCTAAGGTCATCCATCCACTATCCCACACTGCTGTACCTCTCTTCCTGTGAAGATGGATTTATTAAAAAAAAAAGTTAATCAATCAGTGACTAATAATGATGCTTAAGTTCATAAAGGAACTTAATGTAAATTTTTTTATTTGTTCTTTGAAAGTATCTGGTAGGCTATGCAGCACAGGCATTATTGCCCCTGGAGTATGCTGGAGCCGGCTGGATCTGGTTTGTGAGAGCCAATGTTAAATTTTCAGCATGGCAAATGCTAATAAATCATGACTTGGATTTATTGATTTGTTGATTGTCTAGACATAAGAAAGTGATGGTAAAAAAAAGTTAATTAACAGATCAAACTTAAAAGTGTGCTGTGTGTATAATTTTCTTTTGCAGGTAGAAGGCTGTTAAACATTTACCAGCAAGACAAGGAAACAGTTTCAGAAAGGTCAAGAGATTTTCCCAGGGTCACACAGCTAGTAAGTTCAAGGGTGTGACTCAAGCCCAAGTATTCTGGTGCTACACTACCTATATCTAAAGCACTGGGAGTAGGGGTGGGGAGAAACAGAAGTCAATATAAAATAGTCTCCATAATCGGATCAGAAAGGTCTTTTAGTCCAGCTGCCTCATCATACTGAACATATGAGAAAACAGACCCAGAAAGGATAAGTAATTTGTTTGAGATTATATAGGTAGAGCCAAAATTTGATTCCATTGAAGAGGTGTAGAGGTTTTGGGGTGCTCCTACGTGCAGAGGCAACCCAAGATCGCGGTGCCAGGTCTGCCTGAATGAATTCAACCCAAATCTTCCAGCCAGAGAAATAGTTTATTAAAGATAAATCACATATAGACCAGGTGACACCTGTGAGGACAAGCAGGCATGAGAGTCTCAGCCTCTGGGCATGAGAGGTTCTCAGCATCACAATGGGGCAAAGGTGGATCTTAAGTACAGAAAGACTGTGGGAGGGATCTAGGAGTGGCCAAGTAGTTTGGGGTGATGGGAGGAAGGGCCTAGGGAGATCTGGATGGGAGTGGCTAGTAAGCTGGGGTAAACAGAACTCCTGGGTCCTGGACCACATGGCGCCTAGCTAGGATTAAGGGTGGGAAATGGCCAAGGTCCATAGGAAGGTAAAACAATGGAGGAGAGATTGGGTGTAGCCACAATGAAAGGCCAGTTGATGGGGGGAGGTGGAAGGGGGAAGTTTGCTTTCAAAGGGAGCTGGGACTGGTAGACAAACTTCTTTTTAGGGCTAGGGGCAAAGGTGCATTTGAATAAGATTAAAAGGTAAGGCTAAGGCTTTCAAAGGGAGATAAAGTGAGTCTGTAAGGAATCTAAAGTTTAAGGTTTTTTCTGGAAATTGTGGACAAACCAGAGCCAGGTTCTTTTTAGGGCCAGGAAGGAAAGCACATCTAAATAAGATCAAAAGACCAGGCTGAGACTTTGGAAGGGCGAAGGTCTCAGCTTCTGAAACTGAATGAAACCCGTCACCATGTCTTATAGACTTCAAACTTACATTAAAGACTTTCAGACTTTAATGGATTTGAGTGGTCATCTAGTCCAAATCCTTATTTTACAGATGAGGAAACTGAGACCCAGAGAGATTAAAGTTACATAAATTGAAACAGTGTAAACTCCTCGAGGTTAGGATTGTTTCATTCTTTGTCTTTGTATCCCCAGTCCTAGAAAACAGTGCTGGGTACACAGTAAATGCTTAATAAATGCTGGTTTTGTGGGTGAACATAAATCAGTGGAAAGGGAAAAACTGAAAATATAATAAATAGTAATTGTTTGAGGCCTCAAAGGAATTGAGAAGGCATAGGATCCAGAGTACTTAATCAAAGATGCTTCATTTAAGATAAAGGAGAAAAAGACTGACAAATGTACAGAGAAATTTTGATATGAAGAAAGGGTAGTAGAAACAGCTGAAACCGTATGACATTGATCATATCAAATATGGGATTGAGTTTGCTTGAAGAGAATGGAAAAGATTCAAAAGAACCCTTGTGGGGAATGTAACAGGAAGCCAACAAGAGAATGGAAGGATTGTAGAATAGCAGTGATGAAGTTGTTGAGTTTAGTTAGTAAAAATGTGTAGAGGACCCATTCAACATGATTTTGTAACTTCCCATAGGAAACCTCTGTTGAGAGCAATCACTGAATGACTGGCCTTGGCGGCCAGGCTGGGCAGGGAGGCAAGACAAGCCAGATGTGGGAGCTAAAGGTTCAGATAGTGGAGTATATGATGAAGATAAAGAGTAGGTTCAGTTGGAGTGAGGAAGTGGGAGGTACAAGGTCAGAAGGTATGGTTAGAGGAGGAATCTTGTTGCCATGACTTCTTTGGATTGCATATTGCACAGACTTAACTAGTATTTACTTTTTTCCTCCTCCTTACTCTCACTCTCTGCCATCCCTTATTTTCTTATACCTAGAATTTACATGCACTTGTATGCCTCTTTCAGTAGCTATGATGAGCAGAAATAGTTAAATAAATCAGGCAATTTATTGCACAAATTGCGCAAATGGCCAAGATATCATCAGAAGCCATGGCTCCTAGTTTTCAGTAACCAACAGGAGATTCCATGGGTTGCAGATGGTGCCACATTATTCCAGCTGAAGAATTGAATTAAATTAACTGCAAAATTATCTTTTTCAGGCCATAAAAACTGACCTCAATGTGTGATAAAAATCCCTGGTCCTGTTACAGAAGAAAACAGCAAAGAGAGTGTTCATTCAAATAATAGTTTACTCTGCATGCCATTTGCTAGATTTCTTTTTATAGGGCTTTGAATTATATTTAAATATAGTCTAAGTTCCTCAGTATCTCAACCTGCATTGTATTATGCGACTCTTGATTTTAAGTATCATTTTATTTGACTAGTTTTCACTAGTTTCATTTCTCTATTTAACCTGAGTCATAAAATCAAAATCATTGAGGAGGAATTATGTCCCTTAGAAAAGGATAAAATTCTGTAATTACATAGCTCTTGGGTCATGCTGTCTTAAATGTGAGCCCCTGGAAAAGACACCCCATCCCCATCTCCAAGTTAGAGTGTCCTGTGGGTACTAAAAATCATGGCTTGTAAACTTCAAGTGATTTATCTAATTTTGCTAGTTGACCAGAGGATGCAATAAGTTTAAATAAAAGATATTTAATATAATAGCAAAATAAGAAAAGTAGCCATAGAACATTCCTCACTTAAGCCTAGAGCATGCTCTTGAACACAGCTCTACCATCAGAGAGAAGAATTAATTTTCATGAGATAACAAGTGAGGGGGCAGATATCACAGGATCTGAGGATGATAAATTTAGAGTTGAGAGGAACTTCAGATGTAATTTACATTAATGCCTTTTTTTCAGATGAGGGAATTAAGGCCCAAAGACTTCCCCAAGTTCATACTGGTAACAAGTGGCTGAGAAAATTTAAACCTAGGTCTCTTGTCTCCAAATCTAGTGCCCACAGATGTGGCCAGTACACATGTAGGGAACACATGCCCATGAGGATCAACACCTACTTTGATGCCACAGTGCCACCTGAGGCCTTCCGGTGATGTCATCATGTTGCTTTTAATGGGCCAGCTCCTTGCTAGGTATCATATCTCTGTTCTTCCCTGTTGTTCTCACTCTCTTTCTAGAATGGGGGTTTCTACATACTGGGCCTCAGATGTGATTTTAGATGAGATAGTACTTTATTCCCATACATCAAAGGAAAAATGGTCTTGCTCTGTGTGTCTTTCTGTCTCTTTGTCTTATAGCCTAGAAGTTAAGTTTCAGCATTTTTGATGAGAATGGCAATGCCTCATATATCTAGTTATTGGGCTGCTATATCTCCTTAAGAAGAGAAAAGAGAGATCTATAATCTCTCAGCGTCTTGACTCCATTGGTGAAAATCTTTTGGAATATATACCAGTCAGTCAGCTAATTTAGAGACCTATAAGCATTGAATCTTTTTTTTTGAACACTCTTTCTTCTGCTATCTTATGTCTCTGTCTCAGTCCTTTATCTCAGGGGTCAGCAAATGACTGCCCAAGGCCATTGCCTGCTTTTGTATGGATAGCAAGCAAAGAATATTTTTTACATTTTAAAACAAAGTTTTATTGTATTTAAAAATGTTTTTCTTTTTACATTTATTGTATTTAAAAATGTAAAAAAAAAAACATTATTAGATTTCCTGCTTACAAAAGCAGTAGGACATAGTTCACTTACCCCTGCCTATCTAACTTAGGGTTAGAAAGTCTGTTTCAATTCTAATCAATTCCTGATTATCAACGGGCATTTCCCCAAATCATTTCTCTCACCCTTACCTCTACTCCAAGATCCTTTCTGGGTTTGCTGTGCAAATGAAAAAGATGGCTGAAGTCAAGAAGGTAAAGATTTGGTTGAACAATAATAAGGCTATTGTCTTCCCATTAAAAACTTTTATTTTAAATTCCTTTCTTTTGTATAAAAATGTGGTATCCCAGCTTTTGAACTGCCCTACAATTAGATAAATCTTTATTAAGAGCTTTATTATATGTGAAGCATTGTGCTAGCTGCCAAGAGCATAAAGACAAAAATAAAACAGTCCCTGCCTTTAAAGAGCTTACATTCTACTAGGAAAAAAGACATGAACACAGAAAAGCATACAAGGTAATTGGAGGAGGTAGAAAACACTAATATACCAATAATTGAATATAGTAGAACAAGGAAAGCTTCATGAAGAAGGTAACCTTGAAAGAAGAGAAGGCTTCTAAGAGATGGAGGTGAGAAGAGAGTGCATTTCAGGCAAGAGGAACAGTTTGTATGAAGGCATGGCTATGAGAGATGGAATGTTGAGTTTGGGGAACAACTAGTAATCCATTCTGAGTGGAATGTAGATTTGATGAAGAGGATTTAAATAATACTGATGTGTATAGATGGATAACACATGTATACACATATATACCTATATATACACATAAGTGTGTATGTGTATATATGTATATATACACACATGCATTCATATACATATATGTATGTTTGTATGTATATGTATGTATGAAGTAGGTGGTAGCCATATTGTAGAAAGCTTTAAATGACAGACTAAAGACTATATTTGAACAGTAATAGGGAGTAATAGTAATTGAGTAATAGGAAGTTGTTGAAAGTTTGTGGGCAGGGCAGTGACATAGTCCAACTTGAGCTTTAGGAAGATTATTTTGTTAACTGTGTGGAGGTTGGATAGGAAAGTGGGTCTGTGAGCTGGGAAATCAAATAGTCAGGTCATCTAGTATAACTCCCTGTTGGTTGAATGAATCTTCACTTACAAAGTCCTCAGTAAGTGCATATTTAGCCACCATTTGAATCTCTCCAGTGATTGGGTATGTACTCTTTCATGATTTTCCTTCTATTCCATTTTTGGACACTCTAACTTTTTAGTTAACCAGCACTCATTTGCTAAGTGCATTCAATATGCCAAGCATTGTGATAAGCACATACAAAGACAAAATTGAAACTTTTACTGTTCTCAAGCACCTTACATTCTAATGGAGCAGACAATATGTATGTTATTTGTTGTTCTGTCTTCTTTCAGTTGTGTTGGACTTTTCATGACCCCATTTGAGGTTTTCTTGGCAAAGATGCTGGTGTGGTTTGCCATTTCCTTCTCTAGCTCATTTTACAAATGAGGAAACTGAGCAAACAGGATTAAGTGACTTGCCAGGGTCATAAAACTAATAAGTGTATGAGGTCAGATTTGAACTCAGGAAGATAAGATACCTTGACTCCAGGCCCAGCACTCTATCCACTGCACCACCTAGCTGCCCATGTACATTATAAATGTATACAAAATAGAGATGAGACAATTTGGAAGGAAAGTACTAGGGAAACAAGAAAGGCTTCATATAAAAGATAGTACTTAAGTTAACAATTTTAAACTAGGTACTCAGGAGAAACTTAGGCATCTGAAATGTTTGGGAAAATTAGGAAATGATAGGTGGAGGCCAATAAAGAGGAACTAGAGATTGGGGGAAAGTAGATAGTATTCCAGAATACTATTAGGATTAAAGTCTAGGTATCATAGCAAAAACTTAGCAATGAAATGGATGCTTATCATTTGGAGAAAGGCTGAACAAATTGTTCTATCTGTGTGAGGAGGAATATTATTGTATCATAACAAATGAAGACTTTGAGGAATTCAGAGGCAAAAGTGAAGAAAGAGTGCGTTCCAGGCACAGGGGACAGCCAGTGCAAAGGTAAGAGGAATAGTAAGGTTAATTTAGCTGAACCATAATGTGTGTAAAGGAGAGTACTGTGTAATAATTCTGGAAACATAATTTGGGGCCTGGTTATGAAGGGCTTTAAATGGCAGAAGAGTTTAATATTTGTTCATAAGGTTAATTGAGAGACATTAGAGATTTTTTTTTCAGAGAGAGAGAGAGAGAGAGAGAGAGAGAGAGAGAGAAAGTAGTCAAATCTTTATTTAAGAAAAATAAACTTTGGAAGCTTTGTGGAAGATGCACTGGATGGGGGAGAGAGTGAGGAAGAGAGATCAATGGATTGAATGGATTTTCTTTGTGAAACTGTGTGGTGCTCTTGATGAGCCCCAATTTTCTCCCTGAAACAAAAACTGATCTTTTTAAGACCAATATTTTTCTTGTGATGGCTTTGAGTCATGGAAAATCATAGTTTCTGAAAAATTAAAGTTATAGTTCAGTCAAGAGGCAATTGAGAGGTACATGATGGTCACATATAGACTACAACACATTGCTGACAAATAATTATATATACTGTTCTCCTGGTTCTGCTTTCTTGGAGCTTCTCTTTATCAGTTGATACGAATCTTCTCCAGTTTCTCTGAATTCCTCAAAGTCTTCATTTTTTTTAATTGAAGGAGATTATTTTATTTTATTTTAATTAATTAATTTATTTTTAGTTTTCAACAATGGTTTAGGTTTCAACAAACACTTCCATAAGTGTTTGAGTTTTAAATTTTGTCCCCCTCCCTTCCCATCTCCCTTTAGAAGACAGTGTGCAATCTGATATAGGTTCTACATATATATTCCTATTAAAGATATTTTCACATTAGTCATGTTGTAAAGAAGAATTAGAACCAATAGGAAGAACCACAAGAAAAAAGAAACAAAACAAAACAGAAGAAAAAAAGAGCAAACAGTATGCTCTGATCAGCATTCAAACTCCACAGTTCTTTCTCTATATGTGGATAGCATTTTTCATCATGAGACTTTTGGAGATGGCTTAGAACTTGCATTGCTGAGAATAACTAAGTCTATCAAAGTTAGTCATTGCACAACGTGGCTATTACTGTGTACAACGTTCTCCTGGTTCTGCTCACTTCACTCAACATCAGTCCATATAAGTCTTTCCAGGTTTTTCTGAAGTTTGCCTGCTCATCATTTCTTATAGCACAACAATATTCCATTTCATTCATATACCACAACTTGCTCAGCCATTCCCCAATTGATGGGGATCCCCTCAATTTCCAATTCTTGGCCACCACAGAAAGAGCTGCTATAAATATTTTTGTACATGTGGGTCCTTTTCCCATTTGTATGATCTCTTTGGGATTTAGCCCTAGAAGTGCTATTTCTGTATCAAAGGGTATGCACATTTTTATAGCCCTTTGGGCATAGTTCCAAATACTCTCCAAAATGGTTGGATCAGCTCAAAACTCCATCAACAATGGATTAGTGTTTCAATTTTCCCACATCTTCTCCAACATTTATCATTTTCCTGTTTTGTCATGTTAGCCAATCTGATAGGTGTGATGTGGTACCTCAGAATTGTTTTGATTTGCATTTCTCTAATTTTTTCATATGAAAGTCTTAATTTCTTATGGCAAAATCCTTCACATTCAGATAGAAAATTTGTTTAGCCTTCCTCCAAATGACGAGCATCGATTTCATTTCTGGGTTTTTGCTATGATCTCTAGACTCTAATCCCAGTAGGGCTCTGGCATGCTATCTACTTTTCCCCAATCCCTCCTTTCTCTTTATTGATCTCCACTTGTCATCTCCTAATTTCCTCAAACATTTCAGATACCCCAATTTCTCCTAAGTTCCCCCTTACAAGAAAAAGATACTTCTTGCAGGATTTTTCTGGCACCTGACAGGCATCAGCTTTCATTCCCACTTTCATCCTTACCCTATCCTCCAAGGGCCTTGGCTACAAATCCTAATTAGGTAGGTTATTGATGGGACTCTCTATCATCACTTGCAGAGAGTCTGAGAGTTGTCTTTTGTTTTGCTTGGTTTTTACAATCGGCACAAATACGTTCATACTTATGAAACTTAATCTGCTTCCACAGAAGCACTTTGATTTGGTGACTGAAGAAATCTAGTTATTTATTACTGTCATTTTGGTTGCCTTTAAAAATTTATTAGTTATTGAGGATATTCATTTGGCTCTATTGTTTACAATGGCTTTGAAAAAGTGGGAAATTTAGGAATCAACAGAGAGGTTTCCTCTATACTTGCCTATGTTCTTCAGTCCCACAAAATAGATGATTTCTTTGGAAAGCCCATCATTTCCAATTTAATGGTAAGTACTTAGGTAATTGAACTAGCTTTCTGAATGCAGCTCTGGCCACATTAAGAGAATCACAATAGAGAACTAAAATGAAGTGGGAAAAGTGACATTTCCTCTTTGTGCTTCTCTAATAATAATAATAATAATTTCAAAAATTGGTACAAAATGTCTATTTTTTCATCACATTTATCTAGGAGATGTCACATAAAATAGCAGTGTATCATGAATTATACTATAGTTTAAAATGGTGATAGTGGATTCTGAATGACAGTTGATCTATGTAAAAAGCACTATAGTCTGAAATATCCACATGTTGCTTCAGAAAAGAAATTGAGGCTATAACACAGAGGCTGGAATTTTGTCCTCCCTTCCCCCTCCCTCTATTTTTTCTTTCTTATTTTTTTAACTGTGGTTTAAAAAAAAAATAAGCTAGTAAACACAGTGAAAATGAGCATAGGAGTTGAAGGAACTCCTGCTAGATGCCTTTGATCTTCTCATTAAAGTAGTGGGCCAGGGTTGTCTGTTGAGACTGAGGGGTGGGGCAGGCAGAGGTTCAGCTGGGTGAGTCAGGCAAGAGTAGATTTGTTGTATAGGTGTCACAAGGAATTTGGTACATGTCAATGAGTCATACGTGGAAGGATTGCTAAACAGAGGTGGACATAATTTGGTGTTATAAGAGTGAGCCTGGTGGTCTTGAGACCATTATAACAGTCTCCCCTTAAAGGAGGCTGTATTTTATAGACTCAGTGTGGAAATCATTGTTATAAGATTAGGCCTTCTAACCTTAAGGGAAGTTGTAAGCTTATAGGCATTCTCATGGAAAAATACTGACAATGATTTTTTTAAGGTTAATACAGCTGTATCTCCCAAATAATGTTTTGCTATGACCAGCTTATTTTGTCCCTGATAACAAACAATTAAAATAATATTTTGTCACGAGCCCTGATATGCAAATTGGCCAGTTCCATGGGAGCCACCCAGAATCAAAATATAGGAACTCTACTCTCAGAAGGATACTTGGAGCACACCCACACCTTCCTGCTGGAGCATCGCTTTCCTGCTGAATGAACCCATGTCTCTGTGCTCCCCAATACAACACCACTTTTACATGAATTGTGCTGTGTTAGTGTGTGTGCCTGAGTTGTATATTGAATCTCCCTTTCCCCTCTCTTCCCTTCTCTCCCTTCCCCATTGCTTGCAAAAAGAAGCTTTGTATTGAACTGATTCCCTTTGTTTTACACGTTATTCTTAGCACCCAAACTCACTAAGGGATTATTTTCCTCTATGTCCCTTGCTGGCCCCTGAGCATTTTCTTAAAAAATAAACTGGATACCCAGATAAGGGTTTTTAACTTATTGACAGTCACACAACAATGGGGGAGTATGGCATTGTAAGGTCAGTTGTAGAAAGCAAGGGTCAATAGGGGAACCCTATATCCTCCCAGGAGAGATTCCCTTATGCCAAAAGACCGTCACAAAACAGTAGGGTTCAGGTTGTTTCCTGAGATGAATTTTCTGCATCTAAGAAGTGTCGTTTAAAAATAATAACAAGTTTGTCTAAGACAAAGATAAACAGAAAACAAAGTAGTAGCATGGTCATATGGGATGGATGTCTAAAGTGTCAGTTCTAAATCCATGATTCTTGCCATACTATCAAACTATTATTCTAAATCTCTTTTCTTTTTTTTGTAGTGAAACTCAAAGAATAAAGAGATCTACATCAATCACCTCTATTTACTCATTTCCCACTCATTTCACTACTCCTTCTTATAGCTTCTGACTACACCAATCAACTGAAATAGTTCTCTTCAAGATTGCCAATCATCCCTTAATTGATGAGTCCAATGATCTTTTCTAAGCAGTCTTTATCCTTCTTGACTTCTCTGCAGTGTTGGTCGCTGTGGACTAGATACTCTCTTCCCCCTGGGTTTTCATGACACTGTTCTCTTTTGGTCATTGTTCCACCTCTCTGCCTGCTCTTTCTCTTCCTTCCTAGATCAGCCTTCGTGTCTTACTACCTAAACATGTACTCCAAGGCTCCGTTCTTAGCCCTTTTATATGTATGCATCCTCTTTCAGGGATCCTTTGGGTTCAGTTGTCTTCTCTGCATATGACTCCTAAATCTAATTTTCCAGCTCAAGTCTCTCCTTGGAATCTCATGGGCGCCTCAAACTCAACATGTCCAAAATGGAACTCATTGTTTCCCCCCCATAAACCTTTCCATCTTTTGAACTTTCCTGTTTTTGCCAAGAGCACCACTATCCTTTCAGTCACCTATGTTCAAATCCTTAGTCATCTTTGACTCTTTTTCTTTGACTCCCCACATCTAATGAGGGATGAAATCTTGTTAATTCCACCTCCACATTGCTTCTCCCATATGTCCTCTTCTTTCTGTTCAACTAACCACCACCCAAGTTCAAGTCCGTGTCACCTATTCTAATCGTCTCCTAATTGGACTCCCTGACTCATGTCTCTTCCCTCTCCAATTCTTCCTTCATAGAGCTGACAAAGTAAGATTCCTAAAGCACAGATCTGACCCTGCTTAAGCAACTTAGCTGATTTATTTTTGCCACTAGGATAAAATACAGATTCCTCTGGTATTTAAATAAACTTTTCGTTATCTAGTTCCAAGCTATCTGTCTTTCCTGACATTTTATATTGCTTCCTCTTGTATACTGTACATTCTTTTTCT
>NW_020954590.1:84908261-85031646 GCF_900497805.2 Vombatus ursinus
TTCTCCTTCTCCTTCTCCTTCTCCTTCTCCTTCTCCTTCTCCTTCTCATTCTTCTTCTTCTTCTTCTTCTTCTTCGACAATAAAGGTTAAATGACTTGCCCAGGGTCACACAGCTCTGACAGGTCTGAGGCTGGATTTGAATTCAGGTCCCTGACTCCAGGGCCAGTGCTCTATCCACGTGTCACCTAGCTGCCCGTATATCCTACATTTTTTTATAAACTGCCCTGCTCTACTTGATGTTCCCTATTCATGAGATTACCTTCCTTGTCTTTGCGTCTCTACACAGGTTTCCTGTCATTCCTGGAATATTCCCCTTTCTCTCATCTGTCTCTTGAAATACTTAGCTCTCTTTAATGCCTAGGTCAAGTTCCTCCTCCTTTCCAAAGTCTTTCTTGATCTCCCTCTCCCTCCAGTTACTTTGCACTTGCTTAGTATATACTTTGTATATTCTGTTCTGTGTACATGTTGTATCCACCCTATAAAATGTAATCTCCTTGAGGGCAGGGACTATATTGTTTGTTTTTGCATTCTCAATACCTAGCAAGTACCTTGCCCATAATAGGCAGCCAGGTAAGGGCAATGGATAGAACACTGGACTTTGAAGTGGCAAAACCTGAGCTAAAATCTGGCCTCACATACATAATAGTTGTGTGAGCTTGAGCATTCTCTTAACTGTTGTCTGACTCAGTTTCCTCATCTGTAAAATGGGGATGGTTTCAACTTCATTATCATCTTCATCATGCCCTACCTAGGATAAACTCATCATCATGGAGATTGCTTCAGCTTTGCTACTCATACCTCATCAGTACCCTTAGTTGCTTCTGTCTTTCTGTCTGGAGGGTAGAGCAAAAAATTCCTCCCACAGCTTTCCTGTATTAAAGGTTAAAAATGCCAGCCACCTCTTCTTTTGCCATCAGCTGCTCTTCTTGGCTTCAACTCTAACACTGTCTTCATCACCACCACCACCCTTTTTTGACTTCTTTTTGTATATATTCTTTTTCCACTAGATTGTAAGCTCTCTGAGGGCAGAGACTGTTTTTCTTTTGCTTATTTGTATTCCCAGCACTTGGCACAGTGCCTGGAACATAATAAATGCTTAATGAATGTTTATCATATTATATCATACTTCCCAGAGTTGTTATGAGGATAAAATAAGAGAATATTTGTAAAGTGCTTTGCAAAGCTTAAAGCATTATACAAATGCTAGTTATAATAGGTGTTTAATAAATGCTTGTTGCATTGAAATAAATTTAAATTGCCAGGTACATTAAAGAAGTGGCCTATAAGAGAAAGGTGGATGTGTTCTGAGGCTGTCAGTTCTTGGGGTCTTGCTCTTTGCTGTTTCCCTCATATGTTGCAGCCAAGAGTAGGCAAAGGGGGTTTCTCCCCCTTATCCTCCAACCAGGGGGAGGAAAGTTATCTCAGAAGCTGATGGTATGATTAGCTCAGCTAAAATCCCATCTTCAGCAATTCCCCTTGACACTTGTGCCTTCCCTCTGTGATTATCTCCCCATTTATGCTATATAGATTTGGTTTGTACTTAGTTATTTGCATGTTTTTCCCCCCCATTAGACTGTGAACTCTTTGAGAGCAGATTTTTTTTTGTTCTTTCTTTGTGTTCCCAGTGCTTGGCACATAGTAGGTGCTTAATGAATATTTGTTGACTTGACTAGCACTAGTTGGCATCAGCTATTGACAATGTATGATATTAAATTCACTTCTCCCATTGGATTGTACCATTTGCTTTGTGTTTCTCCATGGACCCTAGCACATTGCCTAGCACACAGCTAACTTTTAAGAAGTGAGTTGGCTGGTTGAAGCCACCAGTTACTAAATCTCTTGCTTCCTGAAGGAGTCCCTACAGCTTCTCCACTTGATCTCTGGGACTTGCTTGAATACTGGGGAAATTTTTTTATTATCATTCACAAAGGGCTTTAAAGTGAAAAATATTAATGTAAATTGGCTGTTGTGGAGGGAAAATAATAAATACCAGTGTAAATAATTTTATCAGATACAGACAGCAAAATCTTGAATAATAGGAATGGAGTGGTATTGATTTCCTGGGAAGACTGGTATTATTTAAGTTAAGATATTACAATCACAGTAACAAAAATAGTAATTTATTTCTTAGTCACAAGATACAGTTTATCCATTCTGGAGCAGCTGCTTCTGGGGTGGATAGTAATAGCCATCTGGACAAGTGTGATCCCATAGGGACCTGGACGATTTAGGCCACCTACACAATAACTTAGTCTTATAAAACCTGCTATTGGAGCTTGAGCAGAATGGAGGATATTCGTTTTTGAGTAACTGCATGACCCTCATTTTGTCCATCAGAGATTGAACTTGCTGTATAGAAAACTGAGATGCTTCACGCCTGATCCTGAGTTCACTAAGCCATCTTTCCAGCTGTTTCCATGGAAATAGAAGCAGAAATGACTCTCAGCAGCTGAGTTGTTTGAGCTACCAGCTGAGCTTTCAGAAAGGGCTCTCTCCACCTCACTCTTTACCCCCATCTCCCAGTACCCAGAGCTGATCAACAGCATGCAAAATATGTAAAGATGCTGCAATCTTTGACCAAGTCTGTCTCCAAAGTCACACTTATTCATATAATTTAGGAAACTTAATATTGTCAGAATGACCTAGCTAATTATTGGAAAGAAGAGGAAGGATACTGTGGGGTCTGAATGATGTAACCTCGACATTTCCATAGTCCCAAATCACTGGACTAAGTAATTGGTCTTCACTATAGTTAATACTTCAATGCCTAGCATAGATCACCTGAACATATGAAATCAGAGTAGCCAAGCTATTAAGAATTTCATCATGTATTTGCTCATAATTGGATATCAGAAATTTATTTTTAGTAGCAATTTCTAGGGTATATTATATAATCCTTAGAATGCAAACTCCTTGGAGTCAGGGTCTATTTCTTTTTTTGGTTTTGCATCCCCAGTGCCTTGCACAGGAACTAATAATATTCACAAATGCTGCATGACTGGTTGTGTAAATGCTAAAATACTGTATTATTATTGCAATTGTATATAACATATAATTGTTGGGTTATTGTATATAACTCTGTAAATGTTGGTTTATATTAAACCTCTGCTATTTAATTGTGGTAGGAGTGCTCAAACACTTAGTTTTTAGATAGCTCTATTTCTCTATAAAAGGAAACTGAAGATGGATTATCCATAGAAGTTTGCAACATTAGAATCATTGTTGACTCCTAACTCTCTCTTAATTCACATATTTAATCAATCATTGAATCTTATTGTTTCTATGTCCACATCTCTCCTATTTATCTCCATCTCTCCACTTCATGGCCACTAGTCTAAACTAGGCTACCTTTTGCAAGGACTATTACAATAGCCTCCTTTTGGAATTCCTATTCTGAAATATCTCCCTTTAAATCTATCATTCACACTGCTGCTGAAGTCATACAGATAAAGCTCAGTTTTAACCATGTCAATCCTTTGCTCAAAAGACTCCAGTACCTCCTACTGCTTTTAGGATAAAAATCACAGTCCTTGATTTGACATTTAAAGTCCATCATGACCTGGCCATAGCTTACCTTTGCAGGCTTCTTGAATGTTACTTCTCCTTATGTATTCTACAGTTCAGCCACAAGGACCTACTTGCTGTTTCCTGTGCAAATCATTCCATTTCCCATTTCTGCTTTTGAATAGGTCTGTGCCTGGAATGCACTCCTTGTTTCCTTCAAAGCTCAACTCAAGTATCACATTCTACATGAGGCTTTTCCTGATCTCCTCAGATCCCCCCAAATTGCTTGTATATTTATTTTGTGTTTATTTACATATGCATGTGTGAATGTGCTCTGACCCACTCTTCCCTCCCTTTTCCTACCTGCTTGCCCCCCACCTGCCCCCTCCTTAAGCTCCTTGAGGACAAGGACTATTTTGTTTTTGTATTCCCAGAACTGAATTTGATGACTGGCACGTAGTGGTACTTACACAAACGTTTTGTTGATTGGTCGAGAGTCATCAAGTCAAGAAGACCTGGGTTCAAGTCCTACCTCCAAAGCAAACAAATAAATATCTTACCTCTGAAAAATATATTTATGTAATTTATATTTATTTATATTTATATTATGTAATTTACATATTAAATATCAGTATAAATTTATATTTATATTATATAATTTATATATTAAATATATTTGCCCCAAGCAAATTTCTTCATATATACACATACATGTATATACATACATACATACACATGCATGCATGCATGTATGAATTTGCCTCTAGCAAATTTCTGAGTCTGCAAGTTGTGTAACAATTGCTTCCCTGAAGTGGCAGGGAGAGTTTCTTCACTGGAAGTGTTCTATACCAGTGAAATCACAGGGAAGAAGAAGAAGATGCAGTCTTTGAAAGCTGATTTGGCCAAAGAAATTCATCCTCCTACTGTCAACCTGGGGATGAGCTTTTCTGAACTTAATCAGGCTGGTCCTCAATCAGAAGACATGTCACTGGACCCCCCTGTGAGGCCCTTTCAGCTTGGTAGACTCTGTTAGAACCTGAAGCTCACCTGACATAGTTGCCTCCATCCACACCATAATGAGATATTAGAGCTGGATTTTAGTGGGAAAAAATCATTGCCATTCACCCCCCCCCAAAAAAACTCCATTATTCAAATAATTGGATTCTAATAAAATACACAGGACTAAAACTGCATGGCGCACAATTAAATCTTTACTTTTTTATTATTCAGAAGGTACTTTAGGATCATTTAGTGACTTTGAATTAATTTTCATCTTCTAGTACCATGGATAAAGAGAATGTAAGAGATTACCTGATTTAAGTGAAGTTGTCAAGTATCTATTGAGCGTTTATTATGTATTAGTTATTTTTCATGGAACTGGGAATAAAAAACCCCCAAAATATATTAGGTCCTGACTCTAAGGAGCTCATATGCTTAGGATTCTATAACATATGTTAGACGTCGCTGCTAAAAAAATAAATTTCTGGGGCAGCTAGGTGGCGCAGCAGATGGAGCACTGGCCCTGAAGTCAGGAGGACCTGAGTTCAAATCTGGCCTCAGACCAAACATTTGACACTTACTAGCTGTGTGACCCTGGGCAAGTCATTTAACCCCAATTGCCTTAAAAAATAAAAAAAAAATTTAAAAAAAATTTCCTATGTCGAATTATTTGCTTGACATTTGTCTCATAAACAAATAATAATTGAGCACAAGAAAAAAAAAAACTAATTTCATTAGTTCTCCACTTCTTTAGATTCTAGATAAACTGGAGTGTGGTAAAAAAAAAAAACAGTGTTTTCACATTAATAAACCAATCTGATCTTAATGATTAGTATCTTTGACAGGAAGAAAAATCCTTCAAAGACTCAATAGTGTAGTTGAGAAAAAAGAAATTCCCTGCTGCTCTAACAGTTTCATTCTGGAATTGCAAATGAGAGGTAGCCTGGTACTATGAAAAGAACAGTGACTGTGAAGTTAAGGACCTGAATTCAAATTGTGCCTCTGATGCTTATCAACTGCACATGATCTTCAGCAATTTATCCTTCTTGGGCCTCAGTTTCCTCATCTGCAAAACAAAGTGGTTAGATTAGATATCTTGTGAGGTCCTGTCCAGCTCTATGATCTTTCACGTCAAGCCTAGCTTGAACTCAGAAGTGGAAGAGAATGTGGATATGAATGATAGCAATGTTTTGGTGTTCCTCACCTTAAAAAGCAACAAGGGTAGGATGTGTTTGTACGTTAATCTTCAGTAATAAAAGACAGCTGTCCAGAGTAGGAGTCCTGATTTACTATAGATTGTGAAAATTCAAATGTCTAGAACTTTGAGGTTGTATCATTTTCTGAGTACCACTTGGTTATTTCATTGCTCCCTGTGTGAAACTCCAAGCTAGTTTGGAATTTGTAGTAGCATTGGCTCTTTTTCTTTCTTTTGAAAAAAAAAATTATATTCAAGTCACAGAGCTCAGGATATTACAGCTTTTGATATTTGAATTTAATATCCTTATAGGACAACTGCTGAATCCATTAGTTAACCATCTGGTTTAGGGTAGCTTGCCTGTTATTTCCTTAGGCTTTCAAAATTGAAAAATATTTGTTACTTTAGATCATTTTTGTTTGAAATGTGTGCATACGTGTGTGTGTTTTTGTGTGTGTGCATATACTGGAACCTTGCTGCTAACCTGGCACATTTCACACTGGAGAAAATTCTCTATGAGACAGGTTCATCTTGGACCTCATCCAAGAAGATTTAGTTATTAAAATACCAAAAGGACCTCATTATCAGTTTGTCTTACCTATAAGGTGGTCTCACAGCATGGATCTTATAAATAGTGACAAAATGATGCGTGCTTGCGTGTGTGTGTATATGTGTGTGTGTGTGTGTGTGTATCTGTATATCTGTGGATACAACACAAAAGTTCACATTTTGGGAAGAGAAGAAATTTAATTAAAATGGAAACTGTAATTTGGTCACATGAATACAATATTTCTGCAGGTATTTGATGTTCATTGTCATCAGATGCTTCATGACTTTGATACTGGAAAGCATGGAAAGAACCAGTGACAGTTCTGTGGGACAAAAAATGATTGTTTTTTAAACTTCTCTATAAAGCACAATGAATATATATATGCATATGTATTTATATGTATGTATGTGTGTATGTGTATATGTTTATACACGCACAATAATAGCTTGTATTCATGTAGGACTTTAGAATTTACTCTCCTCAAAACCATCTTAAGGGATAGGTAGTTCCAAGTACTATGTTCTCCATTTTACAGATGGGGAAAACAAGGCTTAGAAAGATAATAACTAGTCCAGTCATGCAGTAAAACATAGAGCCATGACTCAACCCCGATCTTCTTACTTGGTAGTCTAGTGTCCTAGCCACTACATCTTTTTTTTTTTTTTGGCTAGGCAATGGGGTTAAGTGACTTGCCCAAAGTCACACAGCTAGTAAGTGTCATGTGTCTGAGTCTGGATTTGAACTCAGATCCTCCTGAATCCAGGGCTGGTGCTCTATCCACTGCACCACCTAGCTGCTCCCACTACATCTTTTTTGACTCTGCCACATACTAACTGTATGACATTGTGTTAATCAGTTAATCTTTGTACCTCAGTTTCTTAATCTATAGAATGAAGGGGTTGGGCCAGATGGCCTCTGAATTCCTTTCTACCTTTATTATGATCTTAAGATCTTGTTGCCATTTTATATCCCTTCCTTCTCATCTGCCAACTAGAACGTATGTATAAGTTTTGTTTAATTTATTTTCATTTTCATTTCCATGGCATCCCCAATTTTTCCCAAAAAGATGAAACGGGGTATGATGATATGCATGTTGCCACCATATTGTGCTCTTCACCCTCCTCCCATATAAAAAATTAGTTATTTATAATGCTTATGACACTTAATTGTATTATGTAGTATGCTGTCTCCTAAACTATCATCTTACATTATATTTAAATGTTTGTTATTTAACATTTTAAGTCTAAGAGGGAAATGTGGAAAAGAACTCTGAACTTGGAATCAGATGACTTAAGTTCAAGTTTTAGTTCTGATGTCTATTAGCTATTGTGGAATGATCTTTTCCTTCTCAAATCTCTAACTCTTCTCTTTCATCTTTTGTATGCATGTAATAATATTCTATTTTGTATAGGCAATACGCCTCTTGGGGATAATTGATCAGTCAGTCAATAAGCCTTTGCTAAGCACCTACTGTGTGTTAAGCACTGTGCTAAGCATTAGTGTTTCCACAGGGATGCTGGGACTGGGACAAGGTTCGGTTCTTTTGTTGCCAGCATGGCCTGGATTGCTTAGCTTACGGATGTGATGTCATGTGATGTGTGTACATCATCGGATCCATACAGCTTGAAAGTGAAGAACAAAGATAAAGAGACAGCGGAGTATATGTTTCCATAGTCCTTTACCCTACGGCACCGGGGTGTGAGCTTTCCATTCCACTGATGACCTGAGCTGAATATTAGAACGAACAACAGAAGTGGAAGAAAAGTGAAAAGACCGTCTAGGAGGCATGAGAGGAGAGGAAAGGGGCTTGGAAGGATGGTTTGTGGTGGCCGGTGCATTCTACTGCGCTCAGTAAATTCAAAGGGGGATTCCAAGATGTAGCATCTATTCATGAGTTAAATGGCATGATGCTCGTTATGCTCACCTGCTCTTTCAGTGTGTGAAAAGGATAGTTTTGTTAAGCAAATTAATTTTCTGGATATCTCTGCGTTTTGTAGCTTGGATGGATGAAGAGAATGGAAACAGACTCCAACCCAATGGGTGGCATTTGCCTTGTATTTGGAGCTAGTGAGTGTCAAGAATGTTGCATTTTATAATCTAAGTGGTTAATATGACTTTGATTCTATCATGTCTTTACAAATGTAATTGAACTGTTATTTAATTAGGACCTTAATTATTGATTAAATGAATTATTGATATATTGTCTAGCTCTGGAGGGAATGAGAGGGGCTGGCAGGTAGCGGTTGAGCTATCAGGTCAATTATATTACTTATATGAGAAAGCCTTATATAAAAGGACAGATTTCTAGGTGAAGACAGTTCTTATTCCCCACCCAACTAATCCCAACCTCAATTGTCCTGACTACTGGCGGTATGAAATACCCTGTTATACAGGGTGTCCCAAAAAGTCTTAGTGCCATTTTAAGCTTATGGCTTTTGGGGACATCCTACATTTGTATTATATCAAGTAACCTGAAAGTCTTAGTGCCTTTTTAAAAAGTTACCATTAGCTTTAAAAAAGGCACTAAGACTTTTGGGAGATGCTGTAGTATTACGTCTTTTAAAATGTAATTTGAAAATATTGACAAAATAGGCAAAAATTACATTAGAATATAGATAACGTTAATATGTGTTTTTCTAACACAATATACAGCTTCAAGGATCCTTAAGAAGTTCAATGTCCCCTTTCTGCCTTAGACAAACAAACCCCCAGCCTCTCAGAAGCATATTAGCCATACTCTGAGGATTCAACTTATCAGTACGAAATGGAACAGTAGCTCCAGAGCATGAGCTATACACACATTATCTCATTTAACCCCCACAACAACCCTGCAATTTAAATAGTACAGGTTGAATTCTACCCATTATATAGATGATCAAATTGAGGTTGAGGAGATTGAGTAACTTCAGAAACAATCCAATCCTACAATACTTTTTAAGGCAGCTAAGTATTTGTAAAGCACAGTGTTAAGAACTGATTATAAGAGGACAATATTATATTTGCTGCATTCATGAGTGTTGGCTCCCTCATTGCCTGGAGGCCTCATATTTGATACTTCTGGTTTAATGCTATAAAGCTCATAAGTCCCCACTGGTGTGCTTCTCACTATTTTTGATAGTTGATTATCAATTAAATATCCAGACTTAATTAACTTTTAGAAAGGGATGTTTACTTAGATGGCATAGTAAGAACCCTCATTATAAAACATCCCTCATCCCCAAAAAGTCTCCGACACTCTTTCCTATACAAAGAAGTTGAGTTCAAGTTTAGAGAGCAGAAGTAGCAAAGGAATAATATAGTTTTTGGTGCGTGGAGTCCTCTTTTCTTTTTTCTGGAACCAAGTGAAAGTAGAGGCAGCTAGTGGCACAATGGGAGGTGCACTGGGGTGGAGTCAGGAAGACTTGAGTTCAATCTCACCTTAGACAGTTACTAACTATGTGACCCTGGGCAAGCTACTTAACCTCTGTTTGCCTCAGTTTCCTCAAATGTAAAATGTGAATTTACCTCTCAGGGTTCTTGTGAGGATCAGATGAAATCATATTTGTGAAAAATACTTGGCACAAAGTAGGCACTACATAAATTCTTATTCACTTCCTTTGCCTCATGGGGTGCTCAAAAAATTCCCTTAGACATAGTATAGCTTCTTTGCTGGACCCCTTGTGAAGCTGTGAACTTGCCTTCCTGCATGCCATCAGTCTGCTTCCTCACTCCCAGATGCATATACTACAATCAGTCAGTGCTGTTGTGGAGGACAATGCCAGGACACTGATGGAAAGATAAGAAGTCTAAAATCCTCTAGGCTTTTAAAAGCTTTCAAAGATCTTATTCTAGTGAAGGGGAGTATGGTGAGGAAATCATGTCCAACGCTGAGGCATTTTCCTCTCCCTACCACATAGTATTTCCTCTGAGCCTTTATTGGAATACTTTCTCTTGGTTCATGTTGTTTAGTTGTTTCAGTCATGTCCACCTATTCATGACCCTGTTTGGGGTTTTCTTAGCAAAGATACTGGAATGGTTTGAAAGTTCCTTCTCCAGCTCATTTCATAGATAAGGAAACTGAGGCAAACAGGCTTAATTGACTTGCCCAGCCTCATATAGCTAGTAAGTGTCTGGGGCTGGATTTGAACTCAGGTCTTCCTGACTCCAGGCCCTGCCCTCTATCTATTGCACCACCTAACTGCCTCATGGCTTCTGGAGCCAACACCATTCATCTTTTCTCGTCGCTAGACTCCAGGGACTCTGGAGGAGAGAAGCTAGCTGATCATCTAGCTAATGACTTCTTGTAGCTCTGTTTTACTTAAATCCAATTCATGAGCAAGTCAAGACATCATCCTTATGATGTCATTGTTCCTCTTCCAGAACAAAGGATGAACAACAGCCATCATGGCCCATACTCATTCCTTTTCTTGGGCCTGAACTTGTTTGGTATTTTATAGATGACTCCTAAGACATGACCAAATTTCCTCTGCTAATCTGAACACACTTCTTACAAAGTCACTCCAGTTGATCAAAGGACTTTTCAAACTTAGTCTAAAGTCTTTAATTGATGGATTGAGACAGTTGAATAGGGCAGCTAGGGGGTACAGTGGATAGAATGCTAGACCTGGAGTCAGGAAGACTCATCTTTTTCAGTTCAAATCTGGCCTCAGACACTTACTAGCTGTGTAACCCTGGCAAGTCACTTATCCCTGTTTGCCTTAGTTTCCTCATTTGTAAGATGGGCTGGAGAAGGAAATGGCAAACCGCTCCACATCTTTGCCAAGAAAACCCCAAATGGGTTCACAAACAAAATTATTGAACAACAACAATAACTAATCTCATTAAGGAATTACTTTAAATGAAGGAGTAACTTGATTAAATGCTCAGCGCAGCCCTATCCTTACACGTATGAAAGGGTTTTTACAATGGTATTATTAGTAGTATGTTGTTTTGTCCCCCCAACTAATTTATAAACTTGATGAGGACAATGTCTCATACTTCATTTTATTCCATAATAAAAATTTATCTTGGCATACTTAAAAAAAATTATTTTAAGTCAATTTGTAATGGGCCTCCTCTTTGATGGTGTTCCTGAACTCCTCTTCTTAAAATGCTGACCTGTCTTATTCCTTTATGACATTTAAGTCTATTTGAAGCAGGTAGATGGTATAATGGAGGGAGTGTTGGACCTGGATTCAGGAAGAGCTGAGTTCAAATCTAGCCTCAGACCCTAACAAGCTGTGAGTAAGTAACTTGGGTAAGTCACTTAACCTCTGTTTCATCATCAGTAAAATGAGATAATTACAGTACCTACCTCCTGGGTTATTGAGAGGATAAAACAAGATAATATTTGTAAAGCTTTTTGCAATCCTTGAAGTACTATATATATACCAGCTATTATTATTTTTATTCATATAATTTCTTAACAGATACTCATGAGTAACTTCTTTCCTCATCTAGCCATACAGAATGTTGTATCTTTTGACCATGGCTTTTGGAGCACTGATATCCATCCCTGGTGATGCATTCTCTTTCTGAAAGAGATATATAAGGAAATATAGTAGCTGTTACTTTCAGAGGGAAAGCTATTCAAGTGACCCTTGAAATTTCTATCTTATTAGATGTTACCAGGTTCAGGTAGAGTAGTGAAGTACCTCTGAAGAGGATTTCAAGAGGGCTTCAACTATATTTGAGGCATTTAGAGTAAAAGAATTCACTAACAGGATCCAATGTCATTGATTGGGAAATCTGCTTTTTGAAGCTAGAAACTCTTTCAGAGGTTAGCAATGAATTTATCTCTTTCTAATTTCCTTTTGCCCTGAAACATTTTCATTATTTTGTTGGCAGTGACACAGTTAATTCTCTCAGTGGTTAAAATGCTATTAGGAGAAACCCTTTCATTTAAAAAAAAATGAACAGTTGTGGACAGAAGATGGAAAGGGTGAAAATTTTTATGGGAAATGATAATTTTAAAGAAGAAATCTCATTACATGTGAACTTGGCAAAGGGTACTGTTGTGAACCAATTCAAATATTGAAAAGTATTTTCCCCCACATCAAAAAAAATTGCCATGATATTCTATTTTAAAAATGGAAATTTGTTTTCATACATTTGACATGAAGGAAATGTTACTGATTTTATTTTGATTATAGGAGCAGGTTTTCATCTGTGAGCACTACTAATAGTTGGAGGGTGAAATAGAAGGACCAGGAGACGTGATATTTTCTTCTTCCCATATTCCCAGAAATGTGGTTCTTTTCTCACAGCTCTACACACTCTCACTTTTTCATCTGGTCCCCTCAGACTTCTTAACACTTACAGATCACTTGCAAGACTAAAAATTTCCCTTACTAAACAATGCCTTCTTACTTTTTTGAATTTTCACAGGTGAGAATCAGTCCATTCTCATTAATTTTAATGAGCATTTAATACATCACAGGGTTTGGGGGTGATTTTTTTTTAAAACAAAAACTCTAAATTGTTGACAAGTGTCAGCCTTGGTATGTATCAAGCTTTTCTTAGTTCCTTAGTGTGGCTCAGGAAGGCAGAGAAGTGAAGGACACTGTCTGCTTTATCTACATTGTCTGCTTCTTTCTTTTCGAAAAATAAGATGATCAACATCGACTGATTAATCACAATGAGAACAATTTCTCCCCTGAGCTCTTTAGGTCTATTGAGCAAAATAAAGGGGAAGGACTGGCCTAGAAAGAAAACAGCCATTTTGCCAAAAGAGCTCCATTGGTATCACCATCTTGTAATTGCTGTATATCTTTGCTTTTGTTATATGTTATTTTTCTGAAGCAACCATTTATCAGTGGTTATGGGATAAAGGAAAGGGGAATCATAAACCACTTTCAAACAGTTCAAAACAGCTATTTTTTTTGGCATTGTATATAGCTGATAGAGGTAAAATTTTCCCTCTAGTATCCTTAGCCCATGGTGGTCATCTTCATATTAAAAGTAGTCCTTTATTGTGTGCAGATTCAGTTTATGGATCTACTGTTGTGGACAATGTGTTTGTCATTGACTCAATTGCCACCTTTTCCCTTCGGTCCCACTCTGGAGCCTTCTGGGTAATTTTTAGATGAAAGATTTTGACTAGCACTGTTTTAGAATATTACACTGAAACAATGGAAGCACCTTCTTCCTCTTTCCCTCTCTTTCTCCTTCCCTCCCTTCTTATTTCTTGGAACTCTTCGTCTCTTTATCTATGTCTATTTTATAGGATACCAGAACCTCTAAGTGGAAAAATCCAGTCCTTCATCCAGATGGCTTCTGTACTTTCTCAAGAATCCAAATATTTCCAATTATACATCCATGCAATAGGGCCTTAGACACCTCTTACTAATTATAATTCATTGCCTTTGCATTTCTTAGGCTGTGTTTACAACACTACCATTTATCTGATCAAAATAAACAGTCAAATTATTCGTGCAATTTTTTTTTAAGTTGCCTTTGCGGTCCATGTAAGTTCTTATTAACATTAGTAGTGCTCATTAGTCAGTCAACTCCTTAATCACAAAAACTTTCTTAAATTATGCAGCTGGAGTCAGTACTTATATATTAGATTATACCAACTTGATTAAATTTGCTTTTATGTATCTCCATTGGCAGTCATTTCCATGGATAAAATAAAGACCTTTGAATTATCTTCCTGGTTGATCAAGACCTTTATTTCCTCCCCCACCCTTTCCAACCCCCTTTTTGATCAAGATTTAGTCATCCTAATTAGGAATGGTTCAAACTACAGCCAAAACTTAAATCAAGTCAGCAGCCCCAATATTTAAAATAGTTCCTGATGTCTACATAGGAGAGAGACCTTCCTTTATTACCATTCACTGCTGTGGACTGAAGCAGAGTAATTACCACTGCAGAGTAATTTAATACTGTTTTATTAACATGGTCTTTCATCTTGGTAAGTAGTTCTGGGATCCACGAGGATGTCCATTTTCTATGAAATACTATCCCATTTAAGGAGATTAAATCATAATCTATAGTCATATTATAAAAACATAAAAGAATAAAGATGAACTGAAATCTGGACACAGAATGAAATGGAAGAATCAATTAACCGGCATCCTTTTAAGAGATGTAAGCATATTATTGCTTATGATAATTAAACATGTTTCCCCTACTACTCACCTATTGGTGTTATTTTTTTTACTTTGGATGCTTGGTTCTTGGACTCAGAAAGTGGAATTAAGTCTTGAGAAATAATTCTAGATGTATGATGGTTTCAATAATCCAAATAAAATATATGTTATAAATGAAGGCATGATTTTAAGTAGTGGATAGCACTTCCAGCAGACAATACAGGATATGAAATAAGTTTATTTTCACTACTCAATGAATATTCCTGAAGAAAAATTATTTGAGGTTCTTTAAAAGAAGAAATTTAGATGAAATATTAAGTGGGAACATGATGCAGTGAATCAGCTACCCTCAGGATGTGGAAGACCTTGCTTCAAGCTCCACCTTTGACACACAGTGGTTCTGTGATCATGAGCAACCTCTTAGTACTGAGGTCATTCTCTAAGACTACAAATTTCAGAGGAGATAGTGGCCTGAATTGATAGAGGGAGTTTTCTCATTTGGATGTTCCCACCAATCACAGGTCCAGGCCCTATCACTTTATATGAAATCACATATTTTTACATAGAAGTGATAGAAGACTAGGTAGTACAGTGGGTACAGAGCAGTGGCTGGAATTGGGAGCACTTGAATTCAAATCTGGTTTCAGACACTAGCTATGTGACCATGGGTAAGTCACTTAACCTCTATCTGCCTCAGTTTTCTCAGCTATAAAATGGGGATAATAATAGTACCTACCTCAAAGGGTTGTTGTGAGGATCTAATGAGATGATATTTTTAAAAGTGCTTAGCAAAGTGTCTGGCACATAGTAGGCTTTATATAAATGCTTATTCCATTCCCCTTCCCTTGATAGTCATAAGAAAATTAATTACTTTTCCAACACCCTATTGTAGCATCAACTATTATTTCTGTTTTAAAGACTAAAAGATTAAAGCAGAAAGTTGAAGCAATTTGCCCAAAATCTCGATCGGTGAAAAAAAATGATATTGAATTTGTAGACCATTATTTTAAAAAAGGGAATGTTTAACTCCAATCAGAGATGGAATGGCTCCCATGAGAGTTGGTTAAAATATACTTTTGTTATTATTCAGTTGTGTCTGACTCTTCGTGACCCCATTTAGAGTTTTCTTGCCAAAGATATTGGAGTGGTTCGCCATTTCCTTTTCCAGCTCATTTTACAGATGAGGAAAATGAGGCAAACAGGGTTAAATGACTTGCCCAGGCGACAAAGCTAGTAAATGTTTGAGGCCAAATTTGAACTCAGGAAGATGAGTCTTCCTGATTTCAGGCCAGGTACTCTAACCATTGCACCACTTAGTCCAAAAAAAATACTGGCTGGGCTCTAATTTTAACGAATGTGATCACAAGGCTTTAAGTTGAAAGTGGAAAGGAAGGCAACAAAACTGCTTACAATAATGCTTACAAATCTGGCACCATAGATGGCATCAAATGGGAAGAACAATAGTGAAGAAGACCAGTAATTTACTGAGAAGAAAGCAAGCAATAAAACCCTTATCTTCAGATGTCTACATGAATACAACTAATAAAGTTCATTATTACCCCAAAGTAAACTATATATGAGGGTAAATCAGAGAACTTGTAGATGTGATTACCATGCTATTCTCAATAATCTTTTAGGGGAAATACATTGATTATGAAAAAAGTACTACAAGATTTGAGAAGGGCAAACATTATTAGTTTTCTTTTCTTTTTTTCAAAGGAGGCGCCTTCGAGCTATATGTTGGGAAGATTCACTATGCACAAAATCCTGGAATTGTTATTAAAGGGATGGTTTGAGAGTATTTACAAAGGGAAAGGGTGATTCATGGGGAGTAGCTCATGCCAGAATAACCTAATTTTCTTTGTTTCTTTTTTTTTTTTTGATAGGCTTATTGGATTTGTAAATCATAGGAATGAAGTGGACATAATATATTTAGATTTCAGCAAACATCTGGCAAAAGCTCCCATGTTATCTTAGTAAAAAAGATGAAGCAATATGGTTCAGGTGATAGTAGAATTAAATGGATTTGGAGCTGGTTAAGTGGATAGACTCAGAGAGTGGTAATTATGGTTTATGTTAGGTTGGAGGGAGCTTTCTAGCAAAAATATCTTCCTTTGGTCTTGTTTTATTCATCATTTATTATTTATTAATGACTTGGAGAAAGTCAGATTAAAATGGCAGGCTATCAAATATGAAGATGGTAAACACATGGTAGGGATAGCTGACACACTGGTTATGAGATAGAATCTAAGAAAATCCCAAAAGGCCAGGGCAGTGAGATAAATGAACATTCTAAATCTTGGCTCCAATGTCTGATGCCCAAGTACAGGAAGAGAGAGACATGGCTAGACATCTTTGTATGTAATTGGCATAGGGCATTTAGTGGACTTCAAGCTCAATACTCATGAGGCAATAATGTAAAAGTGCTAATGTGATTTTTTGGCTTCACTAAGAAATGGACATGGTCCAGAAACACAAAATCACAGAATTTCTGAGTTGAAAGGGACCTGGGTGGGGCAAGGGGTAGGGGAGAGTCAAGATGACAAAGAAAAGTCAGGAACTTGCCTGAGCTCTTCCAAATTCTCCTACAAACAACTTTAAGTAATACCTCAAAATGAATTCTGGAGTAGCAGGACCCACAAAAGGGTAGGGTAAAACAAATTTTCCAACCCAAGACAACCTAGAAGATCAGCAAGAAAAGTCTGATACACCAGAATGAGAATGGAGCAAAGTTCAGCACAGGTGGCTCCAGTGCAGTCTGCTCCCCACCAAACCAACAGCAGACCTTGGGGGCAACTGAATTGACCATGGAAGCAGTGGCTTCTAGAATTCTCAGCCAACAGATATTAAGGAGGTCATACGACTTATCAGAAAGAGTTTACAGGAATCTCTTTTCTGGCCCTGGGTGCGGAACTCTGTTGCACTGTCTAAATGGGGATATGGATCACAGTTCTGGGATGCAATTCCAGGGCGAAGAGGAACACTAGCACATCAGAGCTTGTGGCTGCAGGAAAGCGGGGACCCTGGTCATAGTTCCAGGGTGGAAAAAAGTGCTTGTGGTCACTCACAGACCAGACCACATGCCATGAGAGCAATGGCCACACCTCTCCTTAGGTCATACCACTTTGGAAAAACTGAAAACTTACAGACCCCTAGAACTAGCTCTGAGAGCAGCAGGAAGAAAGGCATGAACCTCAGGACAGTATCCATTCCACCCCAGGAGTAGAGGCCTATTTTGACATAGAGGTAAAACTCAAGAAATAGGCTAGAAAAATGAACAAACAACAACAACAAAAAAGAGGTACATAGAAAGTTACTATGATGACAGGGAAGATCAAAACACAACACAGAAGAAGACAATAAAGTCAAAACTGCTATATACAAAACCTCAAAGAAAAATGTCACTTGGTCTTTGGAACAAAAAGAATTCCTGGAAGAGCTTAAAAGGTATTTTTAATAATCAAATAAGAGAGGTAGAGGAAAAATTTGGAAAAGAAATGAGAGTGATGCAAGAAAATCATGAAAAAAGTCAATAGCTTGGTAAAGGAGGTACAAAACTACTGAGGAAAATAACACCTTAAAAATAGAATAGGCACAAAATCCTTTGAAGAGAAGAACTCCTTAAAAAGCAGAAATGCCCAAATGTAAAATGATACACAAAAATTCACTGAAGAAAATAACTCCTTAAAAATCAAAATTCACCAAATGGGAAAAAGAGGTACAAAAATTCACTGAAGAAAATAACTCCTTAAAAAGTACAATTGGCCAAATGGAAAAGGAGGTAAAAAAGCTCACTGAAGAAACTAATTCCTTAAAAATTCGATTTGGACAAGTGGACTCCATGAGACATCGAGAAATAATAAAAAAAAGAAGAAGAAATAGAAGAAGATGTGAAATATCCAATTGGAAAAACAACTGACCTGGAAAATAAATTGAGGAGAGATAATTTAAGAATTATTGAACTACCTGAAAGCCATGATCAAAAAAAAAGAGCTTAGGCATCATCTTTCAAGAAATTATCAAGAAAAATTTCTTTCATATTCTAGAACCAGAGGATAAAATAGAAATAAAAAGAATCTACCAATCACCTCCTGAAAGAAATCTTAAAATGAAATCTCCAAATCCCAGAGCATCCACATTAAGGAGAAAATATTGCAAGCAGCCAGAAAGAAACAATTAAAGTATCATGAAGTCACAGTCAGGATAACACAAGATTTAACAACTTCTGCATGAAAGGATCACAGAGCTTGGAATATGATATTCCAGAGGGCAAAGGAGCTAGGATTACAACCAAGAATCACCTACTCAGCAAACCGGAGTGTAATCCTTCAAGGGGAAAAATGGAAATTCAGTGAAATAGAAGTCTTTCAAACATTCCTGATGAAAACATCAGAGATGAGTAGAAAATTTGACTTTCAATTATTATACTCAAACATAAAAAGGTAAACAGGAACAAGAAAATAAAGGAATTCAAGGGATTCAATAAGGTTAAATTGTTTACATTCCTACATGTGAAGATAATGCTTGTAACTCCTAAGAACTTTTTCATTATTAGAGCAGTTAGAAGAAGTATACCTAGACGGAGGACATGAGTGTGAGCTGAATATGATAGGATGTTATCTAAAAAATTAAGGAGTGAGAAAGAAGTATACACTGGGAGAAGGGGAAAGGTAGAGGTAGACTGGGGTAAAAAAGAGGTAGAAGAAGTATAAAAGAGCTTTTACAGTGGAGGGGAAAATGGAATTGGCTTAAAGAAGGAATAACATACACACTCAGTTGGGTATAGAAATCCATCTTATCCTACAGGAAAGTACAAGGGGACTGCGATAAGAGAAAGGGGGAGCTTATAGAAGGAAGGGTGGATTGGTGGAGGCAGTAGTCAGAAGCAAAACACTTTTGAGGTTAGACAGGGTGAAAGGAGAGAGAGAGAGAGAGAGAGAGAGAGAGAGAGAGAGAGAGAGAGGGAGAGAGAGAGACTAGGATAAACAAGAGGAAAAAGAGAATGGAGGAAAATACACAGTTACTAATCATAACTATGAAAAAATTTTTTTTATAACTTTCTAGGTTGCCATATCACAATGCTGATTCTAATTGAAATGACTAGCAACCTGCTGTCCCCACAGTTTTTTTTTTCACATCAATTGCTTTTTCATCAGGACTTACTTATCTTGAAATTGGTTTTTTGAACCCAAATACAAGACTTTCTATTTATCCATATTAAATTTTATATGATTAGATTTCACCCAATATTGTAACCTATTGAGATTTTCTTGGAATACTGAATGACAGCCAATGTGTTAGTTATTTCTTAGATCTTTGTGCCATCTAAAAATTTAAGAATGCTATTTATTTGTTGCTTTATCCAAGTAATTAATAAAAATGTTAAATGTCATTGGGTTAATCACAGATCCTAGGATACACCACTGGAGATATTTTTTTTCAAATTGACACTGAAGTAGTAATGACTGCACATAGAGTCCAGGCATTCAACTAGATCTTGATTCACCTATTTCTATTACAACCCAGTTCATGTTTTCCCATAAGAATTTTCCACAGCAATAGTAAGAGAAACTTGATTAAATGCTTTACTAAAAATTGAGGTAAATTATATCTACAACCTTCTCCTGATCTACTAGTTTATCAACTCTGTTAAAAAAGGGAACAAGGTGTGTTTGCCATGAACTTTAATTGAAGAAATTAGAGTTGAACAGCTCCAGTGTCATTTAAAATCATTCTATTCAACTTATCCCTTTTGTGATACTTCTCTTTTCCTAAGTATAGCTGGGAAACATATACACACTTTTTTGTTATCTTTAGCTTTCTACACTAATTCTAACTCATTCAGAGATAGAGTTCAGATACTCCCAACACTAATTTGATAAGATAATGCCATGCTTTTGTATCCTTCCCCTTACTTGCTGTGTATCTTCCTTCTGCACGTGTCTTTTTAAAAAATTAATAAATTCTTTGTTCATCCATAGCAGTCTCTTTATACAACTTCCCCTTTTCCTCTGTATTAGAATTATTTCTCTTTATGTATTGAGAATTTTATTCTTTAAAGTTTTCTACTTTTCCCTAGTCAGTTTTAGGATTCTACTTATTTTTTCTCTCAGTTCTTTGAAGTCTACTCTTATAAACTCTAAGATCAAAATCTGACTATTCCTGGTTTTCCTTTCCTTCATTCTCACAAATTCTAAATTTCAGTGGTTGCTCCCCACCAAAGTTACCTTGATTTTCACCCAGCAACTATTTCTTCCTTGTTGGCAAGAATCAGAACCAAAATAGAATTCTCCTTCCATGTTACTCTACTGTTTGAAGTATGAAAAAGGGAGAGAAACATTTTTCAGTATCCCTACCTTGATCAGAGCACATCTAAAGAATTGTGTTTAGTTTTCAGTGCCATATATCAGGAAGGACATTGACAAGCTAGATTCTGTCCAAAATAGGGACCAAAATGGTAAAGATTAGTTGAAAGAACTTGGAATATTTATATATGGGGAAGAGAACCGAGACACATGACAGCTGCCTTATAGGATTTTAAAGGCTATGATGAAGAAGGAGAATTTGTTTTTTATTTTTTCCTGAAGGTAGCAAGTATAAAGAGAAGAGTGTTGGACTTGGAGTCAGGTGAAACCTCATTTTGAATCCCACCTCTGACATTTAGCAGCTGTGTGATTATGGGCAAATCACTTTACCTCTCTGAGACTCAATTTCTTCATTTATAAAATGAAGATAATAATATTTGTATTAGCCACCTCATAAAGTTGTCATGAGGAACCAGTGAGATAATACATGTAAAGTGTTTTAGAAACAAAATAAAGCATTTTAAAATCTTAAATACATTTCTGTTGTTATTGCCAGAGGGAAGAAGCACGAATGATGGATAAAGTTTCAGAGAGGCAAATTTGGCTTGATGTGAGGAATTTACTAGGTCTCTTAATAGGTAGAATGGGTTCCTTTGGGAGCTAATGGGGGAGGTGGAGACAAAATAACAGAGTAGAGGGAACATTAAATCCAAATTCTTCCAATATTCCCCTCCAAATATCTTTAAAATAACATGTCAAGTCAAATTTTGGAGCATCATGACCAACAAAGTCAGGGTGAGACATTTTTCTAGCCCAAGACAACTTAGGAGATGGGAAGAAAAGGTCAATGATACTGGGATGGGTGCTAAACTGGAGTGTGGTAATATAGCAACAGCAGCTGTGGGTCTTAGAGGCTATGGTAGCAACAGCAGCAACAGCAATAATTCTAGGAGCTCTCACCACCCAAAGACAATGAAAGAATTGGATAACTGGCCAGGAAGAGATTGCAGAAGACCTCTGCACTGGCACTAGGTGCAGGATTGGCACCGTCTGGTAGCTCCATTGGCCATTGCCTAGTTCTGGGTTGCAGTTCCAGGATAGAGAGGAGCACTTGAAGTTGCAAGAAAGCAGAGGTGCTGATGAGGTTCAAGGGCAGAGGGATAGCAAGGAGCTCTAGTTCCAGGTTATAGGTCCAAGGTGAGGAGGAGCACTAGAACTTGAAGCTGCAAGGGAGAAGGGCCCCTAGCTGGGTAAGGATCAGAGTGTAGACCAACATCACACCATCTTGGAAGTACTAAAATTTACAGACCCCTTAGTACTAGTTGTGAAAATAGCAGGCAACAAAGCCTGAATCTTGGGATATTTCCCTCTCTCCTATCCTCCCTGGCCCCCCTCAGGTAAGCAGAATCACATTTTAACTTAAAATTCAAAGTCAAGAAATAGGCTAGAAAAATGAGCAAACAAAAATAAAAAAAGAATCTGACTATAAAAATCTACTATGATGACAGAGAAGCTCAAGACACAAACTCAGAAGAAGACAATCACGTGAAAAAAAGGTATAAGAAAAGACTTAAAGGAAAAATGCAGATTAGATACAAGCCAATAAGAATTCCTAGAAGAGCTAAATAAAGAGATAAAAAGAGGGAAAAAAATTAAGCATCAAATACGAATGGTACAAGAAAACTTGGAAAAAGAAATGGGAGCTAATGAATTTCCTATTCACAGAAGCTCTTTACACAGAGCCTAGATTCTTGGGGAAATTTTCAAAGGATGAATTGAACTGCATGACCTCCAAAGTTTCTTCTAACTTTTAGTTTATATATGGTTCAATGTGACTATATCTTAACAGGAAAGAAGCAATAGTCAAAAGTATTTTAGTCCTTTTGGAATCAGCTGTTTGTCTGCAAACATCACCACTAAATTAACAAGACAAAGATGAAAAATTGCCTCTCCATTTGATTTCAATAGCTCCAATTGAACCTGTTTAAACAAGTTGGTAACTCTGAAAAAAAAAGTGGAAAATGGATACAAGCAAGTAAGCACAATGACTCTAATTTATCATTTATCAAAGAAGAAATGGGAGGAGAAAACCTTTCACCAATAAATACTTGATCTCCCTTCTAAGTCATATAGTTGGACATCCACAGCAAAGAGGAATGTCAGAATAGAAGCTTGTTTGGAAAGCATCATGGATGAGAAGGATGGAAAATTATAAGCTGTCTTACTTCATGAAGCAGCAAAATCAGTGAAGGAGAAAGTAAATGTGTGGAGACCTTGGCAAGAGATCCAACAAAGCCAGATTGTTCTGAGTACTTAATTTTTTTAAAAAAATTATGAACTGAAGAAATGCCAAATAAGTAGGATTTTTCTACAGTAATTCTCATTAGCAACAAGAGTAGGTACCCCCATATTTAAAATTCTACCACCTTTAAATCCTAATATCCAATTGTAATGAAGAATGGAGTAATGTCATTTGACAAGATGAAGGCATGAAAAGCATTCAGGACTGAAAATACATAGTGATACATAGTGCTTGGCACATAGTAATACTTAAAAATGCTTACTTACTGATAGATGCAATATTAAAACAACAGAATGATCAGTTATCAAGGTATCTCAAAGAGGGGAATATTCAAAAAAGAATGGAGAGGATCATAGATAGCATTTTACTGGGAAAAAAGGTACCCAGAAGACATTAACAAATACTGACCTACATGTTTGCTTTCTATCTCTATAAAATCTTTGTGAGAATTGTCTATCAATGAACTGATGGAATTTAATAAAAGTAGGAAAAAGGAACAGATGTAATTTTGTAGTCATTCAACCATCAAATATTTATTAAATGCCTACTCTGTGATAGGCACTATGCTAGGCACTGAGCATAAAAAGACAGAAGTGAAACATTTCTTGCCTTCAAGAGTTTATATTCTTCTCAGGAACATAACATATACAAACATATACACACATATAAATGTATATATATGCATGCCTATATACATATATATGATAAAAACAAAATAGATACACAGTTATTTTAGGGGCAGTCACTAGCAGATGGAGGATCCAGAAGGGTCTCATGTAGAAAGTAATGTTTGAGATGAATCTTGAAGCAGAATTGGGATTCTATGAGGAGAGAGCACATCCCAGGGATGAAGGCCAGTGAAAAGTTATGGAGACAGGAAATGGAATGTCACGTGTGAAAGGGCCAGTTTGGCTGGACTATAGCATTCATGGGGCAGAGTAACATATAAAAATTCTATAATGGTAGACTGGGAGAAGTTATGGAGGGTTTTAAATGACCAAAAGGGGAATTTATATTTAATCCTAGTTGCAACAGGGAGCTATTAGGGTTTATTGAGAAGGGAAGTAACATGGTCAGATTTGTGCTTAAGGAAAACTTCTTTGGAAGCTGTGTAGGGGATGGAAGGGATGGGGAAATATTTTGCACAAGGAGGCCAATTAGGAGTATATTGAAATACTCCACATGAAGGCTGCTGAGAGACTGAAGTAGGGTGGGGCTAATTAGGTGGAAAAGAGGGGACAAATGTGAGAGATAATTTTGAACAAGATCTGCCACAGATCGGATTAGTGAGGGTGAAGTTTTTAGGATAACGTGGAAGCTATAAACCTGGGTAACAGAAAGAATGGTGGTAAACTTGACAACTAGGGAAGTTCAGAAGTGGGGCTGGGGAAAAGATAACGAATTCTATTTTAAACATATTAAGCTTCAGATAACTGTAGGATGTCTAATTCAAAGTAGGCAGTTGGTAATGAGGGCCTCAAGCTTAGGAGAGAGACTAGGATTGGATATATAGATCTTTATGGATTAACTAATTAATTACCATAGAGATGGCAATTGAATCTGTGGGAATTGATGAGGTAATCATGTGAGATGGTGTAAAGAGAAAAGATAAGGCCCAGGACAGAGCCTCAAAGTACTCCCACTGTTAGGAAGAATATTTTGAAAACAATTTTCTATAGTGGACCACATTTTGTGATTACACAACTAACTGAGAAGTATAGAGAAGATAAAATCCCTTTTTATTTATTGTTTATTTAGTTCAAGAAAACATTTGCCATTTTAGAACAAAGTACAACTTTGAAAGCTCTATTTAGGCAGGATGTCTCATATCTATCTATCTATCTATCTATCTATCTATCTATCTATCTGTCTGTCTGTCTGTCTGTCTGTCTGTCTGTCTATCTATCTATCTGTCTGTCTGTCTATCTATCTATCCTGTGATTGATTACATGCAAGATATGATTATGTTACATATGCACTGTTCAACAGCCTAGTGAGTATTAGCATTAAAGGTGGGTAGAGATAGAGCTTCATCAAGAGACTTGACTAGTACCATGCAGGGTACCCAGTGGAAAAAGGATTTCCTTTTGGGCTCCAGGTTCTTCTAATGCTCCAATTTACAGATGTATCATAGTAATTGTGCATTGGAGACTTGGTGCATGCCTAAACCACATAAAATGGCACCATCTATGTCAAATACACTGGGAGATCTGATTTTGGGAGTCAAGAGGACTGACTTATGTGTGGGCATTATGCATTGGCCTACCACATAGCCTTTTTCCATTTAACTGTTCAGTCAGAATTGTCTGCATTTTTAAAACCCCTTGATTGAGCACAATTTGAGATTTTCCTGCATGTGGGTCTGATGGTGAAGGACTCTTTCAGTCACAGCAGGTGATGCCATGTGATGAACGCCAATGGCTTGATACTGAAAGAGTTTGGTTTAACCATCAAAAGTAGAAAAGTAAAGTGGATGAAAAAAACACAGTATGACAGTCAGCTTTGATGTAGAGGCTGTTGAATTAGTCCTTTAATGTGCATTTTTTGGGGAAGAGTTAAAGATGAATAACGAAATGGACACAGAATTGAGTATACTTAATGAGTCAATTTAATATGAATCTAATAAGCTCAGTATAAGCCAACAGGATGATTTGGGAGCCCCAAAAATTAATGCCACCTTAGACTGCATAAAGAAAGGTGTAGTATCTGGAATGAAGGCAGTAGTCTCATTATACTTTCCCTGATCAGCTTATCTCTGGAATATTGTACTCAGTTCTAGGCATCACATTCTAAGAAAGACATCGACAAGATGCAACATTTCCAGCAGAGACTAAACATGTTGATGAGAAGGCTGGAGAATACACCAAAGAAGGTCAATTAAAAGAACTATAATTTAGCCTAGAGAAAAGAAGACTTAGGTAGGTGAGGGTAAGTGAACTATAAGAATACCTAGGTGGTAGACTGGTAACTTACTGTATTGATACTAAAGTCAGATTCCTCACTAAATAGATTTATCTATGAAGGATTCATTGAGAAACATGGGCAAGGATTACAAAAGATAAAAGGCACACAAGATTTATCATCCATATCAATGGAGGGAGTGCCCTCCCTCCCAATATAATCACACTTCTGTCAAAGTATCATACTTTCAAAGTAACTTTCGATGTAGTCCTCAAACTGTGAGTAAACCCTTCATTTACATGACATCAAACATAATATTTTTTTTTGTACAAACACACATAGGGAAAAACCAAATACTTAAAACTGGCAGTAAGTATGCAGATGTAATGTATCTATTCTACTCTCTCCTTATTTCTTCAAGCAGCATATGGATCCTCACTTGGTATTCCTATTCTTCAAATCCATTCCCTTTCTTTCCCTCCTAATCACTCCTCTAAGTAGCTTTTCTTTGTCTATCTCTTCTTCCCTACTACTTATTTCCTAGGGTCTGGGAAATGTATAATAGAATTGTGAACTTTGCTTATAGTCATGGCAAGAGTCTGAAATGGGACGGACAATCTTTGTTTCATGTTTCAGTGTGGTACAAGAACACTATATTTCAAGTCAGAGTACCTGGGTTTTATTTTTGACACTACCACATATGGTATTACTTGTGTGACATTAAACAAGTCTTTAATGGTTCAAGGTCTCAGTCTTCTCATCAATAAAATGAGGGGTTTGGATTAGATGGCCTGAAGCTCTAAATCTATCATCCTATCTCTCAGTGAATGAGACTAGAAGCCACATTCACTTTTATTTTGTCAACCAGAGCCAGAGACTCTAGTCTGGCTATACAGCACCAAGACAACTGGCTGAAAAATATTTATCTGCTTACCTGGTTGTTTTATGTCCATGATGCAATATTCTACACCTTAAATCCTGATTTGCCTTAATATTTTGGATTGAAGTGATTGGTTGTTTTTCGATCTTATAAATACTCTAATATTGGTGAGTAAAACTTTGGCATGCCTTCATGTAATGAGGTGATGTGGAAGGCTAGAGAATAGCAGGTGTATTTACATAGATGGAGAAAAAGAACCTGTCTCAGTTCAAGAAATGAGTTAGGGGCAGGTGGAAGAAGACTTGAGCTGGACAGATTTGAATGATCAATCAATGTAGAGATGTCCTCTTTGAATTCTTAGGTTGGGAACTTTGTCTTATTTTGGTAAGTATTCTGTCTGCATTTTTCTTCCTCTTCTTTTTTCTAATAATCCAATGCAAATCTTCTGAGCATTGGGTGATGGGTTGGGGGGAAGGGAATAATGGGATGAGTTTTCTCTTGCTGCTTGTTAGGTTATTGAGAGTTAGGAGGTGGAGTACATCCTTACTTTGATTTTTATTTAAATAAGGAGGAAAGGTCCTACTATCTTCATTGTTAGACCATCCTTAAAGTAGATATAAGTGCTAATGAACATAGTCACATTGAGTGGACTCTATGGACCCTTTTTGTGACTGCACCAGAGAGTTTCACTAAAACATTGAGAGCTCTGCTACCCACCTCTGCAAATGCTTGTTGACTGACTACAAATACAGTTCAGATCTTTTACCTGGTAATTATATATTAAAAGAGACGAAGAAAAGGTGACTATTTGTAAAAGGTCATTTGAAATGTAAACGTCAGCAAAGTAGCTATTGTTATTACAAGTCAGTTTAGTTTGGGTAATTATACATTTTTGGTAGAAGGAGCCTGCTTTTCAGGGAAGGCAGGGGTGAGCTGCTTCACTCTCATTCCCCTTTCCCCTTTGCGGAGACATTCATAAAGTATCCATGAATGAATTCATATCTGGGAAATTAGAGGGGCAGTCAAAGGTTTCCATGGCAGAGGCAATTTCATAAGAAGAAAGAACGTTTATTAAGAAAGCTCTGCAGACTTTGTGAAGATGATTTATTTCATATCCCTAGATATTAGTTATTCCAAAAGGAGTTAGTGTTTAATGTTGAGGAATGGAACATTCTAGTGGATTCCAAGAGAGGGGCAGGTTAATTAAAGATTCAACATCTTCACCTCTGATCTCAGGATAAGTCTAGCCAATCACAATTCAGTTTTATAGGCTAAGCTTAATGATTTAACCATCACTCATCTGGAGGTTTTGCCAGTTATGAAATGATTTGAATAGAGGACGTGAGGTTGGCTAAGGGAGAAAGAAAATAAAGACTGAATAGCTATACTTTTCCCAAAGTGGAATAAGCTATTATGGAAAGTACTGAGTTTCTCTTCATTGGAGCTATTTAAGCCCAGGTTGGTCTGTTGTAGAAGAGATTCTTGTTCATCATTAGATGCACTTAGTTTGGACTGAATAGGCCCTGAAGTACTTTCTAGTTCTGACAGTCTGTGAAAACTTTTGGTTAAGTACTCATGTTTCTGAAGAAAAAATGAAAAGTATGTACTGAGTACCCAGGAAAGGGACCTAGCTGGTTAGAGTAAAAAAAAATCTTATGAAAGCCAAGTATGTAAGTTCAAACAGTTCTATTTCTTAATCTCTTTTAATGTGGGAAGTAATTCTAAACATGTCTCATTAATCAATCAACAAGCACTATTAGGCACCTACCATGTGTCAGGAACCATACTTGGTACTGGTGATACAAAGACAAAAGTAAAACAGTCTCTGTCCTTGAGGGGCTTTTAGAAAATTGATTTTAATAGTATCTTTTTTTTCTTTTTACAACACTCATATTTTTCCCTGTATCCCTCCCTCTCACAGAAATCTATTCCTTATAACATTTTTTTTAAAGAGGAAAAAAAATTCAGCAAAACCAATCAACCATTGAAAAAAAATCTGACATATTCTGTCTTTTAATGTATTGGCATTTATAAGCAAAATCTTTATCACGGGCTCTCTACCTTACAGTCCACTTAATACCATCTGGACAGGGTGACTTCTCTGTGGCATTGTTGACAAATGATGACCTCCAATGATGGATAACTCACAGCCTACTAAGGCAGCTCATTCCATTTTGGGATAGATCTGATTGTTAGAATGTTGTCCTTTGTGTTAGTTAAAGCTAAGTCTATCTCTCTGCCACTTTCTTCCACTTCTCTAGTTCCACCCTGTGGGGCAAAGCAGGACAAATCTGTGTAACTCCCTCTTCCAATAGATATTTGAAAGATTAATTGTTTAATCTATTGATTCTAAAACAAGACTGTTGGGAACACAGGACGATGTCCTATTTTTCATACCATATGGTAAAGACCTAGGGACCATGCTTAAGGAAACCTTATGAAGTGGTTTAAACAAACAAACATACCAAAGATACCTGGTCTTGTATATTTCCATTATTCAAGATCTTTGATTCAGGCTCCTGCTACCCATTCTTTTCTGCCACTTGCCTTTGGCAGGTTTCTGGAACTAAACTGGTTGTGGGAGTTTGGGTCAGAGTATGTTTGGCTGAGGCTTTTTGCCTGATTGTTGTAACGCTATAATCAAGAGAGTAGTTATTAGACAATTGGAGTAGGTATAGGAAAGGAAAGACGTATGCATGTTTATGTGAGTGTGTATGTGAAAGACAGAGAAAGAGACAAATGGAAAGACAGAGACAGAAATAGAGAGACAGAAAGAAACAAAACAAGATAGAGAGAAATGACTTGAGGGCTTCTGTATATTCTGGAAGGCATGCAATGATAGCAGAGAGACAGCAGCATTCCACTGGATAATAGAAATCTCTACAATGATAACAGGCATCTTTGAGATGAAGCTTAATAGAAATGAGAGAGAAAGGATCCCATAGAAAACTAACAGAAAAAAAAAAAACTTTGAAAAATGGATAAAAGTTTTCTATTTCCTCCTCCATATGATCAATTTATCAGCTCCACTTACAGGTTCTTGGCTTTTGGAGATCCCAGGAATGTTGTTTTCAGTTGGACAGTTCTATTCTAAACACAAGGAATTAAAGAGGTATAATTATGAGCAGCAGACAGTCCTTATGAAAAATTAGGTGCATGGGGACCTGGAATAATTTACTTCCACATAATAGCTTTATGAGAGACCCACTCAAACAGAGTGCTGGGGAGCCTGCAATGATTCATCTGCCTCCTTTAACAGTTACCATTCAAATTGCATTTGAGCATTGTAAACAAAAATCCTTTTATTGTATGCTTGGAACTGTAAGACAGCTGCAGAGTTCCAGAGGAAAATGCTGCAATGCAGTTTTTCTCTCCTGTTTTCATGACAAATCTCTGTTGGCAAGTACCACACTGAGGCGGAACTACCACAGAAGCAGACTGCTTTTTGCTCCTGCCTGCAGACTGTCTCCAGAATCCACATGGCTTAAAGCCTCCTCAACTTCCTTGTGTGGGGTGTGAAGGGGGAAAATAGGAGACGCTCATGTATGAATTAGCTCCTTTTGTTTATTCAAAAAGCATTTTGTTGGATTCCACCAAGTTCTTTCTCAACTTGACCTTGTCCCCTTTTATAAAGACAGCCAAATGTATAGTGTGGTCCTCCTTATTTTTTTGAAAAACAGTTTGTCGGGAGGGGAATCTATGATCTGGGTGTTTGGAAAGAATTTGGTTAAAATCATGTGGTTAAGAGGTTATAGTACAGTGGCCATTGAGATGCATGGCCATTACTAGAGGCAGTGGGGACTTTCAAACCACTATATTTCCTTGGTCTAGAATTGACCCATTTCACGTTTCTGTATAAACTCGAATGGATGATTAATGACATATATGAAGTAACAGGAACTTTTCTTCTAATGGGATGTTGTTGCAGATGTCTTTGACCCCTCTCTTAAATTTTGAAATACAGCTATAAAGAAATTAGGAACTCTGCAGAGAGGAGAAAGGAAACTTAGATTTAGAGGTTCAAGAACAAGCATTTCAACAAATATATATCAAGCACTTACTGTATACATGGCACTTGGGAGACACAGCCCCTGACAAAGGGGCCAGTTTAAAGTCTAGTAGCATAAAAGGAGGAATTTTATGACAAATGAATTAGAGAATAGCAAAATGAAGTGTATATGTAAGGCCTGAGGAAATAGTTTGGGTGACCAAGGACGCTTTGTGGAGTAGGTAGCATTTGAGTCAGGCTTTTAAAGATAGGTAGGAAACTAACAGGCAGAGAGGAAAAAGAGTTAGGATGGGGAAAGAAGTTTAGAGATCCTCTGGTTCAGCTGCCTCATTTTTGCAGAGAGGAAAACTGAGGCCTCGAGAGGACAAGTCACTTATCAAAGGTCACACCATTAAGAAGTAGCAGACTCAGAGACTGGACTTAGGTCTTCTGACACCAAATAGAGAGTGCTCTTCACTATACTGCGCTGCCCTGTGGCACTGAAGGCCTACAAGCAGAGCATAGTTTACTTGGGTACTTGCTGTCTGCAGAACCTGGTTTTCCACTTCACTTGTGCTGAGCAGGCAATGACCTAGCAGTAGTTTGTATTATTATCCAACTACCCCTGAAATATTTACATTTGTCCTTCCCTTCTGATTCAAGTGAGGTTGTCTAATGTAATGAACATTGGATTGGAACTCAGAGGACCTGAGTTTGAAACTCAGATGTGACCTTGGGCAAAGCAGTTAATTTCTCTAGATCTAAATTTCTTTATTGTATTGTATGTGTATGTGTATATATATGGAGAATATTGGACTTTATAAGCACTGAAATTTCTTCTAACTCTGTCTATGATCCTGTGATGAATCCCATGATTTATACTAACACAGATCCAATAGTATAAGGATTTATTTCATAAAACCAGGAACCAAAAAGAGACAGATTTGAGCTTGATGTAAGGGAAAACTTCCCAATGATTACAGTAGTCCAAAGTGTGATGAATTTTCTGAGGTGCCAGTGAGATCTCCCTCACTGGAGGTCATTCATCCCAAGGTTATGTGACCATGGAGCTTTTAAGGGAAATTTTCATGCAAGTGTAGGTAGACTAGATGACTTTTGAGGTCTCTTCTAATTAAGATTGTATGTGGGCAGCTAGGTGGTAGAGTAGAAAGAGTATCTGGCCTAGAGTAAAGGAATATTCTTCTTTCTGAATTCAAATCTGGCCTTAGACACTTACTAGTTGTGTGACCCTGGGCAAGTCATTTAACCCTGTTTCCCTCAGTTCCTCATCTGTAAAATGAAGGAGAAGGAAATGGCAAACCATTCCAGTATCTTTGCCAAGACAACCCCGGATGGGGACATGAAGAACTGGACAAAACTACACAACAATAACAATGTCATCCTTACCTTTCATTGCTTTCAATTTCATGGTTCCCGTTTCACTGTTCTTCTCATTCTGTCCTGTTGTACTAAATATCTGGATTTTTATGTTGATTTATTATTATGTTGATTTATTTATATTGATGTTTATTTATTATGTTGATTTATAATATATATAAATTATAATTTATATAATATAAATTATACTTAAAATATAATTTTATTATCTTTAATTTTCATGGAAAAGTACAATTGTTATATATTTTTCTCTTATTTACTATTGGTTCTATCTATGAATTATTTATTGTTGAGGCCTTGATCAAGACTATAATCCCAGGGGACAGCTAGATGGCGTGAGCACCAGCCCTGGATTCAGGAAGACCTGAGTTCAAATTTGACCTCAGACACTTGATACTTATTAGCTGTGTGACCTTGAACAAGTCACTTCACCCCATTGCCTTGCCAAAAAAAAAAAAGACTGTAATTTCCAATCATTACATTATTACTATAGGGAAATACAATATTTTTTATGGTTATTTGCTTTATGACATAATTTATAGGAGCTTATTAGAACAAAAAGCAAGGACTATTTATTTTATTCTCCCTATTTGATCAAGACATGATTGAATTCTAGGGTTCTTTAGATATTCACTGACAGGGCCTCCACAAACCTACAACATAAGCCTGTCATAGAGCAAGACATTTTTTGAGACAGCATATTGTAATAGAAAGAATACCAGACTTGAAGTCAGAAAGACCTGAGTTCAAATTCTTCCTCATACATTTAATAGCTGTGAGATCCTTGGCAAGTAATTTAACTTCTCTGGACCTTGGTTTGCTCATTTGTAAAATGAGGGTCTGGACTTGATGACTTCAAAGAATCCTTTCTAGTTCTAAGTCTATAATGCCATGAGGGAAATATCATGGTAGTTAGGTGGCACAGACGGGACTGGGAGTCAGGAACACCTGAGTTTGAATTTTGCCTTAGACATTTACTGGCTGGGCAAATCATTCAAACCTCTCTGTACCTTAGTTTCTTCATGTATAAAATGGGGATAATAGCACTTAATATGGTTGTTGTGATAGTGATAACTATTGATATTATTATAATGGGTATGCATCTAATTGGAAACAAATTAAATTCTTTCAGAAATTCAGGTTGGCTTAACACCCTCTGGTAGAGGTGTTAGTGATTAGACTTGGTCCCAGAGAGCAGAAGTCAGACCAATAAAGGGATATAATAGGGAGTCAAATTTTGACTCAGGTTAAGGAAAAAAAAATCCTTACAATTGGGAGTGTACAAAAGTGGAATGATCTGCCCCAAGGTTAATGGGTGGGGAAAGTTTGGGGGAGGAGGAATGGAAGGAGGGTGGCAAGTTTCTCCATCACCAGTGGTCTTTAGGTCTTTAGGCAGAGAATGGATAACCACTAGAAAGGGATACTTTAAAGGTTATTCATGTTGGAAGGGTTAGATTCTTTGATCCCTACCAACTGAGGATCTTGTTCTATGCTTCTACAAATACTAGATCTCTCACTCTAGCCAAACCAGTGATTTCTGAAACATAGGTTTGCCTGCCTGGAATAGATTAGAATGGGCCTAAGTAAGCTCTGTTTAGATCAGTGTATTTATTAAGCACTAACAGGCAGTTCAACACAGAGGAAAGAGCACTAGCTCTGGAGTGGGAGGATCTGAGTTCAAATCCTGCCTCTAATGCTTACTTCTTGTGTGATCTTGTTGAGCAAGTTATTTAATTTCCCTGGACCTCACCTATGGACCTATCTGTAAAATGAGTTGGACTACATGACTTCTGAAGTCCCTCCTAGTTTGAAATCTATGATCCTAAATTATAGAATCTACTATTCAGAAGAAACCTTTAGGGGTTATCTAATCCAACAGACAGGTAGGTGGTATAGGTGATAAGTACCAAGCCTAGAGTCAGGAAGACTCATCTTTGTGAGTTCAAATTCTACCTCAGACACTTACTAGCTGTGTGACCCTGAGCAAGTCACTTAACACTATTTGCCTCAATTTCCTCATCTGTAAAATGAGCAGGAGAAGGAAATGACAAACCACTCCAGTATCTTTGCTAAGAAAAACCCAAATGGGATCATGAAGAATAGTACATGAATGAAATGACTCAATAATAACAAAAAAAATAATCCAATAGACTAGCGCAAGGGAGATGAGAAAGACTGAATGAAAAAGATGAGGGCTTTGCCCTCATGGAGTTTACAATCTATTTATTGTGCTCCTAGTTGTACAGTTTCTGGATATTTTCCACTTAGATTTTGCTTAGGTAAAAATCTTTAGGTCCCTCTACAATATAACAACAGATGATGGAGAACTGATAAGAAACTAGTTTATCAACTCTGTTTTCCTTTTTTCCCCTCCTTTCCCTTCAGTAAATAGTATTATCAGACTTCTTTGGTTTCTTGTTTTCCCTTGCCATGAATTGCAGACTCAAAGCAATTACAGAGACTCCCTTCTGAAATAGAACAGTTTAAATCGTTTCAAGAACCAGTGGGTTTTTTCCCCTTAATATACCACAGTGAAACACATATATTTACTGTCCATATTGTACCCTTTCTCCCTGCAATGTGAGGCTCCCAAAACCCATGTTTCAAGTTTAAACAGAGGAGTCTTGATATTGCTCCAAAAGGAAGTTTCTCTCAGAAAAATAGATGTTTTGCCACAGAGAGCAGTTTGAAATAGGGCACTTGGTGAGCTTTTGTTCTTGCCTGTTAAACAGCTTAAGCTTCAGAAGGGCCTGTGTGAGTTCAGCTTTTGCATTTGAGTCCTAATGCTGAATCCATTAAAGGGTTCTGTTGAGCCTGCAGTGAATTTCTGGGTTCCTAAGAGGATGCTCCAAGCTCAGTTAACACGTTTGAAGCTGCATGGCCTCAGGCTACATCTTCTATAGTCTGGGGGAGAAGGGGTAGAAATCAGTACAAAGGTTGAAATTACTTTTTTCTGGCTCTTAAATTTCCTTCAGAGAGGCAGTGGTTGGCCTGCACTATTTAAAAAGCTTATAGAACCATTTCAGTTTCTGGGTAGAAACAGTGTCCTTCTGTGCCCCTTTCCTGCTGTTTTTTGGGATGCTTAGGTGTTAATGGCAAAAAGGAAGGTACCAGATCTCAGTCCATTCTGATAAGGGAGGGCTATTCTGATTCTCTTGGGCAATGGATCTCAATTTAAAACAAAATCATGTTGGAGCTGTCCAGTAATTGTGCTGTTTTAACATTTCAGATTGTATGATTTAGAGCTGGAAGATCTATATAGATCATTTAGTCCAACCCTCCTCCTAACATAGTTGAAGGAAATGGGAAGGTCAGAGAGACTCAAAGATTTGCTGAAGGTCACTCAAGCAGTGACTAGTGGAACTATTTTGAGCCCGGGCTCTTAGCTCATCTACATCTTGGACTTTTTTTTTAAATTTAGTTTTTCACTATTTAAGTACTCAAATGGGCTTGTGAACTGTGACATATAAAAAGTTTGAGAGACATAGTTTCTGGGCAATTAATAATTTTATTAATCATGCTAATAATAATTAATAAAGCAAACAATAATACTTCATGGAACCCACTCAATGCTTATATGCTCTTGGAAGAATGGATGTTTCTGAGGGTGGCAATCAACTCTGATTGGTTAACAATTAATTAGAATGACTATTATAATGAGAGGTAGATCTATTTTAATGAAGGGCTGAGGCACTTGGCTTTAATTGTATTATTAACTTCCAGACCATCCCCAGCCTTGAGCAATCTATGCAAAGAATTTATCTTAACCCCAACCTTGGAATTCACTTTAGATTAAATTCTTTGTAAGGTTCTCTAATTGAGCGGGACAACAACTCCAAGATTTTATCTCATCATTGGCCCTGCCCTTCAGAGAATTAAGCTTTGACCTAATCTTTAAATGTGGAAGGGAAAATTCTTGCATCTCCCAACTATTGCTTATTTAATAATCATTTCTCTCAAATCTCACCAATTTGAATCCATTCCTGCTCACTATTTTCCATTTCCTCCCATAAATTTACCACAGAGCATCTGTTCTACATGCTGGACATCTTCCTTGTTCTCTCTTGACATCACAAAAATACCCATGGGGCACCTATCATGCTTTGTTTTGTCACAGGACTGGCCCATCTTCTTTTCCTTCCTTTTTTTCCCCTTCATTTCCCTGATGACATTTTAATACTATTCTTTTTCAAAATTTCTCATTGATTATACTTGTAGCCTCCTCACCCCTATTTTACACTATCCCTGAAATCTCCACACTTTTTTCTCCACCACATGCCTGCAACTTTTTCAACCTAGATGCCTTTATTACCCTGAAAGATCCCTCAGTGACCTTCTTAACTTAGAATATCCTGCCAACCCCTATAGCCCCTTCCTTTGATTAGTTAGTTACTCCATTTTAAGGTATGTCCCTCTAGGTCAGTCATATTGTTGTGGTTTCAAGGTGTGTTGTGAACATATACATGCTAAAGCTAAAAGCAATTGTACGAACATATACATGCTAAAGGAAAATTTCTTTGGCGTCAATGTATAGGGTGGATGGTAGTCCATACAATTGGCATACAATATATAGGGTGGATGGTAGTCTTAAGAGACTTGAGACAGGGAGATCAATTAAGAAGCTGTTGTAATAATATAGAAGATGTTGTAATAATCTAGGCAAGAAGTAATTAGGACTTGAATTGTAATAACTGTAAGCTGTAATCATGTGAGTAGAGAGAGAGAGAAGAGGTTGGATGTGAGGGATGTTGTTGAGGTAGAAATGGCAATATTTGGTGACTGATTTTGGATGGGGGGATAGGGGCAGGGTTGTCCTGGAGTCACTTCCTACTGGCCCCCTAGATGATAGTTAAATTTTCAGTGTGAGCATTTAAACCTCATAGAAGGCAAAACATTACAACTCAGGGATTAGTTTATTGTTTTGTTGATTGCCCAGACTTAAGAAAGTGCTGGAGGAAATGTTAAGAACTCAGATTAAACTCAAAAGTGTCTTGTGCATAATTTTTTCCCCGTAGAATTAGTTGTTAAACATGTATTTACCAGCACATCCCTGGGTAGGGGAGAGTGAAGAATCTAGGATGATGCAGAAATTATGAACCTGGAATACTGGAAGGATGTTGGTGTCTTCAATAGATATAAAGTAGTTTGGAAGAAGGGAGAGTTTGAAAGCTCTAAGGTTGTGGAGAATGGCAGTAGCATTGGGGAAAGGGGCAATGTATAGTGTCCTGATCTTCAGGGCACTTGAACTCTGGTGAGGATAATAAAGGAGTCATGTTGGGACTTCACATCATTATACTCACAGGTCACTTATGAAACACAAGAGTTTTTAGATTTATAAGTGTCTGTTCTCTTTTGCTGCCAGCATGACTCAAAGATCTTTACTGATATCAATGGGAATTTCAAAATCTTCATTTTTTATCAACCATCAAACCTGCTTTCAAATCTTTTGTTTTTATGCAATGAATCCTCTCAACCAGGATATACTGGAGCTAGCTCCCATCAACTCAGAGAGCTGCATATATATATATATATATATATATATATACACACATATACATATATATGTGTGTGTGTGTGTGTGTGTGTGTATGTGTACGTATATATGTATACACACATATAATGTATATATGTATACATACACACATAAACACACACACATATACACATGTGTATGCATAATTAAGAACAATGGATGGGAGAGGCAAAGAGGCAAAAAAAATATATGTTGTCTTTCCCTATGGAAAGGGAGATTCTTGAGAATAGGAACTGTTTAATTTTTGTACAAAAATGGCAAACTTCCTGAATGATTGATTGCTGTGGAGGTTATCATACTGCTTAAAACTACAAAATTAATTGAATCTTTCAGTCTTCCTACTGACCCATCCAGTTCTCTTGCATTCCATTCCTTAATACTATCTAATATAATGGCATCCCAAACTCCCATCTCATTCTCTAAATCACAGGATCACACATTGGAAGGGGTTTCAGTGGCCATCTAGTTCAGCTCTTACCTCCCAAATAATAATCCATATTACAGCACAACACCTGATAAATGGTCATCTAGCCTTTGCTTGAAGACTTCTCTGCTAAGGCAATTAATTCTAGTTCTGGACAACTCTAGATATCTGGAAGCCTTCCTTAGGTCCTGCTTGTATTTGTTTCTTTGCAACATGTATCCATTTTTCCTTGGTCTCTCAGAGCCATAACTAGGATTTCTGACACTTGGGACAAATTCAGTTGAACTGGATGACAGGTGAAGTCAAGAAGGGAGCATTCTAACATATGTGTTCTTGTTCATGGTTTAGGTAGACTACATGTACATCATTGGAATCGAGAAATCTGAGAAACCAGAAGGACTAGTCTATTGATGGGAGGTAAGGATTAGAATTCAGAAGATTTGACTTATTGGAGCCATGAAGTATTCCTGCACACCTGTGCCCTGTTCATATGTTTTTACCATGTGTTTATGCCTCCCTCTGTGTCTCTTCTTATGTGTATATTCTTCCCTCTGATGATGTGTGTATTTGAAGTAAAATGTTCCCATAGGTTTATGGGGGAAATAAATGTTTTTATTACTACTTATCTTACTACACCATTTTAGTAAATACCTTTGCTTTGAAAAAAAAAAGAGAGAGAGGACAGTAACCCAGGTACTGTCAGGGAGGAGAGTCATTTGGAGACAGCAACAAGACTCTACACATGACAGAGTAAACTTCAAAGGAGAGACTGTCATTGACAATGGCCCAGATAGGATCTGAAAGTGTCAGGACTGAGTGGGGAGTATGCCAACTACAATTCTTGGCCTTCTGGGATAGGAGGGCTGGTCAGCTTTGGAGAAGGAACCAAGAGATATCATGTATACAAGAGAAAGCTACATTTACTAAGCACCAGAAGATAGAGAGAAATCTTAGAAGAAGAGATTTATACCTGTAAGGAATCTTGTAGGTCATTTAGTCCAATGCTCTCATTTTACAGTTGAAGAAAGGCTAAGAGAAAAATGATTTGCTGAAGATCACAGAGGTCAAAAGCCTATGTGATTTGGCAAAATCACAATTTAACCCAGGTCCTCTAATTCTAAATCTGGACAGTCTTCCACTGCACCACGACAGGGGGAGATTCTCAGAGGGCACAGTGAAAGGGGATGGATGCAATGATGTACTGGTAAATATTTAACAATTGGCTCTTCAAAAAACATGATACACTTTTAATTTTAATCTTCATTACTGACATTTTCTTCATCACTTTCATAAATTTAGAGAATCAGCAAAATGATAATTCAGGCCCTAATTTGTTCTGTTTGTTAATTTCCAATGTGCAAATGCTTACACTGAATATTTAACAATTTGCTTTTAGGAGCTATTGGAACTAGATCCAGCACAACACTGGATGGCTGGCAGAAGAGGATAATTACTGTGTTAGGGCTAAGGCTGAGTTTACAATGAGGGGTGGGAGGAATCTGCAGTTGGTGCAATTACTAAACTGCCTTCACTGCTCTATTGCCTAGCCAATCCAATATTGAACCTGGGTACCCTGTGTACTATGGGTCCCTAGGCCAGGCAGTTTGCCTTGTGATGGTGGACTATAGTCCACTTGGGATGCTGGGAGTGGTGGTGGTAGTAGGCCAGAATAGAGAGTGGATATATCAGGTGGCTAGGATGTTGGGGCGAGGGGGAAAGAGACAGGAAATTGGCTACTGGAGGGAGGAACTGTGCCCTTGGAATATCAATACCTGGGGCATAGCTCTGCTGGCCTATTGCTGATTCAAGCTCTGAGTTCTGTCTTCCAAGGCCAAATAGAACACATCTCATCTCTCTTCCACAACACAGTCTTTCAAATTCAGCTTTCCTGAGACCTAAACTTCAGCCAAATTTCACTGTTAAAGTTCTCCAAACATGCATTTGTCTGCCTGTGCATTTCTGCTCATTCCTGGAAAGCCTTTTGGTTCCACTCCATCTTCAGTCATTAAAATCCTGTCCCTTCTACAAGGCCTAGTTCAGATGCCTGTCCTTCAAGAAATCTTAACTTCATAGAGATCTGATGTCTTCCCAAGGCATATATCCAGGACATTACAGAAATCTGTCTGAGACTTGTCAAACCTGACAACCACTACCCACTCCTGTCCCATATGGGGACAAATGATACTGCCAGAAGGAACCTGGAAAGCATAATTCAGGATTATGAAGTACTGGGCAAGAAACTGAAGCCCTTAGGGAAACAGGTGGCATTTTCATCACTGCTGTGGGTAGGAGGTCTGGGATTCAGCAGAGACAGGCAGTTTTGGAAAGTAAATAACTAGTTAAGAAGATAATATCTGAGAAAGGGATTTGAATTTCTGGACCATGATTTAAAATACAGGGTGTTCTAAAAGTCTTGGTGCAGTTTTAAGCTTTAGTAGCTCAAAGGCACACTAAGACTTTTGGGACCCCCTTTACAATCATGGAAGGCTCTTTTTCAGGAATACAGTGCACCTAACAAGGCCTGATCAAAATATATTTTAGCCAATAAGAATTTATTAAAAACTTACTGTATGCCAGGAACTTTCCCTTTAAGTACAGGGTATACAAAGAAAGGCTAAAACATGGTTCCAGCTCTCAAGGAGCTCACATGCTAATGAAGGAAACATTATGCAAATAACTATGTCAATATGATTCTCTCTCTCTTCCCCATTACTTTCTACACACACACACAGACACACACACACACTTTCCATATATTATATTACTATATATTATATTTTATATATGTTATATTCCACATATATTATTTTCCATATTTATATATGGTAAGTAATCTCAGTGAGAAGGAAATGTGAGAGAGGAGGGGAAAAGCCAGGAAAGGATTACTGTGGAAGGTAGGCTTTGAGCTGATTCTTGAAGGAATCCAGGGAAACTAGGAGTCATATGTGAGGAAGGGGAACATTTTAGGCATGGAGTGCCATGTTTGAGGAATAGCAAGTGGGCTAGTGTAGCTGGATCATAGAATACATGGAAGGGAATAAAGTATAAAAAGACCAGAGATCAGAAGGGGCCAAGTTTAAATTTCAAAGAGGAATTTATATTCATTCCTGAAAATGATGGGAAGCTATTAGAGTGTACTGAGTAGAGGTGGGGGGATGGTGATGTGGTTAGACCTTCACTTTAAGATAATCACTTTGGTGGTTGAGTGGAGGATAGATTAGAATAGGTGGACACTTGAGACCAGGAGATTAATTGGAAGTTTATTGTAATAGCTTGGGTAAGAGATGATGAAGACCTGAAGAAAGATGGTGACTGTGTGAATAAATGGAAGGAGTCATATACAATATACAAGTCACAAACAAGAGATGTAAAGGTAGAAATGAAAAAAAAATTGACAACAATTTGGATATGTAGGGTGATTGCTCTTGAAGAGTGAAGGATGACATCAAGGCTATGACTCAGGATGACTGGGAGTGTGGTGGTGCCCTGGATAGCAAAAGGGAAATTTGGAAGAGGAGAGGGTTTGGAGGGAAAGATAATAAGTTCTATTTTGGATACAGTGAGCTTGGGATTCTTACAGGATGTATGATTCAAGATTTTCAAAAGGCAGTTCATGAGAGATTAGGGGTCAGAAGAGAGGTTAATGATATATACATAGATCTAGGGAATTATTTGCATATAAATGATAGCTGAAACAATGGGAGCTGATGAGATAGCCAAGTAAGTTAGCTTATCTATCTATCTATCTATCTATCTATCTACCTATGTATTTATTAGCATTCATTTTAAAATTTTCAGTTCCAAATTTTTTCCCTTACTCTGGCTCCTCTTCTAACCATTGAGAAGGCAAGCAATATAATACCCAGCATACATGCAAAGGCATATACAACATATTTCCATATTAGCCATGTTGCAAAAAATCGAAGTGAAAAAAATGCTTCAGTATATAATTAGAGTCCATCAGTTCTCTCACTGGAGGGGGATAGCATTCTTTTTTAGCATTTTTTTTTTTTTTTACCAAGAGTCCTTTAGATTGTCATGGATCATTACATTTATCAGAGTAGCAAAGTTTTTTATAGTTGATTAGCCTTACAGTGTTGTTATTGTGTACAACAGACCTGCACAACTTGGCAGTAGGGAGGGGCCAAAATTAAAACAAGCTAAATTTCTTTGGGCCTCAGATGGATTTTTAGTGGTTCACTTTCCAAGTGAAGGTATAATTAATGATTAAGCTATTTTGCAAATAAATCATATAAAAAAAGGAAATTTCAATTGATATCAATTAATTATACTTTTACTTAGGATTTTTATTTGTCATGAAATCACATTAATGTTAAAAAAATTACTTTGTTAAGCAGAACATAATCCAGAAATTGTAATGAGCAAACACTTCTTTATGAAGTCACTTTCAGTAAAAGACTTCCCAGCAGCAGTAATTTCTTTAGAAATCTGAAAACTAACCTTAGTAGCCACCTCATTTTCTGAGTTTACTTTCTTGAAAAACCATTGTTACCCACTGAGATTTTTCAATAATTTGAATGCTTTAATTTGTTTTTCATTGGTGTATAATTTATTTAAATCAGGATATTTTGATTTGAAATGGTGATGATTGTATTCCTTCAGAACAACTATTACTTCTCAGCAAACAAGGCACAATATTTTGTTTCTCATGTAAGTAAAGAAGTACCTATTTATCCACGCCACATTAAACACTCTGTGTTCTGATTCAATCTTCCATTTCTTTTTATCACCCATTTCACAAAGTTACCCCCAAAAATTTAATGTTAGAACTAAAAAATCTCCACAGCAACTGCTCACATACAAAGAAATACTGAACTGAGAGTCTGACCTTGGAGAGAGTACCAGATACTCATGTAACAATATGTTGTTTATGAGAAGTAGACTTGAAACAGAAACACACACAGAATTAAAATAGGCTGGAGCAGAATCTATTATGTTTTAACTGAGATAAAAGTAATAATCATGATCTCAGACAAAGCAAAAGCAAAAATAGACCTAATTAAAAGAGATAATAGGGAAATATATTTTGCTAAATAGACAGGGAAGTAATTACAATATTGAACATATATACACCAAATGGCAAAGCATCTACATTCCTAAAGGCACAAACAAGGCCAATGAAGCACTAAATCCATGAGGTAGCTGGGTATTGCAGTAGATAGATCATAGACTTCAAACACATACTAGTTGTGTGACCTTTGGCAAGTCATTTAACTTCTGCCTGCCTATGTTTCCTCAGTTGTAAAATGGGAATAATAATAGCACCTCCTTCCCAGGATTGTTGTGGGGATCAAATAAGATATTGGCAAAGTCTTTAGCACAGAGCCTGGCACATAATAGGTATTTAATTAAATATTTGTTTCCTTCTTTTCTTCCATGGCTTCATATATAAATACATAAAGTATGGTAATAAGCAAAGTGAACTAGACAATTTAATGTAAGAAGACAAATTTGACCTCATGGGCACCACTTAGACTTGAAAGAATGGTACTCATAACTGGGATGTAACCCTCTATGTATTTATTTCAGAAGGAAGACTGAGCCACAAATGTCTGGGAAAGGGAGTAAAGAACTAGAGCTAGCATCAGAGAACTGGAGTTGTTGGCCATAATGGGTTGAGTACCAGTGTACTAGGTATAGCAGTGGTAGTTTAAGGAGAGCAGTACGGATGCTGATGGCTCATAGGACTGGAGGATTATAGACATAGGAGGAATTTTAGAGGTTATTGAGTTCGACCCACTCATTTTACCAAAGGGAAACTGAGGCTTGGAGAAGTTAAATGGCTCGACTTAGATCATATTGCTAGTAAAGAACTGAGGTAATATTTGGACTTAGGATTTCTGACTCCAAGTACAATGCAATAAAATCCCCACAATGTTGTTGCCTAGGTACATCATGAACATTATGGCTTCTGAATCAAGCAAGAATGGCCATGGGCAGTTGTAAATTTTTAAAAATAAAATTATATTTTTAAAATTTAAATTGAAAATTAAAATAAAAAAATTGACATGCTTGTAGCTTGTCCCCATTGCATGTGATGCTTGCTGAAGGTTTTAGGTAGATGCTACTTATTATTTTAAGGAAGACTCCATTTACTCCTACGTTCTCTTGTGTTTTTAATAGGAATGGGTGTTGTATTTTGTCAAAAGCTTTTTCTGTATTTATTGAGATGATCATGTGGTTTCTGTTAGTTTTGTTGTTGATATGTTCAATTATGCTGATAGCTTTCCTAATATTGAACCAGCCCTGCATTCCTGGTGTAAATCCTACCTGGTCATAGTGTATTATTCTTATGATAAGTTGCTGTAATCTATTTACTAATATTTTATTTTATTTAAAAATTTTGCATCTATATTCATTAGGGAAATTGGTCTATAATTTTCTTTCTGTTTTGACTCTTCCCAGTTTAGGTATCAGCACCATATTTGTATCATACAAAGAATTTGGTAAGACTCCACCTATTTTCCTATATAGTCTATATAGTATTAGAATTAATTGTTCTTTAAATGTTTGATAGAATTCCCTTGTAAATCCATCTGGCTCTGGAGAATTTTTTCCCTAGGAGATAGAGAACATTATGAAATGCAAAATGTATACGTTTGATTACATTAAATTGAAAAGTTTTTGTAGAAGCAAAGCTAATGCAACCAAGATTAAAAGGAAAGTAGAAAATTGGGAAAGAATTTTTACAATCAGTCTCTCCGATAAGGGCCTCATTTCTAAAATATATAGAGAATTAAATCAAATTTATAAGAATACAAGTCATTCCCCAATTGATAAATGGTCAGAGGATATGAACAGGCAGTTCTCAGATGAAGAAATTAAAGCCATCTATAGTCATATGAAAAAAATGCTCTAAATCACTATTGATTAGAGAAATACAAATCAAAACAACTCTGAGGTACCATATAACACCTATCAAATTGGCCAACATGACAAAACAGGAAAATGATAAATGTTGGAGATGTGGGAAAATTGGAACACTAATGCATTGTTGGTGGAATTGTGAAATGATCCAACCATTTTGGAGAGCAATTTGGAACTATGCCCAAAGGGCTATAAAATGTGCATACCCTTTGACCCAGCAATAGCACTTCTAGGGTTGTATCCCAAAGAGATCATAAAAATGCGAATAGGACCCACATGTACAAAAATATTTATAGCAGCTCTTTTTGTGGTGGCCAAGATTTGGAAATTGAGAGTATGCCCATCAATTGAGGAATGACTGAACAAGTTGTGGTATATGAATGAAATGGAATACTATTGTGCTATAAGAAATGATGAGCAGGCAGACTTCAGAAAAACCTGGAAAAACTTGTATGGACTGATGCTGAGTGAAATGAGCAGAACCAAGAGAATGTTGTACACGGTAACAGCCATGTTGTGCAATGACTAATATTGATAGACTTAACCCTTCTCAGCAATATAAGGATCTAAGACATCTCCAAAAGCCTCATGATGGAAAATGCTATCCACATCCAAAGAAAAAATTATGGAGTTTGAATGCAGATCGAAGCATACTATTTGCTGTTTTTATCCTCTGTTGTGCTTTGTTTCCTCTTTCTGGTGGTTCCTCCTACTGGTTCTAATTCTTACAACATCTCTAATGTGAAAATAAGTTTAATAGGAATGTATATGTATAGCCTATATCAGATTGCACGCTGCCTTGGGGAGGGAGGAGGGGAGAAACGGGGAGAAAAATTTAAAACTGAAAAGTTTATGGAAGTGATTGTTGATAAATCAAAATAAATTAATTAAAAATAAATAAATAAATGACAAAGATGAAATCATGTAAGTCTGTATAAAAATATTCTGATTTGCAAAGCACAGCTTATTTGGAAAACCTTTTTTTTTTGTTTAGTTCATCACAGATCAAGGCTTTTCCAAGATACCCTGGGTACACCCACTATACCTGCACCTTCACCTGCTTTACTGACTTATAGGCTTTATGCATTAGAGATAAAGAAAACAAGACCTGATGACTTCTAAGGTCTGTTTCGGTATCAGTATCTGTGAGACCAGTTTAACCTCAAGAGATATCCCTATATTCGCAACCTCCAATTTGAAACATATCAAGTTGGAGATAGTGCTGAAATATTTAAAAAGATATATCTAAGTGACAGTTCTAGAAATAGGCCAAACTAGAAAAGAAAGGAAAGGAAGATGGAGTGAGGTAGACTTTAGAATCATCAACCCAAAATAGAAACTATAGAAGTGAAAGGAATGGATGAGAATATGTGAGAGCATAAGTGAAGAAAGAGGCATAAATAAGAATGATATCCAGAATTCAAAAGTTGACAGAACCAGGTTGCAGGTCTTATTGATAGGAAGGAAAGGAACAAGCAAATGTTGCAAGCAAAGCATAGGATTTTAAGATACAGAAAGCTCCCTGCTGAGTTTACACTTTTAAGTGTCTAAGAAGGATGAAAATTAGAAACAAAATTATTAGGACTATTTATTTAAAACTTTGGTATTAACAAAATTGAGATTGTTCTTACCTGAGGCACTGGATTGTAAATGTTGATTATGGTTACTTTTTGTGAGCTTCAGGGCTGAGAATTTGTATGATTGATGGCAGAATGATGGTAGGTATAAAAAGGGAACAGGCAGGCTTTTGTAAATGGGCCACATTTTGGACCACATTTTTACAGTCACACATTTGACTGAAAGATTCAGAGATCCCACTGTGTTTATTTGTTTATTGACCATAAAAAAGCTTTTGATATGGTAAAGTCCTTGAGGTCTCCTCCAAAAAGGCTTCTCATGAACATGTTAAAGTTATATATAATTCCTTGAAAGATTTAGCAACACGTAATTTTGTTCTATGACCCTTTGATTATTAATTTCAAATGCAGCAAAAAGAAAGGAGATATATGCTTGCCAATAGTATTTGTCACTGCAGTGGAGGATGCCAAGCACCAAGTCTAGATGTAAAAGGGTTTACCTATAAATGGCAAAGTCCTCCACATGTATATATGGATATATTTATATACACAAATACATATGTATATATATATATATAACATATATATGTTCTATGTGTATGTGTGTGCATGTGTTTACAAAAATAAATCCAAGGTAGTTTTGGGAGAGAGGGAATAAGCCTCTAGGAAATTAAGAAAGGTTTCATGTAGAAGGCAGAGCTTGAGCTGAGTCCTAAAGAAATAAAAGAAGAAGGGTATTCTAGGTGTAAGGAAGCAGTCAGTACAAAGGCATAGCAATGGGAAATGAAGTGTTGTGTGACAGAGATAGCAAGAAGACCAGTATGGCTGGACTCCAGTATGTCACACAGAGAGTAATGGAAGTAGTTTGGGTCTAAGTCATGAATGACTTTAAAATCCAAGCAGAGGAATTCTAAGACAGAAGGGAGAACAACTAGAGTTTGATGAGGAGAATGTCATGGTCAAATCTGCCCTTAAGAAAAATCATTTGACTTGAGTTATGGAGGTAGAAACAAGAAGATATGGCAATTGATTCAATATGTGGGACAAGGGAGAATGAGAATTTGAGGATGATACTGAGATTTTAAAATTTCATGACTGGAAGGTTGGTGATATCTTGACAGAAATAGCAAAGTTTGGGAAGAAGGATAAATATTTGGGGAAAGAGGATGAGTTTTAATTTGGACATATTGAGTTTGAAATGGGGGAATTTTGAGAAAAGAATGTTAAGAAAGGCTTCTGCAGGAAGTATGATAAAGAATCAATTATGGAGGAATTAAAGAATTGTTTTGAAAAAGTGAAAGTCTAGCTGATGTTGAATAACAATTCATAGTGGACCCAAATAGCTTAGTTGCCTGATATTTTTCATCTCTGTTCCCTAGCATATGAATAAGTTTGGAGAAGGTAGATTGTGAGATTAATACAGGGTTAAAATTTTGAAAGGCCTGAGAAAGCATTAAAGGGTGGAAGGATTGGTAGACTGAATGAAAATTAAAAAAAAAAAAGACAGATTAAAGAGGAGTAAGGTAGAGAGAGGAATGATAGGTTATAATTAGATTTTTTAAATGTCAGTTTTTGATAATAGAAATGGAGCACCCATAAGTAATGCTGAGATCTAGGGACTGGCCATTCCTTTGTGTGGCTAAGGCAGAATGGAAGAGTTGATCATGGGATTTGAGGAGATGGGAATTGAGAGGTTAGGATGTTTGAAGGAGCATCAGCATAAATGCTAAATCAGCATAAAAGCAGAAGGAACACCATGAGCCAAGTACTTATACTTTTAGTGCCCCCAAGCTCCTCCCTGAAACAAAGATTCATCTTTTGAACATCAGTAGTCTTCTGATGATGCATGGCTTTGAGTCAAGGAATACTGCAATCTGAAAAATTAAAGTTACAAGTCACCAAAGGTCAATAGAGAGGCTTAAGTAGTTTCTACTGTGTTATTGACAAGACATTGCATAGGGAAGGAGTTGTATAACTAGAAAAAAATATGGTTGAGTCATATAGTGAGGGAAAAGGATAAACAATGGATAGGTCTCATGTTCCATTGATATTGATGGAACATCAGGAAATCTAATGTAAGGCCCTAAAGCCCATGGAGTGAAGACAGACAAAGGGTAGGACAGGATGAGTAAACATGGATAGAGTGACATGTTGTGTATGTGAAGAACGCTATAGATCCGGTGACTCAATCAATCAATCAACCAGCAAGCATTTATTAAGGGCCTATATTGCCAGATACTGAACTAGGCAGTGAAGAAACAAATACAAACAATGAATCCATCTTTATTTTAAAGGATTATACTCTAAGAGGCAAAAGTGGTAGATGAATTCAGTTGTGGTTCTGACCCTATGTGCTGCTCTGATGTTAGTGTTGGTCCAGTGGTGTGTCCTGACTAGCACTTACCTGCTTTAGTCTGGGCTACTGCCTCAGGGACCTGAGTTGTTGGTGGTAGGGAGATTCTTGGTGGGAAAAGGTAGCTCTGCTGTATACTTTTCAAAATGAGGTCTCACATATCCTGAGAATATTTCTTTGGCTTGGCTCTACTTCATTGCATTTCAGCTCCCAAATATCAATGACCCAGCCGTATCATTGAAACATTTAACAAAGCTGTAGAATTTTGCCATTCTTCAGCTAGGCATACCCAGTATGATGGTCAAAAAAATAGGTATATTTCTTGGTTTAAGAACAAATGGCAGGGGGAAGATTATTGTGGAGAACCCATGGGAAAGAAAGAAATATTTGAATGCAGCAAGGGAAGAATAAGAGGGTCAGTTGGTGTCCCATATCCATGCATCTCTAATTATATCATGTCACTTTTCCCCTCTGAAATTAAAAGGGAATTCAAATATTTAAATTGCAAATACAATTATAAATGCAAAGAATATAACAATATTAAAAATGCAAAGGAATGCAAATATAAATTATGTAATTTATCTTCTTGACATACATTGTCTGTAGAGACTTGTGCTGACATAATTTCATCTTGTTTGCTTAGCAGATAAAAAGATAATCCCTGATACTATTAAAATTACATTTTAGGAAGCTCTTATAAGCCATTGTATATGGGAAAATAGCTGGGCTTCTTACCAGCAATATCTACTAGCATTATTGAGAATGACAAAAACAGTTTGACCTACCTGGGTCTATCCTCTCAATTGAGTTAGTAATTTCCTCTTCAATATATATTTTTGTCTTTTGACTGCTTACTTCTCCATTTTAAAAGATGATATGCAGTAGTTGCTCTTCAGAAGTCTGTTATTGGCAGCTTCTTCTTTAAGTAACTACTCTTTGTAACCAGATTGCCATTTTCTATGATTGAAAAGTGCAAGATATTAAACCCAGAAAATTGAGGTTTTGAATGGAAAGGAAAACAGCTCAACTTTAACTGTAATGTAGGACTTGGGCCTTTAAGAGTTTTCAAAAGAATATTTTAAGGAGTATTTTCAAACAAAAATTCACTGGTCAAGTATTCTAGGCTCTTTTTATTTAATGTCTTTTAGAAAAGAATTGTAAATATAGTATTTTTACTCATGTGAATCTTTAATGGGGATATTGCTATATTTAATCTTTGTGTATCTATATATGTTATTTATTCTTCAAGGCCCCTCTCAAATGGCATGTCCTCAATGAAGCCTTCATGAAGCACCTCAGTCCATAATGGATTTCTGAACTCCTATAATCGATACTGCTACACTTGTTATTTAATGATAGTGTCTTATGGTCTCTGATTTTCATCTCTGAATCACTTCCAATCACATTCCCCAAAGCGGCTATTCTAAACTAGATGACCTCACTTCCTACTCTATTGAAAAAATTGATTTCTCCATTCCTGTTCTAGGACTAATGTGTTGCTGGAAAAACTCCACAAAATTGGGCTGACTTCATCCACTAAAAATTTAGGTTTTACAGTTCAGCTGCCCTCCCTCCCCCACCTTATTGACTCAACAATCCTTATCAATTCCCTCTTATTTTGAACAGCATCTGTTTCAAACCTTTTCTTCTTTTTTCACTCAGTTTAAAGCAGATGATCAAACCTTCCATTTCATTTGGAAGAGTGACCCCATTTGGTGTAAGTTACTTTAGCCTCCCTTATACATCACTCAACACTTCTCAATATCATTATTTGGTTTCTTTTTTTTTCCTTTTGCCACAGAAGAGGAGCTATCTCTACTTTGCGCTAAGACGAATCCCTACATCTATGTTCTAGATTCCTTTCCCTTTCATTTTGTTCAGTTCCCTTCCCTTCTCGTACCTGTGACGCAAAATCTTTGTAATGACTCTGGGCTCATTTAGATCCCTGTTCATTATGTAGGGCTGTTTCTTTTCTTTTTTCTTTTTTTTTTGCTTGTTACCTCCAATCCAGAAATTCAAGAGAAATCTCTTAAGTAGGTATGGCTAAGTCTTTCCAAAACAGAGCACTCTCTCACAAACATACTTAGTATATAATTTAGGTATCAGGAATGAGATATCTCTTGTTTCAGCTTCCACAAACTACTTATAATTCAAAGGACTCAGAAGCCCATGGGCTTTAAATGTAGAAATATGAAATACTAACATAGCCTATTAAATTCTTTAAACTTCCCCAGAAGGTAAAAAGACCCTTTGTGGGACCATTGAACAAATATTTCATATTCACTTCATATTTGCATTGTCTAAGTAACTCACAGAAGTATAATGGAGGATTGAGAAGATCCAGATCTCCTGGCCTCTGAAAACATGATTTTAGTCCTTCGATTGCGAGCTCTGTGATGCATCCCATATCCTTCTCCCAAAAACAAGTTGTTAAGGAAATTTCCCTCTTGAAGCCAGTCCCCTATTTTTGAATTCAGGAACTCTTCAACTTGTGAACTTTCAAACTCAGGTTTACTTACAAATATACCCCAAGGCTAGAAACGTCCATCCTCAAGATTACTAGTCTCTGACATGGACTTGGGAAAGGAAACAGAAAAAGCAGAAGAAGGCAGCAAGGAACTGCAGGTCCAGAAATTTTGCCTTTCAAGCTCTCCAGGGCAAGAACGGGCCACTCTTCACGTGTTTCTTTTGCTCTTTAGTCAGAGGGACAAGGAGAAATATTTTCTCCCTTTCAGCTCTATCACTCCTGTTTCACTCCAGCCTGGAAGTCCAAGAGAAGGACAACATAAAAGAGCCAAGAAGGAAAAAGGATTATTAATTTCAAAGCTTTTTCTTATGGAACATAGTGGAGATTGCTTCTCTGATCAGTCTGTCCTTCCTGACTCTAAGTCACCAATCATCTTGGAGGCAGTTCCAGTCATTGGGACCAATCATAAGACTTCCCTATGTCCCTCTCAACAAACTTGTCTATTTCCATAGGAGGTGCCCCTTCTGCTGAAGATTCAATCCTACAGTTTAATAGAATTGTTTGATGGGGACGTACTCATAAGATTGATCATAGGTTCTCCTAATCACCTTCCTGACATCTTCATTCCAAATCTTTTTAAAAGATCACCTACTGTGTTGCAGCACAGTGCTGGATATGGGGATAGGAAGGCCAAAATGAGATAATCCCTGCCCACAAGGAGCTTACATTCTATTGCGTAGAAACAACAGTTGCATATATAAGCACATAAAAATATGTACGGAATTATTTCCAAGGCCAAATGCTAGCAACTAAGGGGACCACAAAAGGCTGCCTATAGGAATTGAGATTTAAGCAGAGATCTGAAAGAAACTAGGGGTTTTATACATTGGGAAAGGGGTGGAGAAGGATGTTTTAGCATGGGGCAAATACAAAAACCTTATACAAAAGCATGGAAATGAAAGAGAATGTTATGTTCAGGGGAGAGTAAGCAGGAGAATTTATTTAGAATATAGAATTCATTTAATAATAATAATAATAATAATGATAACAATAGTTAATTTATGTAGCACTTTAAGATTTGCAAAATGCTTTACATATGTTAATTCAATTTTCACAACTACCTGTAAGGAAGATACTATTATTATTCCCATATTAAAGATGAGGAAACTGAGACTGAGAGAAATTAAGTTATTTGCCCAGGGCCAGATAGCTATCTAAAGCAGAATGCCTGACTCCAAGTCTGACTGGGGCCAGTTTGTGAAAGGCTTCAAGCATCACACAGAGGAGTTTATATTTCTCCCTAGACATAATAGCTTTGTGATGAAAGGAATGTCATGGTTAGACCTGTGCTTCAGGAATATCAATGTGCCAATTGTATGAAGGATAGATTAGAGATGGGATAGATTGGAGTCTGGGAGACCAATCAGGAGACTGTTGTAATAGTTTGGAGAAGTCATAAAGATCTGAAGTATGTTGGTGGTTGTATGAGAGAAGAACAAAGGACAGATATCAGTCAGTCAACAAGCTTTTATTAAGAGCCTACTATGTGCCAGGAATTGTGGAGGTACAATTGACGAGATTTGGTGAATGGTTAGGAAGGGTGATGGAGTAGGAAGAGTCGAAGATGACTCAGGTTGTGAATCAGAGTGACTGGAAGGATTATGTTGGCCTTGACAGAAATAGAAGGGTTATGAAAGTGGGAAGGTTTTGAGAGAAAGTCAATGAGTTTTGGTTTGGACATGTTACATATGAGATAATTATGAAATATTCAGTTGGAAATTTTCATTTGTTGATATAGGTCTAGTGGTCAGGAGAGAAATTAAAGCTGGATGTATAAATCTGGTAATTATCTGTAGAGAAGTGATATTTAAACCTTGTGGGAGATAATGAGACTGACAAGATAATTTAGAGAGAGAATAGAAGAAGATCCAAGATAGAGCCCTGGGGGACACACATGCACATAGGGCACATTTATATTGGCTATCCTTCAAGCTTCCTCATACATTGAAATCATCTTATTACTTTAAAGAAATTACTCATCATGTCACTTCCTCCCCCAAAAATAAAAATAAGCAAATACAAAACCCAAAACAAACAAAAAGAGCCTTCCTTGAATCCCCCAGCTGAAAGGGAACTCTTCTACAAAATTTCTTATAGCATTTGGTTCTTACAACATACAGACTTAGACTTCTCCTTTGCCCTTTTCACATTCTATCTGCCATATGTCATAATACTCCTTTGTGTATGTGTCTTATCCCTTCCTATCCTCCATTATATTATGAGATCCTAGGGAACAGGGATTGCCATTTTTCATCTCCATAGGTTAGCATCCAATGGGTGCTTATTAAGTATTTGTTGAATGGAACTGAATGGAAGCAAAGCCAATGGTTTTTGTGCATGTGTCTTATGTCACCAACAAAACTTCTTAAAGACAAGGAATAGGTTACAATATTTCCTTTCTATTCCTCACAATTCAATTCAACAAATAATTATCAGGCATCTACTATATGCAAAGCAAGGTTCTGAGGAGGATCTATAGATAAATTAGACTATAGTCTTAATTCTTAGAGTCTTACAGCATATTGTAAGATAGCACAGTGCTGAGCACAGAGTCGATTAAAAAAAGTTGTTTGAAATTAATTCTCTAAGTTAGTTGTGTCTGAGATTCCCAATGTACTGCAGACCTTAATTTTGCAGATTGACTCTCTTCACTATGAGTGTTAAATATTAACTATAATCTATTGTATAAATATTCAGGAAAACTGACTCTTTGCTATTTGAAATATAACCACTACTTCTAACTTCAAGGCTGATTAGCCAAATTTGACCTGAAATGCATCCACATACTTACATATTCAGAGGAAGGAAATGAGGGAATGTTGATTACTTTGGTGAGTAAAAATGACATTTCCACAAATCAATATATTTGCATATTAAAAAGATTTAATATCCTCCAATTCTATCCTTTGAAACAAATGTTTTCTTATTATTAGCAAGAGAAAAAAATGATCCCCAAAAAGAAATATGAAATTTGAATAGACATAATACATCAAATGTGGGAAATGATGAATAAAGACAACATTTACATGGATTGGAACTTGAGAATAATTACTAATGCCACAATCACCAATATGTTGGTATTTTTAGTCAGCTGCAACTGGTCTTTTTATTGTTTGGCAAATTAGCAGGATATAAACAGATGATTCAATTAAAACTGTTAAAATAGACAGTAAAAGAAGATAAAAATAGTTCCTTCAAAATTATTTAAAGTTTCCTTGAAAGACTAGAGAAGTAGCCTTAAAAAGTGTAATTCATTATTTCTAGCCTCAGGATGGGACATGTGTCAATAGTACTGGAAGAATCTTTTTGGCTCCAAAATGCACTGAGAATGTTACCCTGAGGCTGTGTCATAAGAATGTAAGAACTTAATGTCTTCACAGCTCACAGAAAAGGAGGGGATTTCACAATTTTATGATTGATTTGAACATTCTCAGCAGTCAAATTTAGCAGCTGTCCTCTCCACAACCCCCTACCCCCAAACCATTTTCAGATCTGATTTCTCTGTTTTGGCCATCTCTGGGGATCACATCGTCTGGATTTTTGTCAGGATTCCACATCCCTTTGTCTGTGCAGGCACAGCCTGAGTTTTAGAGAAAGGGACTTTTCAAAATTGAGGGAATGATGAGTGACTTCACTAGCTGGGAAAGAGGTAATGGTAAAAGGAGAGATAAGTAAGACATCTTGGATTAACCTTCTGATTAATTTTCACCTAAAGACCCTTTACATTTTGTCACTAAAGATAGAGGCAACCAACCGTCTTTCTAATTTCCCCTTAGGTGTGGTGTCTCTGGTGTGGAAACTTTCAGTGTGAGGGGGATTTAGGGATGGGAGTCAAAAAACCACCCAGCTGTCACAGCTGAAGTCTGAGTGTGGTCTATGCCATATACAGATAACACTGGAGGAAGTGAAACAAATATACGTCCACTTAGAGTACCTCATTCTTTTTTAAAATTTTTTTTTTGGCTAGGCAATGGGGTTAAGTGACTTTCCCAGGGTCACACAGCTAGTAAGTGTTATGTGTCTGAGGTCGAATTTGAGCTCAGGTCCTCCTGAATCCAGGGCCAGTGCTCTATCCACTGCGCCACCTAGCTGCCCGTAGAGTATTTCATTCTTTCTGGGTCTGAAGTGCATTTCTCTTTAGTATTTGAAAGACTAAGGTCAGGTATCTGTAGTTTTATAACCCATTATGTCATAGAGCTTTCATATAATAAAGCTAGATAGGGTAGTGAAAAAAATCACTTTACCTATACAGCTAACTTCTTGTCCTCATACCTAATCCTGATGATAAGAGATTATTCTATTTCTAAAAATCTACAGAGGAAAATATATTACTTCTCTCAGTAGCTTCTGGGAGTATTTAACAACTTTGATGCTTAGCCATAACCTAAATTCCATGTGCTCTTTTTTAACCAATCAGATACTTATTGAGTTAAAAATTTTTCCTATATCTCCTAACAATCTTTTATTTTTCCAATTTGATAATCTCCAAAATAAATAATTCAGACAACTCTTCATCACTACCCTTGAAAAGTATTCATTAATGCCAATTACTGTAGAATCTTTTACTAGATACGCATTATACCATGAGTTAACCAAATATAGTTACTGCTCCGAAGTACAATATCACTACAAACATTGAGAGGACATACAGATAAACTGGACAAAATATTGATCATGCAATGGGTAGGGTTACTATGACTAGTGTCTAATTCCATTTAACAGTTGAGATCATCCACATTATCTTAGGTTATTTGGATTAGATACAGAGGTAATAAAAGCTGAAACATTAATTGCACATAATAGAGTTTGTATTCTATTTATTCCCTTGACCCAGCTTCTTCCATAGTTAGAAACCCCTATTAGAGATGAAGACCACCTGTCTCTTGCCTTTTAATAGCAGCATGAGGTTGGGGATGAGACTGACCTCAGAAATTCAATGTTTTATTTTAGTCTTCTTGAATCCCTGTGAAAGGGAACTGGCTACATTAATAATAACAATAGCTAACATTTATATAACACCTGCTAGGTATCAGGTGCTTTACAATTAGTATCTCATTTGACCCTCACCATAACCCTAGGAGGTAGGTGTTATTATTATTATCCCCATTTTACAGATGAGGAAACTGAGGCAAAGAGAAGTTAAGTGACTTGCCCAGGGTCATACAATTAGTAAACATACGAGGTGGGATTTGAACTTAGGTCTTTCTAACTCCAGGCACACAGCTCTATCCACTATGCCACACAATTTATAATGAATTATCTACCCCAAAATCTGAGAACTCTGGGTAAATTTTCAGTAATTTTTTTTTGTGGTTATAGCTGTATTGGAATGGTAGAATTCTGGAACCATGAATCCTAGAGAACTATCCTTCAGAATTTGGGGCTTTGATCTGCCTGTCCTTATGATCCCAGTGTTTAAAAGTGCTCCCAGAGACTGTTGATGATCTGGTAAGTATCTAACACTGACCATGACAGGGCAACAGGAACATCCGTGGTCCCCATTATGTGCCTCTGAGTCCTTTTCTATTTCATCTGCAAGGTTAACCTGTAGTCTTGCATCTGATATCGCTACCCTCTCTATGCTGCCCGTTTCAGTATGATAGTCCAAAGAGGGCAAATGATCTTATATCAGAATGTTAGTATATGGGCAATGGGCCAATATCCCATCTTCCCAACCAAATACCCTGTACCAAACATAATATTTGTGTTTTCCATACGTCAATATGGAATGGACAGCATGGCATATGTAATAGGGGTGGGGAACCTGTGGCCTCCAGGCCACATGTGGCTTTCTAGGTTCTCGAGCGCAGCCTTTTGACTGAGTCCAAGTTTTACCAAACAAATCCTTTTGTTGAAGGAATTTGTTCTGTGAAGTTTGGATTCAGTCAAAGGGGCACACTTGAGGACCTAGAGGGCCACATGTGGCCTTGAGGCTGCAGGTTCCCCACCCCTGGAGGAGAACAGAGCACCAGATTTGAAGTCAAAAGTTAGCAGTTATAACTCTTGTGCTGCTAATTAATACCTATGTGATCTCAAACAAATCAATTAATCTGGTCCTCAGTTTTTCTCATCTGTGAAATGATGAAGTTAGACTGGCTGATCATTAAGTTCTTTCTAGCTCTAAATCCCGTGAGACTCATATTCTTGAGCACTTTAGTCATTCAGAGATGTATAATTTCATCCATGTGGTATTCAGTGGTACTTAATAAATGTTTATTGATTGATCAATTGCTTCTACTGACTCAAACAACAATCCCTTTGTAACTTTGTAAATATCCTAGCATTGCCATGGCCAAAATATTCCTCATCCTGCATCTTGAGCCCCTCTGAACTTATCTTGGCTATTCCCCATGTAATAGTCACACAATCCATCATCAAGTGCCAGATAGCTAAGTGGTGAAATGGACAGAAAGATGAGAGTTAAAATTTGACCTCAGACTCTTGCTAGCTCTATGACCTTAGACAAGTCACTTAGCCTATGCCTGCCTCATTTTAGTCATCTGAAAAAATAGGGATAATAATAGGACTTACTTCCCAAGATTGTGAGAATAAAATGAGATATTTGTAAAGTGTTTTGCAAACCTTAAAGCACTATAAAAATGCTAGTTGTTGTTGTTATTACTCTGAGGTACATGTAGTAAAATTTTCCAGCTAGGTAGAACCATCTGAGCTTTTGCTCTGCATTTAAGAATCCAGGATCACCTTCATATTACAATAAGGCATCAGGATGAACTTCGGTGGAGTCGTGTTCACCATATAAATGCAATAAAGGTAGTTGCAATTTAGGTCTTGAGAGCCAAGATGGGGAATAAGGAGACTGCCAAAGGAAGGGAGGTGACTTGATGGCAGAACCAGAAGAAGCTGGGGCATCCTCTAGGATGATGAATTTTCACAGAGAAGAAAGTAGGATTTCAAAGCCTATTTGAATGATGGGATTGGAAGGTAGCTTGGGGATCTCCATAGCAAAAGCTTCCTAGATAATCTTCTCTTCATAAATGATTTTTCTTTTTGCTGCAAAACTACACAGAAAAAAATTACTTTGCCACAATCAAGCCCAAATGGCCTCTTGATTTTCTGAGAAGGCATAAGGTAATGGATGGTACTGGAATTGGGCTGGGTTCAAATCCTGCCTCTGACATCATGAGTGGCATGGATGGTCCTGACAATCATTTAATCTTTTTTGAGCTTCAGTTACCTCATTTATAGAATGAAGATCATGAAAGCCAATAGTGCCTTCCTCAAAGGACTATAGTGAGGCTCTAATTAGATAAAAAGCATCTAAAGTGCTGAAGCACTATATGTGTCAAGAACTTTTTCATAAAGCTTTTAAAAATTATTTTATTTTTAATTCAGGGAATAAAACAAGCATTTCCATAGCACAGTACAGTAAAAAAAGCAATTGCACATGAAATTGCAAATCTACCATGTACAACTTGCTTCCAAATATACATCAAAATTATCACATAAATTTAACTATTTATAATTATTAGCATATTAATAATAATTACTATTAAAAGTACTATTAATACTAGTAATAATGACTATTAGTTGAGGCAGCTGGTGGTGAAGTGGACAGAGCACCAGGCGTGGAGTAAGGAAGATTCATCTTCTTGAATTCAAATTTGGCCTCAGACACTTACTTGCTGTGTGACCCTGGGCAAGTCACTTAACTCTGTTTGCCTCAGTTCCTCATCTGTAAAATGAGAAGGAAATGGCAAACCACGCCAGGATTTTTGCCAAGAAAACCCCACAAGGGGTCTGGAAGAGTCCCGCACGACTGAAACGACTGAGCAACAATAGCAAAACTATTCATTGGTTTGCTTTCCTTTAATGCCAGGATAGAACTTAACTGTCATTTACTAGGTTGTGTCCTGTTTTTTGTAAGAGGGATGCCACTATAGTTTGTCACAAAGCACAGGGCAATTGAAGGAAAAACAAGGCCTTTATGTCCTGAGCTTTTCGAATTCTCACTGAGGAAACAACCAGAGAGCAGAGGCTTGACTTAATTGCATTATCTCCATTTAGCCACAAGATGGGGTTTGAAGAACACGCTCAGCTTTGGGATGCTCCTTCAGAAGCCTCGGACTTCTTGAAGCAGAATCAATCATTTCTAGTAGCCACAGTGTTTCCGACTCATAGGAAGAGGTTATTCACACACCTTGCTTTGTGGCCTGTCTATATGAAGTGAAGGACAGGGAAAGATGCTCATTCAGCTTTGGAGGGAGGGAACGGTTCCTTCACTGGATTACAAATAATCTCTGAGAAAAGCCATGAGAGAAACTAATGCCCTCCTGGGCATTGTGCTGTGATTTAGCTGTAACTTTCCCGACTGCTAGAAGTGACCAGAGCCACTGACTGGAGTGACTTGAATTTTGAATAGAATAAATCACTCTGAGCTTGAAAGGGTATTCACAGAGATTCATTTCTGTCAAAAAGGATCTCAGTGATGATTTAGTTTACTTTAGACATCTTCAAAAGAGTGGAAAACACCATTCTCTCCTTCTCTCAACAATACTTAGAAAACAGAACGGGAAGCCAAAGACCCAGGTTTTATTCTCAGACATGGTACTATAACAATTGAGCATCCCTTTGGTGACACAATACCCTGGCAGGTGTCATTGAGCAAATTCCAGATGATTTCAGACAGGGCATTTGGTCTACAATCAATGAATCCATCACTCAATCAACAAGCATGTATTATGTATGTACTATGTGCTATGTGCATATAGTATATGCATATACTGTGCTAGGCAATGAAGATGTGAATTCAAAAGTAAGATGTCTAGTCCTTGCCTTCAAATAACTGACATTTTCTTGGTTCATAGATAAGTAAAGGCAGGATATACATTTTACATATATATATATATATAATTAATTGGGGGGAGGGGAACTAACAATAGGGAGAAATCAGGCAAGGGCTTTGAGGGAGGAGGCATTTGAACTGAGGACCATTAAAGAGAGCTGGGGATTTCAAAAATCAGAAATGAGGTAGGAGAGAGCATTTCCTGGCTCATGAATAATAAAAACAACAACTAACATTTATATATCATTTACCACATGGCAGACATTCTGCTAAACACTTTACTATTATTATCTCTCTTATGATCCTTACCACAACCATGGGGGGGATAAGAGCTATTATTATAATCTCCCTTATCAGATGAAGAAACTGAGGCAAACAGAGGTAAAGTGACTTGCCCAGGGTCACATAGCTACTAACTATCTAAGGGTGCATTTGAACTCAAGTCCTTCTGACTCCAGGCCCAACACTCTGTCCATGGCACCACCTAGCTGCTTTAAACGAGAAGAATTTTCCATGGAGCCCTCCCAGGAGGTTCTAGAGGCCCTAAAGACTTCCTCCTGGGTAGGAAAAAGTGTGACCACTTTTGGAGTTGGTCAGGTTCAGTGACTTGCTGGAGGGTAATACCCATCCAAAGTATACTTCTGAGGGAGGCTAATGATCCTGGCATAGCATTATGGATAAGGCACTGAACTTGGAGTCAGAAAGACTTGTATTCAAATTTTCCTTCACAAACTTACCAGCTGTGTAACTGTGGGCAAATCATTTTTCCTCTCCATGCCTCAGTTTCCTCATCTGTAAAGTGAGAAGGTTGGACCCAGTAGCCTTCTCAGGTTTCTACTCACTATAAATTTATGATCATATGATCTCTAGAGAGGGAAAGCATTTGACTGGCCTCTGTTCTCTTCACAATTTCTAAGTCCCTTGATTATCCAGGGAGTTCTGAACCGAATGAGGCCCAGGAAACCGACCTCTTACCTCCTACAGAGTGACTCTAAATCTCAGATAATGCCTAGGTCAACCCAGGGGATCTAAAGGCCTTTGTACAGGGGTGGATTGATTGACAGTTGCCTCTGCTTTGGACATGGGGCAGTGTGATGGCCATTTTAGTTTTCAGTACTCTGGTCTACTTTGATTCTAGTATTTATTTCATTGTATGCAAATTTGAGATACTTAGAATCCCCGGCAATGAGCCTCTGTGCTGTGCTGTCAAGATGTCAGGTTCTATGAAAGAGGGAGGAATTATTATTTTACCCTTCAACCTTTTAACTGGTTGGAATATGTAGGATAGTTTCTATTTCTGGGTGAGCAGACTGAGCATGAGATGGAGTCAAAACGTCAAAATGGCTGAGTATGCACATTGAAAACTTGGTCAGGTTTTGTGAATCTTCAACATGTTGAATTTCAATTCAATAAGCATTTATTAAGAGCTTACTACACAATAATATTCCATTACATTCATAGGCCACAACTTATTTAACTATTCTCCAACCAATGGGCATTTACTTTGTTTCCAGTTTTTTTGCTACCATAAAAATGTTGTTCTAAATATTTTGGAGCCTATGGAGACTTTATTCTTAGCCTCCTTGGGATATATGCTTAGTAGTATAAATTGGTGAAAATTCATCTGGCATTGGTGCAAAAGATGGATTGGATGTAGGAGAGCCAATTAGAAGTTTTCTGCAAGAAGTGAGAGATAATGAGGACTTGAAATAGGTTTATGATTTTGATTACATCAAATTAAAAAGGTTTTGTAAGAGTAAAATCAATGCAACCAAGATTAGAAGGAAAGCAGGAGACTGGGGGAAAAGTTTTACAGCAACCTTCTGAGACAAAGGCTTCATTTCTCAAATATATAGAGAATTGAATTGAATTTACAAGACTATGAGTCATTCTTTAATTAAGAAATGGTCAAAAGATATGAACAGGCAGTTTTCAGAAGAAGAAATCAAAGTTATCTATACTTATGTGACAAAATTCTCTAAATCACTATTAATTGGAGAAATGTGAATTTAAACAACTCTGAGGTATCACCTCATACCTATCAGATTGGCTAATATGACAGAAAAAGAAAATGACAAATGTTGGAGGAGATGTGGAATAATAGGGACACTAATACACTGTTGGTAGAGTTGTGAACTGATCCAACCATTCTGGACAGCAATTTAAAACTATGCTCAAAGGGCTATAAAACTGTGCATACCCTTTGATCTAACAATACTACTACTAAGTCTGTATTCCAAAGAGACCAAAGAAAAAAAGAAAAGTGCATACATGTACAAAAATATTTATAGTGGTTCTTTTTGTGTTGGCAAAGAATTGGTGAATACTCATCAATTGAGGAATGGCTGAACAACTTGTGCATATGATTGTGATGGAATGCTATTGTGTTATAAGAAATGAGTAGCAGGATGCTTTCAGAAAAACCTGGGAAGACCTACATGGACTGATGAAAAGTGAAATAAGCAGGACCAGGAGAATATTGTGGGCAGTAACAGCAATATTGTGTGATGATCAATTGTGAAGAACTTATTCTCAGCAATACAATGATCCAAGACAATGCTGAAGGACTTATGATGAAAAATGCTATCCATCTCCAGAGAAAGAACTGATGGAGTCTGACTGCAGATTGAAGCATATTTTTTAAACTTTTCTTTATTATTCTTGTTTTTCCTGATTTGCATTTTCTTTTGCAACATGGCTAATATTGAAATATTTGACATGATTGCACATGTATAACCTGTATCAAGTTGCTTGCCTTCTCAATGGGTGCAGGAGGTACTAGAGGAAGGGAGAAAATTTGGAACTCAGATTTTTTTAAATGAAATGTCAAAATTTTTTGTGTACATGTAATTAAGAAAAAATAAAATAAAAATTAAAAATAGGTTTTGTTTGCAGCCAGCTTACTAGATAATCTGATGTGAACATGAGATATGGAGCCTGGGAGCACTTCTGTGACCCCATGGAAACTTCTATATTTTTTGGAGACAACTACTTAAAGTAGGAGTTTTTTTCAAGTGCTCCACATAGGACTCTCTTTCCACAGCTGAGATCTTAAATTTGGGGATATTCTTGCTATTTTATCTCTTGGGAAAGTATTTTTAATAGTTGAATTTTTTTCTCTATATATCTCTTTGTGGCTCTCTTCAAATTCATGACTGGGATTTTTATTCAACTTAGCACTCAAAAGGCTCATTGGAACAACTCAAAAATATAATTCTCCTTTCTCTCTTTGCTGTGTAATGTGGCATGATGAGTAAGATTTTATAGTAAAACTGAACTTCTCCACTGAATGAGGCTATTTGGGCAATTATCACAGGACCATAGGATCATATAGTTAGATCTGGAAGGGGCCTTAGAGAACAACATATCCAATGCTTTTATTTTACAAATGAGGAAACTGAGGCATAATGTGGTTAAATGACTTATCCAGGCTAAGAAATCTAGTTGGTATATTTGTCTTTGAGCTAAAATTCAATTCAGTTCAACAAACATCTGTTAAATACCTTCTGAATGCCAGAGACTGTACTTGGTCCTGGGGATGCAAAGACAAAAATGAAACAATGTTTGCTTTTAAGGACCTTACATTTTCCTGGAGGTGTCAGAGAGAAAGAGCTATAACTTGTACACAGAAAAAGAAACACAAGGTAATTAGAAGTCAGTATAATTAATAACTGCCAGCCAATAAACATCTATTAAGCAGCTACTATGTGCCAAGCACTGGGCTAAGCGATATGGTATGGGAAGAAACAAATGTGTTTTTCATTAGAATCCTAGTCTGATGTCTCAATGTTTTACATAAATAATTCTGGGTTCTTGAATGCTACAACAGCAGAAGGAATGTTCTGGAAGGTCCTGTCACCCTGGAAATATTTAAAATATGGGTCTGGTATGAACTGTATTCTCTGTCATTTCAGGTCCAGTGTAATTAAGTTTAGAGAAGCTTTTCACTGGGTTGGTTGTTGGGAGATGATTTTTTTGGCCACAGAAATACTCAGACCATGTATAATGTTGTAATGGGGATATGATTGGTGAGGGTGGAGTTAATGTCCGCATAGATTAAATCTTGGATCCTTTAAATCACAACATCTTAGGGTTGGTAAGGTCCTCAGGCATCAAGGATCTATTTGAGGTCATATCTGAAAAATATTCCTCCTCAATGTTACCAGATATTTTATTATCCTTGTTTGAATACCTTCAGCAAGAGGGGTCTTAACTACCTTATCATTAGTACATATTCCTCTAAACTAAGCTTACATTTTTCTCCTTGGGAACTAACCTATTGCCCCTCCCTAATTCTATCCTCTGGGGCAAAGAACAAGTCTATTCATTCTACCACATGACATCGCTTCAATGATCACGACAGGGCCATTGTGTCCTTTCTAATCTTTTCTTCTAGTTAAATATCTCCAGCTTTTTTTTCTTTTTAGGCAATTGAGGTTAAGTGACTTGCCCAGGGTCACACAGCTAGTAAGTGTCAAGTGTTTGGTCTGAGGCCAGATTTGAACTCAGGTCATCCTGACTTCAGAGCTGGTGCCCTATTCACTGTGCCACCTAGCTGCCCCCCAATATCTCCAGTTTTGTCAGTTGATTGTCATGTGACCTGATCTCAAGGCTCTTTATTAGCATTGCTTCCCTCCTCTGAATACTCCTGAGTTTATCAATATCCTTCCTAAAGTGTGGCATCTTGTAATAAGACTGATACTTGAAATGTGGTCTGACCAATGCCAAGAACAGCAGCATCATCACCTCCCTCATACCAGATATTATGCAGCCTAAGATTGAATTAGGTTCGTTTGGTTGTCATATCAAAGTGTTGACTTTTATTAAGCTTGCAGTCCAGTAAAAACAAACAAACAAATCAATGTTCTTTCAGTCCTATGAGCATAGTAAATATAATCTTTTTTTCCCCAAGGAGATATCTATGTAGATGTGGTTTATTGAGAGCAGGCTTCCAAGATAGAACAAAGCCAATGTCAAGCTGCTTCTGACTTTATTATCTAGAGATTTCAGATAGTGAATGTCCTTGAGCTCATGCCGTATGATGATTATTTGAGGGAACTGGGGAGTTTTGGTCATTGCTATTGCTATGGCATTGTTGGGGGAAGATAGAGAGAGACAGAGATAGATATATATATATATAGAGAGAGAGAGACAGCGAGACAGAGACACACACACAGAAAGAGACAGAGAGACACACAGAAAAAGAGACAGAGAGAGAAAGGAAGAGAGACAGAGAAAGAGATGGAAAGAGAGAACCTTGAAGTTACGAAGACCTGGGTCCAAATTTTGCTTCTCATACATAATGGCTGTGTCCCCACCGGTGAGTCATCCAATCTCTCTGTGCTTTGCATGCTCTAAGACTGTATATTTCAGAGAAGATGCCTGCTTATGTTGGTTAAAGGAATTTTCTTGTCTGGGAGTTCCTTATCATGAAGATGTCACAGCTCGAGTCCTTATCTCATTACCAATTGAGAAAAGAATTTTAAGGTGCTTAGCACAGTGCCTGGCATACAGTTGGCACTTAAAAAATTCTTGTTTCTTCCCTCCCACCTTCATCTCTTATTAGTGTTAGGAAGATTTAATAATTTCTATAAAAGTTGCTAATGAAATGCCCTAAAATTTGGGGAATAGTTTCAAAAACGATTTTGGGAGAAATTTTGAATAACCCTAGTAGAATGAGAGCAATCTTGATAACAGTGGTAGCAGTTACAACAGAAGCAGAAGACTGTGAATGTAGATTAGACAGCACTCAGCAACTGATTGACTATGATGGACTAGGCTGGAAGAGTCAAAGGTAACTCTGAGGTGTCAAGCACAGATGACCAAGAGAAGTGGGCCATTATTGTGAAAAAAAATTGTGATTCAAGAGGAATTGTAGGTTTGGGGAAAATATGAGGAGACAATTTTGAATGTATTGAATTTTTTTTAATATTGCCAAGTAAATGTAGTCATTTGGTAGTTATAAATGAAAGTTTAGTACTCGGGAGAAAAGTCAGGGCTGAAGGTATAGATTTGGTAGTTATTATTATAAAGATGATAATCAAAGCTGGGAGTGGGGAGTTAGATTGTTAAGGGAGAGAGGGGAAGGAAAGAAGAGCCTTGGACAGCACCCACATTTTAGGCTCATTAAGTAGGAATAAATAGAGCCATTGACAGAGACAAAAAAGGAGCAGTTAGCAAACTAGGGAGAGAGCAAATGAATGAAATGTTAAGGAAGGCAAGAGAGTATGAAGTATATATGAGATAGGGAAGGGCCAAGAATGTCAAATGCTGCAGAGAGGTCAAGCCAGATGAGAATTGAGAAAGGGCCATGAGATTTAGGAATTAGGAAGTCATCGGTGACCTTTGAAAAAGCAATTTCTGTTGAGTTATGAGTAGGTGGTGAGAAAAGGGAAGTTGAAATTTTAAATGACTCTTTTTTAGAAGCTTATCAGTAGAAGGGTACAGAAATTGGACAGCAGCTCAAGGGACTGACAAGGTAGAATGAAGATTGTTAATTTTATTTTAAGGGTAGAGCAAAGCTGAGCAAGTTTGTAGTCAGAGGTGAAGGAGCCTGTGGAAAGGGAACAATTAAAGATGCAAGGGAAAGGATCATACATCTTCAGCTGGGAGTGATCTCAAAGGCCATCTGATCCAACAGTCTCTTTAGAAATGAGGAAATTAAGTCTGTTGGAGGTTAAGTGACTTGCCCAATGTTATAACATTCTTCAAGTTAGGGATTTGAACCAAGGTCCTCTGACTCAGTCAATGATCTTTCCACTGTGCTTCCTGATTGGTGGATTCTCGGACCAGGATAAAGAAGATAGAATCAAGGGCACAAGTGGAAGGACATTGGGGGAGGGGGGAAGTTAGAAGTGATGCCTCATGTAGAAGTTGCTTCAGTTGAGTTTTGAAGGACACTAGGGGTTCTAAGAGGTGGAGCTACTTTACAGGAATGGGGATGGACAGTACAAAGGCACAGATAGGAAATAGAGTGTTATAAAAGGTGAAGTAAGTTAAGACCAGACTGTGAAGGGTTTTGAATACTAAACAGAAGAGTTTATATCTGAACCTAGAGGTGATAGGGAGTGATTAGTTTACTGTGTGAGGTAAGACAGGGTCACATGTGCTTTAGGAAAATTACTTTGCATGAAAGTGTTCTCTTTCTCCTCTAATATTCCTGCTTAGTTTGGAAGTAGTGGAAAGCATATAATGCACACAGGACTTTCACTCTTTCCTTCAGTTCTCTTTCTTTCTGCCCCCCCTTCCTCTCTCTCTCTCTCTCTCTCTCTCTCTCTCTCTCTCTCTCTCTCACTCTCTCTCTCTCTCCCCCTCTTTCCCCCCTTTCTCTTTTTTTACCTCGACTTACTGATCACTGAAGATAGCCTCTCTTTCATCATTCTGATTTAAGACTAGAAAGTCCACAGAGTTCCCTGCTAGATTTCTCCTGGGAATCTTGGTCTCCAGACCCCATTACAGTGGAACTTTCTATAGAAACCCCACAGAATTATGTGGGCCCCTTTGTAATTACCATCTACATGGATCTGAGCAAGAACAGTAGTTAAGTCCAGAGAGCAAAATCATTGTCTCCCAATTGCCCCATGTGCTCCTAGTCTTTCACATGCGTACAGGACTAGCAATGAGCTTCCCTTTCATTCACTTCCCCAAACCCTCTGCTTTAGGCAATGTGAACGTTATCATCCCCATCCTAAAATTAGGAAAATTAAGCTTGGGAAGATAAAACAACTTGCTCAGGCTCTTATAGCTAATAAGTGTTGAGGTCTTCTGATTTGAAGAACAGTTCTCAAACAGTTAAAATTAAATTTTAGGATTTGGAAAAATAAATTTACTTTGTGAAGATAGATTCCCTTAATTGCTGTTGCCATGACACAGAAGTGATATATTCCTATATAATAATGTGACCAAGAGCTAAATGCTGAGGTATAGATCAATCTAATAAGAGTTCAGAGGAGGGGGAGACCAATGATAAGTTCTGTGTAAATTAGATTTTTTTTTTTGTTAATGGAATAAGATTTTAAATGTAACTCGCAAGCTTGCTATTAAAAAAATCCTACAGTCAATCCTTTTATAAACTGATTAGTTTCCTCTAATTTATTTTTGGTAAGGATGTGCTCTATACCAACATATCAGATTAACTTCAATCAAGGCATAAGTCCTCCCACCCCCCCAATACATACATACATACATACATACATACATATATATACATATATACACACATGCACATGTGTATTTTGCTGCAGTGAAAGGAGAAAAAAAAGACAGCATAAAGAGTAGACTAGGTTGAGACTAATGTTTTATATTTTCTGAAAGATTTAATTTTTCTGTATTTTCTAATAGGCATATTCTTTATACTTCAGTAAAGTTTTCCATGAAGGTCTAAAGAAGAAAATCATCTCCGAGGTAACCAGAATCCAAACTGTGTAGGATTAATTTGAACCAGGTACTCTTCAATCCAACCTTGAATTGTATCCAAGGGGCAAACAGGAAGCAAATCAGTGTAGACCAGCCAGCATTATTCATGGAATGTGTTGCTTCAGGCTCACAGGCTTCTGCAACTGGACTAGTACATTCTTCCCCTCCTAATTATTTTGGTTTTCTCAGGTCTAGATCTTCTCTGTTGCTAGGGTCCCCATTGCTCATCTGCACAAAAAATACTGCACATTTTCTTCTGTTCATCCTAGGATACATGCTAGTCCCCCTCCCCTCTCTTCAGACTTACCTGTTTCAGAATTGGGTGGTGGAAAGGGGGAATCCAGAGCCCTTTCTCTTGGTTATCTATCAATTGAAAACGTGTGTGGTGCTCTAACAATTCCCTGCTGTTGACAGCATCAGAAGTGTCTTCCAAATTCCTTCCCATTATTTCTCTCAATAGTATGGGGTCTACTTTTTACTAAGCTAGAGAGATAGATCAGAAAAAGGAAATGAGGAAATATTTATTATTGTAACCCTTTTTATTCTTCTTTTCATAGGCTTGTATAGCATATAGCATATATAGCATACCAAATATGTTCCCTGAATTCATTTTTTGAAACTGAAATTGTGGTCTCTCTGTCCTTTCCTCTTCTTCTAGAGCTTATTCCAAAGAATCTTGGAAAACAAGTAGAAAAAATTTTAATATTTTGACAGCTTCCACACTGAATTTCACCTTAGCTCTTTAAATTATTATTATTTTTTTATTTCTTCATGTTTACTTCCCCCAAGGATAGTATTTATAATTGGCTCTTTTTATTTATAATTGGCCTCATCTCACATATGGGGACCAAGAAAAGCTCCCCTAAGTTTGTGGTTGAATACTCACTCAAAACTATAGCTCATGAACCCTTCCCCCCAACAAAGTTTTTACTTTTACTAGCAACCAGAGAACATATTAATTGATTTTGAAAAGACACTTATCTAAATAGCAGAGCAAATAAAGTGACAAAAATTATTGTATGCATACACAATGGAGTATGCTCTCCTACAGGTTACCATACCAGCAGTGGGGAAGGGCAGATATGCAGAGAACACAGGTAGCTAAGGGATATGGAGGACACACATGCTAGGAAAACATGTGGCCAGGAAACATAGAGACATCCCTTTGTGCTGAGCCTACAAATGAGGGCAGGCAGAAGTGGCAGGGGAGTCAGTGAGATCCAGAGAGAGGGAGAGAGAGAGAGAGAGAGAGAGAGAGAGAGAGAGAGAGAGATTGAGAATTAAGAGATTGAAAATTAAGGTAACAATGCATTTCAGATACAGGAATGTATGTATTTCACCTTACATACACTGAAAAATAGTATAAATGAATCACAGCAAAAGCTTTCTCCTTCCCTTTTCTGTGAGTTGTGCTTTCACTTTAGGTAGCTATATAGGTTTCCAATTTAATGTTACTATACTAAGGGTTTGGATTTTTCCCCTAAAAGAGAGAATTGGAGTTACTAGAAGAACAATTTCCTTTTCTCATTGGACCTACAACATTTAAATAACTATCCAAAAGGATGGTTGTATCCAGGAATTCCATCTTATCTCTCTAGAAGATTGGATCCAGAATGTCCCAGGAATTTGAAATTGTCTTGAGAATCCTCACTCCCCACTCTAGGCATCTAAATCACATGGCCTTATCCTTTCCAGGGCAATGTGAAAGATTCTGCATGGTCACCTTTCAGGCCAAGTGTGTGAGAATGCTTATAACTCTTAACATTTATTTCCTTGTGTTAAGCATGTAGGTAGAGCAGTGGATTGAGGGTTGAACCTGTATCCACAAGGACTTGAGTTCAAACCTGCCTCAGACACTTACTAGCTGTGTGACCTTACTTAACTTCTGCCTGCCTCAGTTTCTTCACCTATAATAATAGTACCTATTTCTCAGAATTGTTATCAGAAAAATGAGATATTATTTATAAAGTGCTTTGCAAGCCTTAAAGCTCTCTATAAATGCTAACTATTTAGCTGTGCCTAGAAAGAGAGGCTAGGGACATAGGCTGTCAACACAGAGCTGGCAGTACCAGACAATGGGGTACATGTATAAAGACACTGAGGCTTTGAGGGACTAAGGGTTACCTAGCTCAGGGTCACAGAGCTAGTAAGTGGCAAAGCCAGGAATAGAGCCCAGGTCTTATGACTCCATATCCTGAGTTATTTTCACTAGTCTGTGCTGTCCAAACTGGCCCAAATTACCACTTGGCATGTTTGCACTCCTGGCAGAAGAAGAATTTTGACTGTCCTCCAGTTTTTATTTGTCACAGGACTCTTGGTTCCTGAAAGTTGCATATTTTTTTTATTTCTTCTTCCTTGGATGTTTCTTAAAATCTACTTTCTGCCTTCCTAAAATTATTTGATGGTTGGAACACAACCTTCTTATTGTCTCAAGTACATTCTCTTAGTTAGACAAAGGGAAGGAAAACTCAAGGTTTTGTCTTGATTTCTCAGAAATTCTTTGCATGTATCATCTTTCCTTCCCTAATGTTCTCTAAAACTCAAAACTCAAAATGCCTACTCCTTGATCCTGATAGAGACTAAAAATTCCCTGTACTATGAGGGAATTATTAGGAGGCGGTCCACACTAGTGAAGTGCAAGTCTTGATTGCTGAACCTCTGTTTATATAATAACATCAGTACTTCCTGGGATTATTTAAGCAGATCCTTTTTAACTTCAGAAGTTGCTATAGCTCCAGAGAGTGTGCTAACTTAGAAATTTCTATATACAATCTCATAGTTATGCTTTTGCTATTCATTGGTACAAAATGGGTTGTTAAACAAAAGGAAGTGTCCACAGAAATATTTTCACCTTTTACTTGGCTGGAATCCCAAATAAGCAGGTAGGTGGAGCAGTGGATAAAGTGCTGGACCTGGAGTCTGGAAGATTCATCTTCCTGAATTCAAATCTGACGTCAGATACTTACTAGCTGTGTGACCCTGGGAAAGTCATTGAACCCTGTTGACTTCAGTTTCCTCATCTGTAAAATAAGCTGGAGAAGGAAAAGGCAAACCACTCTAGGATCTTTGCCAAGAAAACCCTAAATAGGGTCACAAAGAGTAGGGCACAATGCCTATACCAATGAAACCAAATGGAAGACAGTGGGGTCATTCACCAAACTCATGACTCTCTCCATAGACAAATAGACAGACAGATAGATGGATAGATAGATAGATAGATAGATAGATAGATAGATAGATAGATAGATGGTACATAGAGACATGATAGATAATACATTATAGATGATAGATAGATGATGGTAGATGATAGACAAATAATAGGTGATAGATAATTGATGATAGATGGACAGACAAAGCATTTTTTAAGTACTCACTATGTAAGTGTGCTAAGCTCTGAGAACACAAAAACAGTAAAGTAAGATGGTCCCTGCTCTCAAGGGAGTTATTTTCTAATGAAGGAAGACAACATAAAGGGGAGCTGGAAAGGAGTAGGGGGGGTGGCAGAAAGGGTAGAAGGACAAAACAGCTGGTGGGAAGGTAGAAAGATCAGAGAGTGAGCAGGAAATGAAATGAGCAGTGTGACTAGGATTCCTCAAGATAAGGTCTCTTTTAGACAGCTATACCCAGTTATAAGATGGTTCCTCTAAGACTTAAGGGAACAAAAAATACCAGAAAAGATAAAAAATTATTTTGTAACTAGCTAATGTGGGAAATTTACAGACATGAAGAGAGGGAGAATCAGGTTGACCACATACTGAAACCCAGTAATAAAAATTTGAAAATTGAATACAAAATGCATGAAATACTGGAAGTAGAGGCAATAGACCACACAATGGAACAATAATAAGAAATAATAATCTAAATGTGTATGGCATTTATGTTACAAATAACTTTACATATTTCATTTCATCCTCACAGTTGCCCTGTTAGGTAGGTAGTATTGATAATAGCTAGCATTTCCACATTGCCAATATTATTTCATTTCATTCTCAAAACAATTTTGGGAGTTAGGTACTATTTATTATCCCCATTTTACAGTTGAAGAAACTAAGGAAAACAATGGTTAGGTGACTTGCCCAAGATCACACAGTTGCTAAGTGTCTAAGGTCTGATTTGAACTCAGGTTTTGATTCCAGGCCCAAAATTCTATCCACTGCACCACCTAGCTTAGTGTCATTGTCTTATTTTACAGATAAGGCAATTAAGGCTAGGAGTGGTGAAGAAGGAACTTGCCCTAGTAGTTAATTAATGTCAGAGTCAGAATGTGAACCTGGATCCTCTGACATCAAATCCACGCAGTACTGCAAATAGAATCTACTTGTCATCTTAATGTTTTGGACTGTCTTCATGACCCGTCTGAATAATAGAACTGCATTAATCATGCAGCCATTTGCATCCATCCTTACAAAAGTCCAAGAGAGTCAATGACCCAACTTACTGTGTCACTGCCTATTCATTTTACACATACAAATGACCTAGTTTAGGGCATGTTGTCTACTTCGTCACTTTCCATGGCTGGTTAGTCCTTTTTTCCCTTTCATTTCTGAAGGAGGAAGCCGGAGACACTGGTATTTGTGGAATAGTTGTCTAGTGTTTAAAAAGCAGCCCACTGTATTTGCAACTGAGCAGACAAAGGTAGCCATGTAGGTAAACCTAAGGGGTACTGCATTAGATGGGTGCAGTGCCTGTAATTGAGAAACTTATACTGTTGCTAGAGGACCATCAAAAATCTCTATTGATAATCTCCAATTTATCTTGTATTTATCTTACTGATACAAGGGTATTTGCATGTTGTCTCTCCCATTAGACCATGAACTCTTTAAGCTACTGGGCATAGGAAATTATTCAGTAGAGGGCAAGCTGAAATTTGGCTTTCTGGTCTTGAGTCCCAGGACTCCCAGCTGGCCAGTTCCATGAAGCCTGTGATTAGGATGGGAAAAGAGAAATTGAGGAAAGATAGCAGAAATGGTCTATGGGAGTCAAAGACAGGTATTTAGCAGGCAAGCTTGAGCCAATGATTTGGATATAGGACTCCAGGATACTTTGCTAACTAGGGGAGACAAGCACTGCCAGTCACTGAATGGGAGAGCTAGACAATGTACTATTCCCAGACTCATTCTTTCATGCGTTCAATCAACAAATATTTCTTGAGGGCTTTCTGTGGAAAAGGCATGGAATCTATGGAAAGTGAATGGACATGCTTTTAATTTATTTTCCTCCAAAAGTTGCTTTACTTTATGGAAAAACTTCTGCTTTTGAAATTCATTTTGATTTTTTAAGCAATAAAAAATTCATTCTATTCATTTTGTTCCATTTATTGTTCTCAATATTTAAATCATGTGTTCAGGATCCTTTTCTATTTGATACATGATAGGTCACTTGAACATTTATATTCTATATAATTAAGCAGAATTCTAGCATGAGACTTTTTTTTTCATTTAATAACTGAAATTTAGTTTTCTTTGGTTAAGTTTTTAACCAGGAAAAATTAAATATTTCACCAGAGAATGCATCAATCCTTAAATTAATATGCCAAAAAGCTTTTCAAAAGCCATTGGGGAAAAAAGATCTGTATTTGCCATAAACAAGGTTTCACAGAACTCAGATTTTAAGAAACCTCCAAATGCATTTTTTACTCATTTCCAAAATTATTCTTTCACAAAGGCTTTCGGCTAGCTGTTCATTGGTTCTCCAGCATCATAAGATAATGACTTAAATTGTAGCAAGAAAGATTCAGGTTGATCTAAAAAAATAATTTTTAACTGCACAAAATTTTAGGGAAATCATTGACTTATCAAAAGAGGTTGTGAAATTGCTGTGGAAGTAAAAAAAAAAAGTTAGATCCCCATCTGTCTGAAATGATTAAGTATGGTAGTATCCAAAGATAGGGGATAGAAATAAACTCTCAAGCTTTTCTGTAGTCCCTATAAATTTATTAACTCTATCTTCCCTTATGAAATAGGGAGAAATCTGTATGTAAGTAAATAATGATTGGAGAATGAGCTGAGGTGGAATATTGGGCAGGACAACTTCATGTCTCCTGCAGTGCTCCCCATTGAGACTTCTTTACTATTATTTTTCTTATTGATGTTGATTCCTCTACTAATGCAGATCAGGGATTTTTTCATAACTCCAGTCTTAGAGAGTTAGTTGCGTGGGCTACAGAATGCTTAAGAGACTTTCCAGGGCTAATTTTAACCTGTATGTGTCAGAGGAAAGAGTAGAACCCATATCTTTGTTGCTGCAAGGCCAGGCCTCAGTCCACTAGTACCTGGAATGCTTGGTTGGAGTAAAGATGTGGAGAGCTTTGTTAACTTCAAAGAGATGTTGGGAGAGAATGGGAGGGATGGAGAACAGTTGCTTATTCAGTAAACAATATTCTTTTCTCTCCTTCCAGCAAGTGTAAGAGGGATCCTTAAGGTTTGTCCTTTGGTGTAGCACTTTGTGCTTTGCTTGCTTTTATGATGATCCAGGTCCATCTCAGACATTGTGATGCATTCTAAGAGACACTAGCTTTTGAATGGAAAGACCTGGGTTTGAATCCTGGTTTTTACTGCCTGTGTAATCTTGGGTAAGTCATTTACCCTTTCTGGGACTCAATTTCTTTATCTGCAAAAAAAAAAAAAAAAGGATGGGATGTACTAGATGGTTTTTAAAGACCCACCCCACCTCTAAAGTCCTATAATTTCCATATTTCATGGTTAAAACAAATGCTAGTAAGAGCCTTGTAGCCTATGGCACACCCCATAGTTTAAGTAAAACAATAGAAAACAGTGCCAATGTGTTGCATACTTTGGACTGAAAAGATCACTGATAGAAAAGTGTTCTGTAGTTTCATAGAAACTGAGTCTGTGTCATTGACTGGAGCACAATGAGATCTAAATGTTCATTACAAAGGGAGGAAGAGGAAGAGAACATTCATTACATTTGTCATGTTCTTGTGCCACTCTCAAGCTGCTAATTATGTAGTCAGAAGTAGCACTGAGCCGTGGCAAGACATTCTCTTTCTAATTGTGCCTACAAGGTACACCCCAGCATCTTGATGGCCTTGCCTTCACAGGGGGTGTCCTCAAATGAACGAGCAGGGGACCATCATTTTCAGCTGAGGCTCTTTTTATTCCATTAGGTGGCAATTCAGTCTAGTCAGGGTGAACCATAATACCCCATGGAAATGAGGGCTATATAAAATACACTGGGATTTAGCTGTAACATGCTCTGTTATGGTATAGAACTCAGTGGGAAGTCTCTCACATCTCCATGTTTCTGTTTAAACTTTCGGAGGGCTCCACCATCTTTCTGAAGTTTCGCATTTTTGTGGATTGATCTTGAGGACTTCTCTCTGATCAATGGTGCTGGTCAGTGAGACCTTTGTCTTAATAACTTTCAGTCTCTCAAAAAGGGTTGCTAAAGAGCAGGCAATTTTAAGATCACTTCCCTGTGCCATTCAAGCAACCAGTCTATCAAAAAAAATCACTTAATAAGTGCTTACTGTGTACTAGGTACTGTGCAAGGCAATGGAGATACAAATACAAAGAATGAAACAATTCCTGTTCTTAAGGAGCTTACATTTCAACTGGGTAGACAACAAGTATATCTATGAAAACATTAATGCTATCACCAGCACCACCACTAATAATAATAATAACTAATATTTACATAGCATTTGCTATGATAATGCTATACACTTTACAAATATTATCTCATTTGATCCTCATAATGACCCTAGAAAGTAGGTGCTATTATTTTACAGATGAAGAAACTGAGGTAAACAGAGGTAAAATGACTTGTCCAGGATCCTGCAGTTAGAACAAATGCAAAGAAAATATATACAAAGTTGTTAAATAGAAGGCTGTTTGGAATGATCAAGAAAGGCTTCCATTGAAGGTGGGACAAGCTCTTCCAACATGAAAATGGTCATAGAACTCTACTGGGAAAAATCGCTTCATTTAGTCATTCATTTAAGAAGCATTTATTAAGTATTTACTGTATGGGAATACAAAACCAAAACTGAAACAGTCCTTGCTTTCCAGGAGCTTACATTCTATTGGTGGTGGTAGTGGTAAAGACATGCTATTTCAAAATAGCACTGGAAGGTTTGCAAAGTATTTTGTAAATATTATTTCACCATTTCAACACAACAACCCTACAATCCTGGGAGTTAGGTGCTATATTACCTCCATTTTACAGATGAATATACTGAGATTGAGAGAGGTTAAGTGACGTGCCCAAAGTCACATAGCTAGTCTGTGTCTGAAGCAGAATTTGAACTCAGGTCTTCCAGATTCCAGGTCCAGTTGTCTATCCACTGTGCCATTTAGCTTCCTAATGGGTAATTAAATACAAAATGTAGACTAAATAAATACAAGTAATTGGGGAAGGGATGTGAGAGGTATGTGTGAGAGATTAACAACTGAAGGAATCAGGAAAGACCTTTTAAGTCGAATGTTGAAGAAAGTGAAGAATTCTAAAAGGCAGAGCTGAAAAGAGAGTGTGTCCCAGGCATGAAGGACACCTTGTGCAGAGGAACAGAGATGGGCAAAGCAAACAGCAGGGGGGGCCTGTCTGAATGGAACTTAGAATATATGAAGGGGGGCAATGTATAAAAAGCTGGAGAGGAAGGCAAATTGTGAAGAACTTTCAGCACCAAATAATTTGTATTTTATCTTAGACAAGGGGGAACCACTGGAACTTCTTCAGGAGGAGAATGACATGGTCCAAACTGTGGTTTGGGAATATACATTCGTCAGTTTTGTAGAGAAGGGAGGGACTTGAGGCAGGGAGACCAAATTACTGCAATAGTCCCAGTAAGAAATAACGAGAACTTGCATTATGATGATAAGCACGAGAGTGGAGAGAAGAGGATGGATATGAGAAACATTGTGTCTTAGTGAGCGATTCAGTGGCAGTGTTTACTGTTTGTTTACCCTGAAGCTCAACCCATGGATGTTTTCAGGTGCTGGACAGCGGCCCTCTTCCTTTGCCCTTCATAGCTTAGGGCTGCAGCCTACCTTGGTTTCTGTCACTGCTCGGCCAGCTTTCATGACATGACCTCTCTGCATGGCCTCATTGCAGGAGATCATCGCGAGATACACTGCAGTGCAATTCTCCTTATATGTATTCCAGCCACAGTGTGGTCGGCAGGAGTTTGGAGGCTACATAATAGTGGAGCTCCCGTAGAGACTTGGAGCAGTGCATCCATAGACCTTATCATTTTACACAGGAGGAGGCCAAAAGCAGTTCCATCAAACATTCCCTTTTATCCCCCAAATAGTCCTAGAAATATATAAAGAATCCATTTCATCTAGATATCTATTCTTTTCTTTACCTTTGAATATTAAGAAGTCACTTCATTGGTATGTGTATAAACCTCATAATTTGTATCCCATCAATTCAGAAAGAATGCTAATCTAGACAGAAGCTAAATTGAAGATTTTCTTTGTATCATCTATGAAAAAAGTAAGTTTACAAAAAAAATTAATAGGTAAGGCAAAATTTCAGGGGAGAGGATGTTCAACCTAAAGAAAGCAAACAGACAAAGCTTTTAAGTAAGATTTGTCTACAAAGACACATACATACAAATTAACAGTCTAATTATAATTGATAATTATTAAATCCTATAGTATCTTGATGAATTGCCAGGCCTGGAGGTAGAAAGATCTGGGTTCAAATCCTCCATCTAATTCTAGCTTTAAAACCCTGGGCAACTCCTTGGAATCTCAGGCAACTTTATAAGATTTAATTATTAATTAGTATTAGTAATCATTTATGAATGAGTATCACAGAATGGGAAAACACCAACACATATTGACATATGATACTGGACTAAATAATTTTTATGCCATAAGCTACTTTGACTTTGGCATACTTTGAGTTGAGTGACTGGAAGAATATAATACATAAAACCAAAGCTTAGCTCTGTGGCATGAATGGAGGAGGCTTTTCAATTCAGTTAAATTCCACAAGCACTTATTAATTGCCTACTAAATTCTAGACTATGTACTAGGTGCTAGGGATACAAAGCAAATAAAAACATGCCTTGCTCTCAAGGACATTATGTTCTACATGGGCTACATTGTTTAAATGAATATACTAATAAATAAGTATAAAATAAATACAAGGTAATTTTGGGGCAGAGAGACCACTAACAGCTGGGGAAATAGGAAAAAACAAACTTTTTGAATGAGTTACCATTCAAGTTGAACTTTGAAAGGAGATAGAGTTTCTAGGAGAGACGAAGGTGAGGGGGCAATTCACAACTCCTGGTACCATAAATCCTTTCTTCTTTCATAGATTGCTCATACAGGTTCACCTCAATTCAACTTTCTGCTGGATGGAATGATTAGTTGGCTCCCCGGATTTGTATCTTTTTTGACTCTATAGCTCACATTTTCATTGTGATAAGGCGGTAACAGTCCCTGAAGTTGTTCATGCGTAGGTAACTAACTCTCCACATATGTCTGTTCTCAACTCAGAGCATAACTCTGCCCTTAATACTGTCAGTCATTGCTGTTCTTCAGATATTACCACCATTCAGTTCTAACCACCAATGAGGCCTGAATTAGACCTCCAGATCTTCCTAGCTCACAAGGTTCTTGGGACATGTCCATTTCAGGACATTCAGGATATACCTAGGATCAGGAAATAACAAATGCACACAAAAAAAGAGGCAGACACGTTCTCTTGGCTTCCATGGCTCATGGGGGCCCCCATCTGGTCTTGGGAGGCAGCTCAAATCAGTCATGCCACACTTGACGCTTGGAAAAAGAAGACTGTTAAAACTCTGTGGTTTGCTTTTGTATAACTCCTGAAGTATCAGTTTTTTTGATAATGGCCAATTAGTGGATTGTTCATCTTCACATAGTGCTGACCCTTTTGCTGGCTCCCTTCAATTTTTTTTTTTGTCTAGGCAATGGGGTTAAATAACTTGCCCAGGGTCACAGAGCTAGTACGTGTCAAGTGTCTGAGGCTGGATTTGAACTCAGGTCCTCCTGACTCCAGGTCTGGTGCTCAAGCCACTGTGCCATCTAACTGCCCCTCCCCTCAAATTTTTAACAGGGTGGGCCAGATCTGAGTATTGCACATCACGGTATCATTATCCTGATTTTATAAATTAGGAATTAGAGACTTAAGGCATTGAGATATGCCTAAGGTACACAGTTAATAGAGATTAAAGCTAGGATTTGAATCTAGGTCTTCCTGACTCCAATTTCACTGCTCTGTAGCCATCAGGCAAAAGAGTGAGTCAATAAACAACTTCTGGGAGTGAGTTGAAAGAAGGAAGAAGAGAGGTCTGTGTCCCTTCCATGCTCATGAATATGCCATACAGTTTCCTCTAGAAACCAAAGAAGAAAATTGAGCCTTCTTCATTTGGGGAAGATTCATGAATTACTGTTTCTCTTCAGGGAGGTAGCTTATAGGAATTTGGAAGGAAGAGATCCCTATCTTTTTAAAAATGTGAACAACAAAGAGAAAATTTCTGAAAATCTTATTTTAAAAAGCAGTTCCTCCAACTGCTTCAGGAAAAATGACCTTGGAATCACACGAATGTTACTTCAATGGAAAGAATGTCTCTTCTCCCTCTTTTTCCCAGCATCCCACATATGCCCCTCGAGTCCTGCTGGTCTCTTTCTAGGAGTTAGCAGTGGGATATATTCTCTTTTTGTGACCAAGAAAAGTAATTATTACAAGGTGCAGTCTGGAGTCCAGATAGAGACTATTTCATAATGACAGCAATTTAAACTTAATACTGCGCTTATCTTTTGACAAAAACAAAACAAAAAAAGGATTTAATATGTTCCATGTCTTCCTCCCTCCCTCCCCTACTCCCCCCACCCCAAAGGAGGTGAAATGAGGAGAGCCTTTATTATACAAGATAATGAAAATCCTTCCTGAGGTTAAAAGTGATTTTTAAAAAATCACAACATGAGATAATTAGGCCTTATTAGGCACTTTATCTGCTTCACTGGAGTCACTTTTTCTAAGATGATAAAATGTGCCTTTGTCTTTTTTTAGAAAATTTGCTACCAAATTTGGGGGAAAAAAAGGATCTCTTTTTTTTCCTACCTCTCAAACTCAGCACATGACTCTGCAAATGAGGATTTGTGGGAATAATTTAATGAAACAGTTATAGCTTCCAAAAGCTAAGACTTCAGAGAATGTACTGGCTTTTCAAGTGCTTATTCAAAATCATGGCAGAATCCAATTTTGCCCTCTATTTTTAGTTGGGCAATAGAATTGATATTAACATGTGTTTGCTGTTTTTCTCCCTTTATGACATTCAGAACAATAAAAGATTGGTTTGGGGATATTTAGAACAGGGCTCCAGGGTATTTGGCAGAATTATTTATGATTCTGCTACCAAAACAAGTAATTCAAAGGTGGCCAGAATTTGTGATATCAAATGTCTAATGTGTTTAGAATTATGATATCAAAATATCTGTCTCTGTGTGTAAGCTGGAAGGGGACTTAGAAGGCATCAAATCCTAAATCCTTCATTTTACAGATGAGGAAACTGAGAGACAAACAGGTTAAATAACTTGGTGAAGGTCCCACAACTAGCAAGTATATGAGGTGCAATTTGAACTCAGGTCTTCCTGACTCCAGGTCCCATGTCTTATACCCCACGTTATGCTATTCTTTCCGTGAAAAAATGCCATCAAATGGCATTGTACATTGGGAAATGGGTGCCCTTAGAACAAAGTAGCCTTACTGGAATTCTGTGATTTATCACCTCGTGTGTTCCTATGCCCCTGCTGCCCTCTACATTGTTGGGGCAATGACCTCATTGTTGCCATTCTCCACTAAAAGAAATGGTGATTTCTTCAGATGCCTCATGCTTCTGATGGGTTTAACAATGCCTCAATCCAACAACAATGGGAGAATCAAATAAAACTGCTCAGTTCCACTAAATCCATCTAAATACGATACTTATCTACAAATCAAGGGTTGAAAAAAATTGCTATCTTTGGTTTTAAGAAAAGGTATCATTTTTGTTGACAATCTCTTGCAGCAGAAGGTTTCTAAAATGGTCGCTATTCCATCTGGGGCTCCTTTTCTCTAGGGAAAGACATACGTTCAGGTCAGTACATTGAAGGCCTGAAACCTGTAGTAGAAAGCCTAAGCATATGGATCTCTCTGATTGAAAGGTAGGCACATGGGATTGTTAAGAAAATGCCTATTTTAGGTTCACAAAAAGAAAAGACTCAGAAAGAAGTATCCTGCTAGATTGAATAACTGCTTCTTTAACACTCTGTGGGGTCCATTGTAATCTTTAGAGAGGAAATTGATGCCTGGGAGAGTGAGTTAAACAGTCCACGAGAAGCGAGTGTAGCGGAAAAGAACAAGCATTTGAAAAGGACTTGTACTGAAGTTAACCATTTATTAAAGGCTGCACTTTTTAAACAGGAAGCCACTAAATTTGAATCTTTTCTGTGCATCTTTAGCAGTGATTATGGAGATCAAAAGGAGGTGTGTAGAGTTGACAACAAAGGCTGATATTTCTGAATCTCTTAGAGGTGCTAGGATCTTGTGGGAAGGGAGCTAAGAGGGCACTGTTCAGCTTGAAAAACAGCTTTGAGGTGACTGGAAAAAGCATGGGGAAAGCAAATCATCTGATCTTTTTTTTTTTTCTTTAAAGAAATTCCTATATTGTTGTCACATTGTAAACTGGTCTCAGGAATACTTCTACGGAACCTCAAGGGATGTGAGGCTTAAAAATTGCCCCTGCTCCCCAAAGCACTTATTTAACTCATGAGCTGGATCACCAACAAGGTCCTCACTGAGACAAATGAAAACAACTTATTGTTGTGGAATTTGTGGCTTCAGATTCTGCCTGCTTTGCCTATGCTGTGCTCCTTGTTAAGGAAGAAGAGGTTTCTGGTAATACAGGCCTACTTACTATTCTTCAAAGACTATGTTCCATCTCTCATCTCTGCACCTTGTACTATTTGTCCCCCACACCTACAATGCTCTGCCATCTTACCTCCATCTCTTAATTTCCCAGACTCCCTTTAAGATTCAGCTCAAATTTCACTTCCTTCAGGGGGCCTTTGCTGTTTGCATAGTTTCTTGTCCCTTCTGTTCTGAAATTACATTCAAACTACTCTGTTATGTATTCTTTATGCACTTAGTTATTTCGATGTTGCCTCCCTTATTAAAACATTAAGTTGCTTAAAGACAGGAACTATTTTGGCTTATCCTTAGCACTGTATTTAGTAGGTACTTAATAAGTTGACTTGACTTGGTCTGTGTTCAAGATCTCTGATACACATGGGCTATTTGAGACCAGGGAAAGTCCTTTAGACTCTGCCCCAGGCAACTCTTTATCTATTTTTCACAGAGCAGACACTGCTCTATACTAATAGGGAGAATTTCTCCACCAGGAGTTCCTTACATCAGGGAAATTAAAGGTCTACTTTTAAAAGAATGTGTAACACAGGCCGAGTATGTTATGTTTCACCCCTTCTCCAGGGTTCTGTGATACTCTTCAGGAAGATTGGGAGTATATGTGTCTAGGCTCTATGCAAATAACTCTAGCTTCCACCAGTGGTGTATCCCCAAGTACAAAGGGTATCTACAACCCAATTCCATCTAATCGCTAACAGTGAGATTAGGTTTTATAGAGAAATATTTGCTTCAAAAAGCATAATCACAAATATACAAACTTACACCCCAATATGTGGGTCTTAATCATCCTCCCCCTTTGCACTAACTTGGTCTATGGGGAGGGGAAGGTGATTAGATTTACATTTTAGCTCAGTTCCTATAAAACACAAAGTCCAAGTTGCCACCACATTTCTTTCTCCAAGGTTTGAGTCCAAGGCAACTGAATTCTCAGGGCTTCTGTGTTAGGGTAGCTTGCTGCAACATCCCTCCTGGCATCCTGGCTCCAAGAAAGCCATGGTTCTAATTTCCAGGTCCAGTAGTAGGGATCACTGCTGTGGCCTGAAACAAAGAAGGGCAAATGACATAGAAATAACATCCTCAGGCCAAGAGAAACCTTGGAGCCAATGGGTAAGGGGGAGGGCAAGGGAAGAAAGCCCATCTTCTCTCACTGGTTTAGATCATGGCACTCACACTGTGGGTGAAATATGTGTGATCTTCACCTTCTAGAAGTAGCAAAAAAGAGCAATTGTCCCAGTATGACAATTTTTATATGCTGAGGCCACTCTCATCCACATGGCAGGAAGACATAACCTGCCAACATGTTAGACAATATGGACATATTTTGAAGCCCTATTACAGACATATGAGGCACAAAGTTACAAAGACAAGCTTACCTCAAGGAATTAACCTTCTAACATGAATATAATGCACACAGAGATATTTAGATACAAGTAGATTGTAGAAGGATTAACAATTTGAGAATTTATGGAAGGTTTAACAGAAGGGATTGGGAGATGTATTGGCCCCAGACTTCAGCTTTGAAGGAAGATAACATTTTTGAGAAGCAGAGGTGAAGAGGAAATGCATTTCAAACATGGAGGAAAGCCCTCTGCAAAAGAATCGGGGGTGGAGGGGGATGGGAAATAGAATACTGTGATTCAGGACATAGCTGTTGTAACATAGAATTTGTGAAGCTGCAGATTTGGGAAGGGCATCAATGAGACTGAGGAGCTTTTTTGTTTTATCCAGTAGATGTTAGGAAAATGATTTTTTAGAAGGACTGACCTATGACTCTGTGATGTAGCAGAAGTAGTTTAGTACTAGGGACTCAGGAAACCTGAGTTTGAATCCCAGGTTATTACCTATCTAGACACCTATCCAGGGCTCAGACTCTTCCTCTGTAAAACAAGGATAACTATACTATCTACCCACAAGATTGTTGTGAAGGATGTGTTTTGTAAATGTTAAAATGCCATCAATACCAGTGTTAAGTTGTTAGCATTATCACATATACTATACCAGGTAGAACTGGAGCCTATTTCAGCTGGGAGAAGACTATTTGGAACTCACTACCAGGAGTCCCAGTGGATAGAGCACCAGTCCTGGAGTTAGGAAGATTCATTTTCGTAGGTTCAAATCCAACCTCTGAGGCTTACTAGTTGTGTGACCCTGGGCAAGTCACTTAAAATCTATTTGCCTCAGTTCCTCATCTGCAAAAATGAGCTAGAGAAGGAAATGGCAAACCATGCCAGTATCTTTACCAAGAAGACCCCAAAAGGGGTCATGATGAGTCAGACATGACAGAAACAACTGTACAACAACAACCAGGAAAATTGATTGTTTTCAGAATATTGAAAACTTGTTTAAAGTTAAAAAAAAAACTTCACAAAGATTTTATCTGCCCACATATACACTCAGATCATCACACACACATACTACATTAGGGAATGTTATGTTATGGGTATGAAACTATTGAAAAAGTTGAATATTGAAATATTGAATATTGAAAAATAGATATTAGCAAAGTTTTTTTTAACTGAATTCATATTTGTGACCATGTAATGGTAACGAATATAATAATAAGAAATGGTCATAAAAATGGAAAAGGAAAGTGACATGGTCTGACCTATTTCTTATGAAGATTATTTTGATTGCTTTGTGGAGAGTGGGTTGGAGAAGGTAGACCCTGGAAGCAGGGGGACTAAGTAGAAGGTTATTGTAGTAGTTAAGGCAAGAGGCAGTGATGGTCAGCCTGACTCAGGGTAGTGGCCATGTGACCTAAAAGTGTGGATTCAAGAGATGTCGTGGAGGTTGAATTGTAAAAAAAAAAATAGTAACTGAGTGAGTGGGAGGTTGATGGTGCCTTCAGCAGAAAAAGATTTGGAGAAGCAGATTTAAAGGGGAAGATCATCAGCTTAGGATACGTAGATCATAGATATGTACAAGATACTGACAGGACAACCAGATGGAAATGTTGAGCAAGCAGGTGGTGATGCAGGACTGGAATTCAGGAGGAAGATTAGGGATGCGTGTATAGAATTGGGAACTGTCTATATAGAATTGATAATTTAGTCTATGGGGGAAGCAGGGATTACCAAGGAAGAGAGGGTGGAGACGGAAGAGGGAAGACCGCAGGACAGAACATAGAGAGATACCCATTTCTAGAGGGCATGAGATAGATGATGATCCAACAGAGGAGAATGAGGAGTAATCAGACAAGTAAAATAAGATATATGAGAGGCTACTATCACAGAAGCCAACAAAGGAGAGGATATCTAGAAGGATGGAGTGTTTAAAAATGTCAAAAACTAAAGGGAGGACATGTAGCAATGAAGACTGAAAAAAAAAAGCCTTTGAATTTAGCTTTTAAGATATTATTGTTAATCTGGCAGTTTCATTAGAAAGGAGGAGTTAGAAGTCACATTTGAAAGGGTTAACATGTTAGTAAGAGATTAATATGATGAATTGCAAATAATATTAGATCTGGAGTTTTAGGAGCTGGATATGAATCCTGGGTCTCTCACTTATTTCTTGTTTTAATGCTCTGGACCTCAGTTTCTTCTTTGATAAAAGGAGACCATTGAACTGGATAACAACTAAACTAGCTGCCTAGCTGGTGACATAGCAACCAAATTAGCATATTATTATTATTGCTCCCATAGTACCATAGATTTTATGACAAGACACTTTAGAAAGAAATATAGCTCAGAAAGATGGAGGATGTAAAAACCAACATTTTGACTGTATAATAACAAAAGAAAAAGAAAAGACATCTAAAGAAACAAATTTGGCTTCATAGGAAGCAATCTGCTGAGCTAAGATTTGAAAAGAATGTGTACAAATGATGGAAGAAGAAGCATACAACCAAGGACAAATACAAGAGTGGCACAGCTGTGTAAAAATAGTGTTGGGAAGGCTACAACCCAGAATGAGCTGAGACATGAGAAAAATGCTATGGATAAGAAAAATAGTTTTTAAAATATATTTTTAGATCAAAGGAGCTCAGCAGATGCCTAGTAGATGATCTTGCCACCTACTTTCATGAGAAGATTGAGGCCATCTGATGTGAGCTGCCTAATCCCTCCCTCTGAAACCTCAAAACCTCTCTACATCCTCACTCCAGCTCTATTCCTTCCCTTTAGTATGATAGAATGAGACAACTCTCCTCCTTGTCAAGGATAAACCTTTCTACTTGTCACCTTGAGCTCATCACCTTTTGTTTTCTCTGGGACCTTGTCACATTAATCATCTCAACACCTTCATGCATCTCTCCCTCTTTCTCTATTTCTCTCTTTCTCTGTCTCTGTCACACTGTCTTTCTGTCTCTGCCTCTCTGTATTATTGTGTCTGTTTCTATCTGTTTCTCTGTTTCTGTCTTGGCTGCTTCTCCCCAGTAGGGAAAGGCAAATTTGTGAAATGCGGATCTCATTCAGATGATAGCTGAGAAAGTGATTTAGTTTTCTGGACCACAGTTTAAAATATAGGAATGACAGTCTTCTGTCCAGGAATGGAGTAGACCTTGCAGGTCTGGGAAATTTGTGGTTTCTGAGAGTCTTAAAAATTTAATTAAAAATTAAAAATTTAATTTAAAATTAAATAGAAAATGAAAAGGGAGGAAGAAAACTGCCTATCTGTCTATCTATCTATCTATCTATCTATCTATCTATCTATCTATCTATCTATCTATCTATCTATCTATCCAGATGTTATAGAGATCTAGAATATAAGGAGAAGAGTAGTAGTAGATATTGCCATGAATTTATTGGAGGAAAAAAGTACAAGAAAAGGGTCAATCCAAAACAATCCCATAAGCATTTATTAAGTACCTATTATGTGACAGGCACTGTGCTAAGTGTTGGGAATACAACTAATACAAAGAAAGACAGGCTGTGTTCTCAAGGAGCTTACAATCTAAAAGGGGAGACAGCACACAAAAGGAGACAGGAAAGTGGGGTCAGGGGTATGGGACACCAAGGGGTACCCAAAATGGGGGCATCTTGTTCCATGGAGTTGAAATCAGGCAGAGAAGCAGATGCAAAGTGGAGTGAGAGTCCCATTTTTATTTTCTATAAAGGAAGACATTAGGAAAAGTTTGGTACTGTGCCCTCTAACCCTCTAATAAGAGCAAAGAGGAGGCTGAGGGAGATAGTATCAGTCATGATTGAGTCAGCAGTGTGGTGGTGAATTTAGAAGTGTTGAGATTGGGGCATCTAGTTTAGTGGAGTTCAAACCAGGCAAAGCAGCAGATACAAAGCAGAGTGAACCAATAATAAAATCCATGTCACATATGTCTATACAAAATAGGAGAAAGGATGGATAACAAGCATGGTGGACTAGAGGAGAGATATCATGGCTTACAGGCTGCATGTGGCCCATAGCATTATCACTCTTGAATGCCACCTGAACCAGATTAAAATGTAATTGGATAATATTTAACAAAATAAAAATACCATAAAACATAGGTAATATTACATTTTAAAACTAAGTTAATATGAGGCCTACAGGGATATTTACATGCCACATGACCTCCATTTGTATTTGAATTTGACACTACTGGACTGCAGCCAAACATCAAAACGATAAAAAAAAAATCCTTATACTCTACATTGTACTGAGGTTTGCTGAGTTGAGTCCCATTACTAGATTACAGGTCCATATTAGTATATTTTATTCAATACAAACAAGATAAATAAAAGGTGAAATAAGAGGATTAGGGTGTGAGAAGAGCCCTGGGATGGAGTAGTATTTGATATTAAGAAGATATAATTATATGAAGGAATCAAAAAACCCTAGAGGGGAAGCAGGATGGAGAACATTTGGATTAAAATCAAAGGAGAAAGAAACAAAATAAAAACATACTGCAAACTACATGGAGAGAAAGAGGAAATAGATAAGGAATTAAGGAAACAGGTAACAAACCCATCACTGAGGCGTGATATTGTCAGAGATGGAGGAATTTAATTATGTAGATGTCTTCTAGAGCTTTCTTTCTGGTCAAAGCAGAAAGGCTGTTAATTTTTTTTAAAAATTATTTTACTTACATGATGACTTTATTCTTCAAAAGTTAGAGAAATATCTGAGAGGGCCTTACCAATGAGGAAGAATTTAGTTGCTAGGCTGGAAATGTTCAGAATCTTAGAATGAAATGACTGTCTTAGAATTGTATATCAACAGGAAAATTGGGCATAATCTGGCATGTACCCTAGCCTTTTTTTCTTTACAGATGAAGAAACTGAGGCAGGCAGAGGTTAAGTGACTTGCCCAGAGTCAAACAGCTAGTAAGTGTCTGAGGTCAAATTTGAACTCAGGTCTCTCTGACTCCAGGCTCGGTGCTCTATCATTATACCACCTCTCTGTCTAGGAGAAATGTTAGAAGTGAAGAAAGAAAATTACTTTCACTGAAGAAGGAGAAGAAGGATTCAAGGAAACTAAGGAAAAGGACAAGCTGAAAAATCGAGAAAAAGGAATGGAACAGAAAGAGAAGGAAAAGGAATAAAAGAAGTTGAAAATACAAAATATTGGCATGATCCTGTAAAAATAGCACAAACAACAAGAACTACAACAAAAATAAATTGTGGACAGCTGGGTGGTACAGTGGATAGAGCACTGGTCTTGGAATCAGGAAGACTTTTCTTCCTGATTTCAAATGCAGTCTCAGATATTTACTAGGTGTGTGACCCTGGGCAAGTGACTTAACCCTGTTTGCCTGTTTCCTTATCTGGAAAATGAGCTGAAGAAGGAAATGGAAACCCATTCCAGTATTGAAAAAATGACTGAACAAAAAGAATAATATCAGTAAGGTGCTAAAAAAGGTAAAAGTGGCTGAGGCTGTTGATGGAAGGATGACAAACATCATTGTCCGCTCCACAAATAGTGTTTTAAGAAACTATATTAGGGAAAAGCGGAGTCTCAAAAGAAAGATTGAACCCCTGTTTGAGGGAGAGAGGACAGTGATAACTACAGAGATAAGATTTATTTGATTATTTCATATTTTACCTTTACTGAGGAGAAAGAACTTAAGCCTGGAAAGGGCAGAACAAAATGGATAATAGGGAGTCTTTAATACTTAAAGTAAGTTGAGAGATTGTAAGGGAACCTTAAACCTGATGGATTCATTTTACCAGGTCCAGATGACCTCCATACTGAAAGAACAGGCAGATATGGTTACTGAGGCCTTTTCGGATGATCTTTGAAAGACTGCGTGGTACTTTAGGAATGTACTTTAGATGAGGTACTTTAGGAGTGAAAGGGCAAATGTTGAGCTAATCCAAAAAATGGAAAGAAAATAGAAGATGTGAACTATGGGCCAATGAGGATGATTTTGATTTCTGGCAAAATTTAGAAAATAAAATTAAAAGGAAAATTGCGAACATCTGGAATAGGGAGAGATAAGAGCCAGCACAGCTTCAACAAAGATAGATCAAGCCAGGCAAACCTCATTTCTTTTTGTGCTAAGGTAATGTAACTGGTAGGTTAGAGTAAGGAATAAGATAAATACAGCTCACCAGGATGTTACCAAAGCATTTGGCAGCCTCTGCAAAAGTTGGAAAGTCATGAGCAAGATGATACCTCCTTCATTGCAATGAATTACACATGAACTTGGTTAAATGACCATACCCAAAGAGTAGAAACTAGTAGTATGATATCAGCTGGGGAAAAGGTCTCCAGACCTTAGAGGCAGCTAGGTGCAGGGTCTGCAGTCAGGAAGACCTGAATTGAAATATGAACTCAGACACTTACTAGCTGTGTGATTCTGGGAAAGTCACTTCACTTCTGTATGCCTCAGTTTACTCAACTATAAAATGGGTATATTAATACTTAATAATACTACCTACTTCCCAGGGTTGTTGTAAGGATCAAATGATATTTGTAAAGTGACTGACATGTAGCTTAGTCTTTGGCATCACTCTGGGCACCATACCCAATACAGGGTACCTGATCTGGGGAACTGACTTTAGCCTTACAGTACAGAGCCAGGCCTGTTTCAAAACCAGGGAGTTTCTGAGAGTGGAGAGAGAAGGATTGTGACCTCCAAGAACAGAACTCCCTCTGGCGCCAGTGAGTCCAACTGATTTCCTAACAAGAGTTATTCTCTCTCTCTTTTTTTTTTTTTTTTTTAGGCAGTTGGGGTTAAGTGACTTGCCTAGAGTCATACAGCTAGTAAGTGTTATGTGTCTGAGGTCAGATTTGAACTCAAGTCCTCCTGACTCCAGGGCTGATGTTCTATCTACTGCACCACCTAGCTGTCCCAGGAGTTATTCTCTATACCAGACCCAACAAGTGGTGATCCATCTCCTGCTTGAAAAGCTTAGCTGAAAGCAACCCACTTGAAAGCTCTCAATTTGGGAGAGCTCACACTTCGGGAAAACTTTCATGAGCAGGTTATTTGGCCTTATATGGAGCCCAAAGTTACACAAACTTGGAAGTGCTGACCTCTGGGAGTGGCCACTTGCTGCTGTATGGAGAAGGAGAAGGGTGTGGCTGTTTCTGCATCAGCACGTGCCAAGGTTCCTGCTCCCTCCTCGACCACACAGTAACCATGACCTTGCAGCTGATCTGGACACTTAACTCCTCCTTGGGCCAGGTCCTGTGATCTTTGTGAATGAAGGGACTGTCTTTTGCATTTTTTAGTATTCCCAGCTATGTGGGATATATAAACCTCAAAATAGTGCCTGGCACATAGTAGGCACTTAATACAGGTTTATTGATTAACAGAGTCCCGTTTCCTGTTTTACTTCTTCCTGCTCTTCCTCTTCTTCTTAAATTGAGAGCAGTGCCATGGAAAGCACTCCTCTCTCTTCCTCTTTTCCCCTTTCCCCACTCTCCCACCATGGCCTGGATCACACCTGCCCCAATGACCCAGGCACTGGCCTCAGCATTGCCCCAGTCATGCCTACTCTATCACCTCCACCAACACAGGCACCCCTCTCCTGCAATTCAGGCTGATCCAGGCATACTCTAGTCTGAACCACCTCTATGGTTTTTAGCTTCATTAAAGTAGATCAGCACTGTGCAAATACTGTCTCAGGTATGGTTCCTAGCATCTTCCTGGGCGCTGCCTACATTATCAACCCTAATATAACTCTTGGCATTAAAGTTTTCATACACCCCAACATAGCCCTGGGCTTTGAACTCTTCATCACTCCTGGCACTACCCCAGTCACCACACTGCCCTCCACTCTTCCTACTCCCTGCCCCCAACAACTTTCAGGGACCTCTAAGCTCCTGCTCTGGGGAATAGGCTTGAGCCTTACAGAAATAAATCAAAGACCTGGAAAGTCTGACCTCTAGGAGTGTCCGCCTTTACCTAACTCGTGGAATGTGAGCAGGACAAGGGGGAGGTGGTTTCTGCCCTGGCTGCTATAGCTCCTGCTCTGGCCCAAGATCTTTCAGATGAACCGGAGACTTGACTCTTTCTGACGTGAGGCCTTAGGATCCCACTTCCAGATGGTAGATGGTCAAGAGCGGGGAGCTGGCAACAGCTGGAGTCTTTCTGGGGTTTCGAGATCCTGGTGCAAAGACACAGATCAGAGATTTCCAGATGAAGTCAGCTGGCTCACTTTAAGGACGAGGAAAATAAAACCCAGAATGGTAAAATGACTTGACCCAGGTCACACAGGATAGTAGGGAAAGTAGTGCAGCAGAGAGGGCACTGGATTTGGATTGAGGAACACCGGGATTCAGATTTCCTTTCAGATGCTTATGAACAGAATTCACGACACTAGGCAAGTCACTTAACTTCTTAGGGCCTTAGTTTTAAATCAATGATCGTAAGGAGCAAAATTGTACTCCTGCCTTTCCTCTGTTGATTATCTCCAATTATTCTGCAGTGAGCTTGTTTGTATGTTGTTTTTCCCATATTTTTCCCCATTAGATTGTCATCTTCTTGAGGGCAGGGACTGTCTTTTGCCTTTCTTGGATCCCTAGCTTTTAGCATACGGCCTATTTTGGATTCCAAATGTGAAATTCAGCAAATCTTCTGAAAAAGAGATCTTTATTGAACTGCAAACTCAATGTGTCAACAGTGTCAAAGGGCAATCAGTTAACCTAAAGCAGCCTTAGTTTATAGTAAGGAATTTTTAACTTGGGATCTATCAAGTTTTTTTTTTGTTTTTTTTTTTTAGGCAATTGGGGTTAAGTGACTTGCCCAGGGTCACACAGCTAGTAAGTGTCAAGTGTTTGGTCTGAGGCCGGATTTGAACTCAGGTCCTCCTGACTTCAGGGCCGGTGCTCTATCCACTGTGCCACCTAGCTGCCCCAAGATCTATCAAGTTTTCATCATCTTTTCATTACGATGTTTATAATTGGTTTCTTTCATTTTATTTTGTGTTTTTGAAACATTGTTCTGAGAAAAGGTTCACAGATTTTTGTTAGACGGTCCAAGGGTTCTGTGAAATAAAAAGGGATAAAAACTCCTCATCTGTAGTGAGGGAATATAGAGAGCTGTTAGTCCTGCTGTCCTTGTCCTGGCCTGGCCACATCCTGAACACTGTGTTTAATTCTGGATTTTTAAGGACATTGATCAGCTGGAGCATGTCCAGAAGACAGTAACCAGAACGGTGAATGACCTCTACAATTGTTGGAGGAACTAGGGATCTTCAGTCTAGAGAAGAGAAAATTTGGGGCATGGATTTGATAACTCTCTTCAGGTATTTGAAGGTCAATCTTACTCGAGAGTTTAGGCTTATTTTACTTAATTCCTAAGAGTATTACTAGAAACAATATGGCACAGTGGAAATTGTATGGGATTTGAAATCAAATAGATTTGAAATAGATTTGAATCCTATCTCCGTTACCACCTGTGTGATAATGGGCAAATGACTTAACCTCCCACAGCCTCAGTTTCCTCATCTGTCAAATTGGGGTGTGTGTGGATCTGATGACCTCTAAGGTCCCATCTAGCTCTAAATCCAAGACGCTAGGAACCTTTGAGTTCCGGAGGCAAATTGGGTGAACTTCTTAAAGTAGAATTATCCCGAAGTGGAATCAGTTGCTTCAAGAAGTAGTATGTTTCACCTGATTATAGACCTTCAAGCAAATACCAAATGAGCAGTCTTCAGGTTCAGGTCTGGCTTTTACTAGATGTCCTTTGAGGGTCCTTCAAAGTCTGAAATTGCATTCTTTAAAGCCTTCAGGAAATATTTGAAGATTGCCTCACATATCCATTAATCCTGCCCCCCACCCCTCTCCGCAACCAGCAATGAAGTTAATTGTAGAATTCTCAAGGGACTTCTGGATGAGATCAGTTCAACTGGTTCTCAGGATAGCATGCCATTCTCTGGCCAACAACCAGATGGAAAGGTGAACCACAAGACAAACTGGCTCTTGTGCCGTCCTAATGCTTATCTGTAGCAGGACTAGATGGGAGGCCATCCAGATTCCTTTAAGCCGTCCTATGACAGAGTTTCAGACCACCTCAACAGTCTGATTGTCTTGGATACTAGTATACTGATATTGGGATGTGCTACAAGTTGGCAAAGTCCTTTTAAAGCTATGGCTCATAGACATGGACAATATACTGTAGATGTTGGCCTGACCAGGGATGAGAACAAGAGGATTGCTGCATTGCTTCTTCCATATTGCTATACTTCTATTAATGCTATTAGTAATGGGCAAGGAGAGACACGCAACTGGGTCTATTTATTAGAGATAAATCCAATCAACTTTACCGCATTCATATCTCTTAGGAAAGCTAGCTTATCACTGCTGTATTCTCATCATACCAGTAGAGTATGTGAGAGAGTGGGGAAGCAATAAGTCGATAGGTTTGGCTGTGTTGGTCTGGCATTTCCTCTCCAGTTTCTTTTAGTATTATGGTGAGTGGCCCTGGGTAACATACAGGAGAAAGGTCTGAAAGAGAGAAATCTGGCTCATTCTTAAGCAAACATGTAGTCAAATAAAAGAGGCGTCCAGCACTGACAGTATCAGAGAAAGGGATGGACTTTATTGCAGCATTCTGGAGGGGCTTCCAGAAGAGATTAGTTCAGCTGTTTCTCACAAAAAAAAAAATGCCATCCTCTGGTATATAGCCAGATGGAAAAGTGAACCAGGAGATAAAGTAGCTCTTTTGCAGTGCTAATGTTTGTCTACAGCAGACTAGATGTGATATGTGCCCATCTTTGAATTGACCTGCAATAACACCAGGCATTCAGTGCTAGGGAATCCCTGTTACAGGGTGTGTGTGGGTGTACACTCTGACTCTTTTTAGTAGATGTTCCAGAAATGCAACAATTACTTTCCCTGGTGGCATGGGAATACTCCCACTTGTAAGAAATGGATTGTATGCAACACATTGGGCCCTGGAGTGAATCATAGGTATGGATCAGATGGCAGGGGAATTGGATGAGAGGCAGCATTTCTAAACTAGAACCAAGCTAGACCATAGGTATTTACTAGTAGGAAAGCCCTCTTAGGTCCTTAATGAACTTTAGATTACATATGAAACAAGGACATCTGTCTATGGCTTAGAAAATTGCCTTTGTAAACTATCTCTCTTATTAACCAAATCAACCAAATACTTCAAATGATTAGAGTGACCAGTAGGCATTCACGTTGGATCATAGGAAGGATGTAACGTAAGGGAAATTTTATACCATATGCAATAAAAGCACACTGCTATTATCTGATATCTAGTGAAAAGAGTATGGTCTCTAGGGCCACACATGGGAATGGGCAAAGTGTAGTACTCCAACATTAGATAGCACCTTCACAAATACCTAGACTAAATCAATCAATCAATGAATCAGACAAATATTTATTAAGCAGTGGTTATGGGCTAGGCACTGTACTAAGTATTAGCGATACAAAGGCAAAAATTATACAGTCTCTGCTCTCAAGGCGATTATAATCTTTCAGCATTATTTCTTCTTTATCTTAGACTCTGCCCCTGAGACCTGCAGCCCCAATAGGTGAGCTTTTGTTTTATCCTGCCAAGACTTCCATGCCATTTCCTTGCCTTTTCCACAGCATGATGCTCCTCCCCCCATATGTTGTTTTCTTCCATTATAATGTAAGCTCCTTGAGGGCATGAACAGTCACATTTGTTTATATTTATATCCCTAGGGCATAGGATAGTGGAGTATATGGGATGTTCAGGGAGGACTAGTAGCTCTGGTATGAGAGCTTGACAAGCCCTTTTCATGGCTGCTCATCCACGTTTGGTGTCCACCTTCATCCAACTCTCACCTGTAGCTCCAAGAAGCTGTAGCATGTGCAGTGGTCACACTCTGGTAAAACCATCTTGACAGAGAAGCTAAACCAGGTTGAGGGCAACCTACAGGCCTCAAACCTGTAGGTGATTTAGGGGGATGTTTACCCCAAGCATGCGAAGACTTCCTCCCATGAAATGGGTAGATGAGAACAATTTGTTTCAATGGCCATGAAGGTAGCTGAAGAAGGCATTGTGGAGTGCTTAGAGCTTGGTCAGACGTTGAAGATGCCAAGGTCATTGACTAGATCCCAGGCCATCATCAGTTGTCTTGACTTTTGTCTTGCCACTGTACTTCCATGACTCTGGAAGAGAGAGTGAGGCTGACAAGTTTGTGCAACTCTGCCTCACTTACATCCTGTTCGTGCTCGAGTCAAGACATCACCCTGGGATATCATTGGTCCTCTTTGAAATAAAGGATAACAACACTTAGCACAGTTCCTGACATATAGAAAATACTTATTAAACATTCCATCTATCCATCTACCCCTCTATTGAGCTATCATCTCTTTCATTCTCTAGCCATGATAACTTTATCAATTGAGGACATTGTTACTGAGTCAATCAGCTAATTAAATGAATTAAACTAGCACTTGCCCTGCCATTCCCTGTGGGTCTGCTATTAAATAAAGCAAGCTAGTTCAGAACCTGGCCTTTGTGTATCTGGTAGCTTAGAGGAAAAAAAAAACAACTCCAAATCTAGCTGGATATTGCTTGGGGAAAGATAAAAGTAGTGCCTCTGTCTCCTAAAAAAACAAAAACAATAGCAAAGAAAAACCCAGCTTCCTTAACTTGCCCAGAGGATGACCTTGTGAACTTTGGAAGGTCCAAAAATTTGGATTTCTCATTGGGATCTGAGCAGCATCCCTGGAATAGCAGTGACTGGTGGCAGTGTTTGAAGCAGGAGCTGAGGACAGACTAGGTGCTCTGAGGTAAAAGGCAGCTTCAGGACTTCATAAGGAGGCCAGCAGAAAGCTGCAATGCACCTAAGGGGAACATCTTGAAGATTGCAGTAGAAACCCTCACAGAAACTCTATTATCCTATTTGCCACCGGTATTCTGAGCTTGAATTCGTTTTTCCTTGGACTCTGTATATACTTGTGGGAGAGTGTAGCAGTGGTTTGGGGAGATATTTTAGACCAAATATAGCACCATAATACATAACTCTTTCTAAAAGCTTATTAAATCTAGCTAACTAATCCATATCAATTGATAACCTACAAGGGGCGAGGCATATACTGGAGAGTATGAACTATAATATTAGAGAAATACTTCAACCCTTCAGGATCCCCTAAGACTCTGGGTGGGAGAGAAGTAGTAGTTGCCCTATGGGGAGTCAGGCTGCCAATACAAATGGAGGTTTGGGATAGTGGCACCAGAACATGGGCTACACCTATATATGGGCTGTGCCAAGAGTCTTAGTATGGTTTAAGCTTTAAAATCTTCACACACTTTAAGTTTTGATAGCTTAAAACCACACTAAGACTTTTGGGACACCCTCTATTGTGTGTGTTTGCTCTCCCCCCTCCCATTAGCACATCAGCTCCTTGAAGGCAGTGATTGTTTAGCTTTTGTCTTTGTATCCCCAGGTGCCTAGAACAGCTAGGGTAACATATGGATAGGGACTAGACCTATGATTTCATTGCTATAGGAAACTCCTGTAGAGGAATTCCCTCCGCCAAGGCAGATTGGCACCTGTTTGCATATTTTGGTCTTAAAGAGTTACTTACTGCAGTGAGAGATTATGTGCCATGCCCAAGATAACAGCCATGATGTCAGAGGTTGGATATTGGTCCAAATCTCCCTAACTTAAAGGCTGACTATCCACAATGCCAGCAATGGCTGGTGGCAGGTACTTGATAAATGTTTGTTGACAGATTGTTTTGAGCTCTAATTTTCTGTCACTTTAAAAAATATTTCTCATGAGAAGATCTTTCTCCTTGGTAGAGAAGGAGTTGTGTTGAAGAACTAAATAGTAGTTAAGTAATTCTCTCTTCTCTTGTTTCCTATCATCTTCCCAAGCAGAGGTTTATTCCTCTTTTCTTTCAGAAACAGAGCTAAAATCCATTTATTATTAACTTTAGCATTTTTGGCCAGCCTCAGCTCCTACTGATTATTGCCTTCTTTATACTTCCTGACACAGGACCTTGCTACTCTTTTCATTTACCTTCACTTTCAGTAGTTTTCACTCATATGCATTTCTTCCACCTGTCTCTTTTCAATCTAAGTTGGCCTGTGAGCCTCCTGTTCAACCATACTGATCTTTTAGACACTACACCCTTTTTCTTCTCACCAGGATCAGTTGTGATTATCACAAGAGAATTTCATTCTTAAGAGGTTCTCTTCCCGTTTTAGTCCACTCCTTTTTTTGAGTCTCAGACTATGAGTCTTTCCTTTCTTTCTCTCAACATTGAAATTTGTCCTCTTTCAGTCAATTTTGGAATCCTTTCATCTCTACTTCACCAATTGTTTCCCCCTTAGAGGTCAGAATCAGGTCCCAAATAGCATTATCTTTCATTACTTTCTCCATCTTCTGAAAGAAAACATTTGATAAAGTCTCCTATTTATTCTTTTGGAAAAGATAGACAAATGTAGACTAGGCAATAAGACAGAGTCACGAAGAAATCCTTCTATTTGATAGGTAGGATCATGCAGATGGTGACACAAGGGGTAAAACAGTGGCCCTGGAGCCAGGAAGACTTGAGTTCAAATCCAACCTCAGACACTGACTAGCTGTGACTGGGGGAAAGTTACTTGAACTCTTTTGGCCTCAGTTTCTTCATCTGTAAAATAAGGATAATAATAGCATCTATTTCACAGGATTGTTGTGAGGATCAAATGAGATAATATTTGTAAAGTGCTTTGAAAACCTTAAAGTACTATATAAATGCTAGCTGTTAATAATAATAAAATAATATTTGCAAAATGTTGGACAAGCTTAAAGTGCTATATAAATGTTGATGATGCTGTCACTTCCTCAATTAAAAAACAAAACAAACCTTTAGTGTCTCTTGAGCATTATTATAGAAGAAAAATTAAACTTCTTAGCTTGGCATTCCAGGTCCTCTATAATCTAGTTCTAGCCTAGCTTTTCAGACTTATTTGACATTACTACCATTTACTTCCCTTAAACTTCCCCTAAACCTAGACTATTAGTCATCCTTCAAAATTCTGTCCTTTTCACCACCTTGTATTTACACAGGTCATTTCCTATACAAAGGACAGACTTCTCCCTCTATGCCTCCAAGTGTAGAAACCTTTGGCTTTCATCAAAGACCAACTCAGGAACCATTTCCCATGTGAATTCCTCCTAAACACCAATCTAGAAGTGATCACACCCTTCCCCAACCTCTCATCTCTCTCTGTTTTATCTTTCTCATGAATTTATTACAGTGTAATTAGTATTAAACCTTCCTGTGGCCAAGCCCCTATTGCACTGTAAATTCTTTGAGGTCACAACTATGCCCCTTTCCCTATTTGATTTCCTACCACCTAAGCCCAGTGTAAATGCTTAATAAGTGTTCATTGAATTGATTAAGGCTCATACCCACTATTTGGAGTTAGTCAATCAACTAACATTTATTAGGTGCTTGTCATGTGCCAGGCATCATGCTAACTGCTGAGGGTACAAAGGAAGGCAAAAGACAGTCCTTTCTCTAAGGGGCACAGTCAAATGAGGGAAACAATGTGCAAATAACCATGCACAAACAATATATATATATATATATATATATATATTTATAAACACACACATAAAGTGATACTAGCGGATGACAAACAGAATGTAGAAATTAAACTCCTATTTTGCTTCTGCCCTTTTCATCAAAGGGTAACTGTCCTTTGATGACAATAATCTTCAAACCGGAAAGGATAGAAAATCTTTAAGAAATTCGGAAGCCTATGAATAGTGAGGAGGTTATAAGAGAGTACCTAGCTGCTTTCAGTTCAAGTCCTGAGGCCCAGATAAATTATATGCTAGAATAATGAAGGAACTTGAAGTTCCTATGGCACAACCATTGTTTTTTTTTAAAGTTTTATTTATACTTTTCGTTTTTGTTTCACATTTATATCAAATGGGGATGCTCCCCATCTTTCCCTGCCTGGGGAAACTTCTCTTGTAACAAGGGTTAAAAAAATAATATTTCAGAAAAACAAACCAACACACTGTCCATGATGGATAGAATATGCAACATTTTATACCCATAGCCCCCATGAAAAGGAAGATTATGCATGTTCTTATATCTTCTCTAAGACTATTGATGAACTATTAAGCTTTGAAAAATGGAAGAGGTGCCAGACAATTACATATGGGAGGAAAATGCATTTTGTCATGTCTGCTATGAGACCATTAATGAAACTGTGATTATAGGTCAATTTAATTTGATAAACATTCACTGAGAGCCTACTATGCACAAAGAATGGTGTTAGATTCTGAGGATACAAGGACAAAAATGATTCAATGTCTGGAATCAATGTGATCAATAGTAATCTCAAGCAAAATTAAATAGATGTTTTTGAGTTAGAAGAGAATGCCTCAACAACTAGGAGTCAGCATATATTCCCTAAAAATATAATCAATGAACTATTGTATAGCATATCCTGATTTCAGGAAAATATTTGTCAAATTCTCTCATGACTACAAACAATTTGAGAGATTTTGAGGAGCAGAGGTGGAAGTAATAATATATTTAATGACATGTGCACTCAAAATTCTCAGTGAAGCAAGATGTTAACCAATCTGCCGTAAGTGGGTGTGTATGTGTGGGAAGGGGTTTAAAGAGAGGAAAAGAAATATATGATTTCATTGGGGCATACCCTATACCAGTGTATATTGCAACACCTCTGTACCTTGATGCAGGATTTAATGAGCTGCTATGGTTAAAAAAAGTCATCACCAATAGTCACTCTTCAGATGATGAATATCTTTAATGCAGTACAATCTCAAGATTGTACTTGAAACATTTCTAACTATAAGAGGCCTGCCAAAGATTTCATTCTGCTAGTACTTCCTTTGAGAACATAGGATCCTAATAGTCATTTCATATTAAGATAGGTATTAGTAAAGAATTTTTAAGGTTAGTGTTGAAATTTTTTCTCAATTTTTAGGAATTACTTTTCATTTATATCCATATTTGTATTTAGCTATAAAGTTCATGAATGGGTTAAATGATACTAGTACTCATAAAATATCATTATCTTTCAAGGAAAGTTCTGTGTATGTTTTATTAAGATTTAGTCCTTTCTTATCGACAATATACAAAGCATTCCAATGAACTCTGAAATTAAAGCTACTCATTTACCTATCAGCTAAGGTAAGGAGGAGCCACTATTTGTGTAACAGAATTTACTTGGGTGCTCCTGATCAGCTTGATGAGTTTTCTATTCCAATTTCCATTACACTCAATTTGGTGGGATTCTCAGGTGTGGATGTTGGTACAAGTATCTGAAGGGCGCCTCCATGGAGGTGGGCTTGTACACTGACACTCTACTCAGTGGACTCCAGAGATTGGGGCTTCCCTGTAATGACTGACTAAAGTCCAAAAGGATGGACTCTTGACAGAGGAGCATTTGTCATCCATAAAAATGAGCTATGAAATAGTTCGTTCCTTCTACTAATTTTTTCCTGTACTTTGTCACCCTCGGACTTCCATAGTAGACTGCAGCAAAGGTGGGTGGGCTTTCTCTTCCAGGAGCAGAAAATGGTGACTTGGAGGAGAATTCATGGTGAATGGCCTATATCTTGCCTCAGCAAACTTGAAAGGGGAATTCTTTGGGTTCCATTTCTAAGCTCCATTTTGTGGTGGCTTATTTCACTTTAAGAGTGCTGATCCTTTTTCTTTCCTTGAATTTGAATGTTATGCTTTATTTTATTTTTTTATTTTTTAGGGGACTTCAGAGATCATCTAATTGATTGATTGATTTAATTACTTATTTATTTTTTAAAATTGATTTTTTTTAATTTTCAACATTCACTTCCATAAGATTTTGAGCTTAAAATTTTTTACCATCTCTCGCCTTTCCCCTCTCCAAGATTGCATGCAATTTGATATAGGCTCTACATATACATTCAAATTGAACCTATTTTCACATTAGTCATGTTGTAAAGAAGAATTAGAACCAATAGAAGAAACTAAGAGAAAGAAGAAATAAAAAAAAAAAGAAAAAAAAAAGAGCAAATATTGTGCTTCAATCTGCATTCAGACTCCATAGTTTTTCTTCTGGATGTGGACAGCATTTTCCATCATGAGTCCTTTGGAATTGTCTTGGATCCTTGTACCGCTAAGAAGAGATAAGTCTATCAAAGCTAGTTATCACATATTGTAGTTGTTACTGTGTACAGTGTTCTCCTGGTTCTGCTCACTTCACTCAGCATCAGTTCATTCAAGTCTTTCTAGGTTTTTCTGAAATCTGATTTCTCATCATTTCTTATAGCACAATAGTACTCCATCATATTGATATACCACAACTTGTTCAGTCATTCCTCAACTGATGGACATTCCCTCAATTTCCAATTCTTTGCTACTTGTGATCTTTTTTTTTTTAAAAGAACAAACCAGCTTAGATCAGGGGGTTGCTATCCTGTTAATGACAGAAAGCTGCCTTTTTCATTTAGTCACAGAACTCATCAATGACCTCTTCTATGCTAACTATTTTTCTGGAGAGAGTTGGTAGGGGTGAATTGATATTTCATCATTAAAAACAGCCAGAAGGTAATGATGTGTCATATAGTTACAGGACTTTAGAGTTGGAAAGGACTTTAGAGATAGTCAATTTACTGATGAGGAAACTGAATTTCAGAGGTGTTAAATGGCTTGTCTAAGTAAGAGAGAGCTATAAAGGAACATTGATGCATTAGACATCTATTCATTTTTTATGGTATTTTTAGGAAAGATTCATCTGTATGTACATCAGGTGTGAATTTGACTAGATAATCTGTGGGGTCCATTCCAACTGATCAATACAGGTGTCTATAAACTAATGAGACTGATTTTGTTGTATAGGAGAAAGAACACTGTATCTTCAGTTAGGGGACTTGGTTTGAAAAACTACTTCTGACATTTACCATATCTGTGTGACTTTGGTCAAGTCACTTTACTTTCCTGGAACACAACTTCCTTATTTATAAAATGATGAATTTGGACTAGATGTTCTTCAAACTCTAGGTCTATATTATTATGATTAGAAAGAATCCTAGCGCTTATATCCAAAAAAAATGCCTGTAATCAAAGTAATCACTGTGAAAGATTGTAGACACTGTCTAGTGATGCTGTCTTTCTTCAACATTTCTTGGAGTTCCCATTTTGAATTTCACTTAAGTCACAGAAGAAAAATCAGTCTCACTTTGTTTTTTTGAGATGCCACAAATGTTAAATATATTTAACACATCTTACCTGAGGCAGCTGGTGCATTGATTAGAACATTGTATTTAGAGTAAGGAAAACTTGAATTCAAATCTGACTGCAAACATTTACTAGCTGAGTGATCCTAAGCAAGTCATTTAATCTTTTGAGGCTCAGTTTCCTCATGTGGATAATAATTGTACCCATCTCATAAGGTTGGGAAGATTAAATGAGATAATATACATGCTACATAAATGTTAGCTATTATTATTTGCCACAATTATCATTTGTTATATGACTTTGGGCTCTTTCCAAGATTAAAATGCATACCAATTTTCCATGAAAGAGGATATTTCTAAGAATGTTCTATAGTCTCAAAGAGAGCTCTGACAAAACAGCTACAGAAAGGTTTTGAGTATTGGTGGCATGCCTGGGTTCCCAAGCCAACTACGGCAAAGGGACAATAGTCATTTGCATTATGTTGTATTATATTCTGCATTACAAGTTTTAGTGTGTTCGTTAATAAATCATAATAAATTATAGTCATATCATGACTAGTCTTAAACATTCCTATCCCTAGCACCCTGTGTGAATTACAGTTATCCTCTATAGTAGAGGAGAAATTAACACATCATTTTAGCCTTTCATTTAGAATTTTTGTTTGCTATAAAACATTGCATTGTCAAAATGTGTCTTTATTGTTCCTTGCTTATTTAAATGTAGTATTAAGAGGAATTATGAACAAAAAAGGAAACCTTGCCTCAAATCCTTCTTATCTTCATTTTTAGAACAAAGCCATAAGCAGAGACCATTGGCCTGATCTTGTAAATACTGCCTTGGGGAATCCAAGTACCAAGTATCTCCTCCAATACTATTGTATCCTGTCAGGAAAATACTTCTTTAGGGACTTGTGAGAATGCACATGACAGATTCAATTGTTTAAATACATGCTTAGTGAGTTTCTCAAAGGCTTGGATTGGATCTGAGACAATTCACACCCTGGCATATTAAATTATGTTTAATATCCTATCAATCCTTTGGAAAGCTTTGTCATGAAGTTACCATTTTAGTTAGAATTTGGGCTTTAGTTTTCCCCAGATTAGGCTCAGATAAAACCTGAATTCAGACTATAACAGCATGCCATTTTTAGTGTAAAATTACAAATTATTTTCCTCTCAAAGAACTCTCATTTGAAGAATGGAGCTGTATTTGGGAGTGACCTATATTTGGACTAATATGATAATTATTCTCTCAGTTCTCTAAAGTATAGCATTAGGGTAATGTCCTAATCAAATTTATCTATGGCTATATCTATATATTTAAAATATATGCATGTACATATACATAAACATACATACATACATGCATTTGCTTACATACATACATACACACATATATATAATCTTCATCCTTTAATTTAGCTATGTCATTCATTCATCCTTGAGTATGAGTTTCCTGTTCCTCACCCTTTCCATTGGTAGATACATAGGAAGATCCTTGCTAATTCTTATTTTTGAGGAAATAAGATAAATTCATTTGGCTTGGAATGAATTGGATCTTGAGTAGGTATGTTGCACTCAGTACTTTTCAATTATATAATTTGTCTTTAAGTTGCTGTGGCCCTTGAGAAATTGGTGGTAAATCTTGTGGGCCCTGACTATAAAAGTCCTATGACCTCTGGTATAGGTAAACTCAGAAAGTGTTGACAAAGATATAGCTGTTGCTGACCTTATGAAACAGATTAATCATTGCTCAGCCCTTTGGTACATATGAAGGTAATAGACATTGGTGGTAGACCAATGTGACATGGAAAGTATGTAGAGAGATGAAACAAAAAAAAAATAGCATATACAAAGAAATGCAGGCATGAGGACAAGACCACAATCACAGTAACAATGCAAAGCCATAAGAATCAGTCAGAGAAGTATGAGAGCTAGGAAAGTATTATCCTTGTGGAATCCAGAAAGGAGCAAATAGTCAATAGTGTGAAATGAGTTATTGAGGATGTGGATCATCGGATCTGGCCAGAAGAATGAGGTCATTGATAGCCTTTAGAAGAGTAGTTGCTGTACAATGTAGGCCAGATTACTGTGGAATAAAAACGGCATGGAAGAGATGGAAAAGACCTTACAGATCATTCTATATAAGCCCCTCACTTTACAGATGAATTAATTGTGGTCCATAGTGATAAAGTGACTTGCATGAAGTCACACAGGTAGAAATAATTATAAGAACTAGTAGTTACAACATTCCTTTTATTACCAGAGGTTTTTACATGAAGGCTGGATACCACTTGTTTGCGATGTTATAGGGGAAATTCAATCAATCAGTTAATAAGCATTTATTAAGCACTTACTATATACCAGCTACTATGCTGAGCACTGATGATACAAAGGTTTGCTAAGTACTTTACTTAAATTATCTTTTGACCCTCATAATAGCCTTATGAAGTAGGTATTATTATTTTCTCCATTTTATGGAGGAGAAATCTGAGCTTAAAAGAAGTTAAGCGACTTGCCCAGGGTCTCATAGCTATTAGGTATATAAGACAGGATTTGAACCCAGGTCTAGCTGGCTCCAAGTCTGTTGCTCTACCCACTACAATATATAGCTGCCTCCACTGAACTCAAGTTCTCTGATTTCTAATCCAACATTTTCTGCTGACCCAAGCTATGTCTTAATAGAAATGTAGTGAGGGAGGCAGCTGTTGACCTGTTGAGTTGTTGAGCCCCAGAAATTTGATAGCGACAAGAAAAGAGAATAGACTCTCTTGACTGATTGGTTAAATACAATCTTAATGTGAGTAAATGAGACACAGCAGCCAAAAACTAGAACAACAACAAATGACATCTTAGGCTTCATTAACAGAAGTGCTCTTTCAGCACAAGGCAGGTGTTTTGCTATACTCTACCCAAATTAGATCACATCTGGATCTGATTATTTAGTGCACACCTGCATTGTATATGTCCAATAGTTCTGGTTGCTACATTTTAAGGACCAACTGAAGCAGATCCAGAAGAAAGATCAGGCTAGTAAGGGGACTGGATACCCTGCTAAATGGGGACTGGTAAAAACAAAAACTTAGGATGGTTAGCTTGAAGAAGACAGGGAGCGTGACCATTATCTTCAAGTATTTAATGGCCTGTCACATGAAAGAAGGACCAGACTTTTTTGTTTGTTTGTTTCATCCCATGGAACAGAAGTCAGGTGACCAAAGCTAAATAGAGAACAGTCAACTTTATGCTCAATGAAAGGAAAACTTTCCTAACAATTAGAGGTATCCAAAAGTGAAATGGGTTGCTTCAGGTGAGTTCCTTGCCACTGGAGATTTTCAAATGAAGGCTGTGTACCACTTATTTGTGATGTTATAGAGGAGATTCATTCAGTTAACAAGAATTTATTAAGCACCAACAAGATACCAGATATTGTGATAAGACTCAAGGATAAACAGAAAGGGAAAAACATTACCTGCTCACAAATAGCTCAGTTGTAATGGGAGAGATACATACAAGATAGATGCAGAAAAGGCCTCCTATTTAGAAGTTGAGATTTGAGCCGAGTCTTGGAGGAAACTAAACTTTGAGAAAACTAGAAGGTGTAGGTAAGGAAGGAGAGCATGGGAGAGAACTAGTGCAAAGACAGGGATATGGGGATGGAATATCATGTGCGAGTCACAGCAGGTAGACAGACCAGTGTAGCTGAATTGCAGAGTATGAAGAAGGAAATGAAATGTAAGAAGACTGGAAAGGGAAGATAGCAGCAGGTTATCACTATCTTTAAATTCCAGGGGACTTTCTATGTGATCCTGGAGGTAATAGAAAACCACTGGAGTTTATCAAGTAGGTGGGGGACAGGAAAGCTTGAGCAAACCTGAGCTTCAAGGAAGTTACTTTGGCAGGGGGATGAAGGCTGGATTGGACTGGGGAAGAGACTCTGAGGTAAGGACCTATTAGAAGTTTATTGTAACAGTCATGTTGATAGGTGATGAGGACCTGCAATAGAATGGTAGGTGTGAATGGAGAGAAGAGGCTGTATAGAGACTTGTAAAGGGAAGGAACTCAGTGTAATGAATGTGATTGCTTAATTACAATGGCAGAAAGGTCTGAAAATGGCCAAGGGGATCAAGGAGAATACCAGGTGCTCCCTTCTGAACCTGCATATGTGGAATGTGAGAGAAAGAATAGCCTTTCTTACCAAATTTGACAAAAGATGCATCTTCAACAGAAAACTAGATTTCAGTGATCATTAGAAGTTGGAAGAAATGTGAGAGGAAGACATTTCTGCACTCTGATTCCTTCACTTATTCATCAGGAGATGGATAACATGTTTCATCATTAGGCCTCTGGAATAGTGGTTGATTATTATGTTGATCAAAGTTGCTAACTTTTGCTAAGTTGTTAATGTTTACAATATTGTAGTCATTTGGAAAAAAAAATTCTCCTGGTTCTGTTTACTTCACCCTGTATCAGTACATAGAAGTCTTCCCAGGTTTTTCTGAAACCATCCCTTCATTATCTCTTAAACCATAATAGTGCTCCATCCCATTTATATATTGCAACTTGTTCTGTTTTTCCCTCATTGATGAGCACCAATCATTTGCCACCACAGAAAGAGCTACATTATAAATATTTTTGGACATTCTTAGTTTGTTTTACTTATGACTATTCTCTTCCTTAATCTACCATTCCCCTTTATCTTCCATTTACCTGTTGTGTAAAATGCAAATATGTGTATGTATTCTTCCCTCTTTTGATCAAATTTCATCTAGAAGAGTTGTTAACAATAGAATGAGGTTTCCACAGGGCATGGTGGAAAATGAGGGCAGAAGAGTACAGGGACTGTGTTGTGTTAGGGTTATGTTTCCTAGAGAGTGCTATGAACTCATGCTTACAGGTGTCCAGGCAGATAGAGAAGTTTGTCAGGTTGGTGGCAATTGATGAAAAACAAAGCTTGTAAAGGAGCATGGTTCTCATGGGGCCCTGGGATGGTGATGACAGGGATTGTGTTGAGAAAAATGGCTCTGAGCAGTGAATGAGAGAACATGCTGTTCCCTATTCCTGTGAGTTGGCCTCTTGGAAGGAGTCTTAGTTGCCCCAAAGATGCTAGAGAAGAACACAGTTGTATGAATTAGATTCTAGAAGAGATGGGAATGGATGAAGTCCAGAACACAGGTACTTTAGACTGGAAGAGACAAACTGCTTTCTGAGTAGCAGAGGAAAAATAAGGAGAAAAGTACAGATACTGTAATATGTTGAGATGAAGATGGTCAGTAAATGATGGAGCTCACACTAAATGGTCTCAACTTTTTGAGCAATGTGGGAGGGGAAGTCATCTACTAATGAGTAGAGGAGGGGAGGAACTGGGAGCTTAAGGAGAGAGGTTTCAGGACATCTGCAGGAGTGAGTTTGCTGCAGTCAAAGAGAGATGAATAAAGGGATTAACCAGTCACAGCAGTAATGGTCTGCTTGAAGTTAGACATTATGAATTTGTAATGGACCCAGTCAGCATGGTTCTGAGTTTTCCTCCAGCAGTGTTCTGTGGCCTGGAAGCAGGAGTGGAGAAAGCAGACAGTGGGGGTGATAAAGGGTTGGGGATTCATGTGGTGAGACTGTCAAAAGGTCAAGGGAAGAAGAGTGTCTTGGCTGCCAGGAAAGGCCAGCAATGAATTATAGAATCATAAGAATGATGGTGTCTCAGAATTACAAGGGACCTTATGGGACATATGAGTCCATCTCTAAGTCCATCAGGAGTGCCCTTTGTGATATCCCTACCATATGATCATCTAACTTCTGTTTGAACATTTCCAGTGACAGGGACCTTTCTATCAAGCAGTCCATTACATTTTAGGTAGTATTAATTGTTGGAAAATTATTTCTTATTTTTAAAAATGTATCTCCTTATTAATTTCCACTCATGGAACTAACTCTCCCATCTAGATCTACACAGAAAAAGTTCAATTCTTTTTTTTTCCATAGGGAAGTTCATCGAATATCTTAAAATTGCTATTATGTCTACAGGAAGTGAAAGATTTAGAAAATTTCTACTGTAAAGATGAGAACATTGATAATGAACTTGGTAAAGTAGCGAAGGTCCGGGGATTGATAGTCTTCCAGAAGGCACAGAGTGGGTTTGCTGGATCTGGTGGAATAGGGGGAAAGAGAATGGTTAGATAGGTTTTTGTTAAAGAAGAGTACTGAATTGGAATTCTCACAGGTAAGGCAGAGTCATAGGATGAAATGATCTTCAGTAGAGCCATAAAAGCTAAACGATTGCCTGACATAAAGAAACTACAAGAAGGAATTTAGTAGAAGAAGAGCTAGCTCTCTGCGGGGTCAGGTGCTCAAAGAAGGTCTTATGGAGCAGTTAATGAGATTTGAGCCAGACTGTGAAGGACACAGGAAGAGGAAGACATTCTAAAATGATAAAGACAAAGATCCCTAAACAGGAAAGTTGGAGCATGTTTGGGAAGCAGTGAGAGGAAGAATTTCATTGAAGGGGAGAGTTTATTTAGGAAAACATTAAAAGATAAGGTTGGAAGATTATGTTAGGACCAGGTCGTGGAGGGCTTCAAATGACAGTAATCTGTTTAGACTTAGTCTAGATGTAGTCTAGAATGCACTACAAAAAAAAAACCCCAAACTTTCTATAATTCTCTCAGTTGTTAGAATTTCTCCTTTATATTATATTACATTTATTTATTGGTATGAAACTTGCATCTCTCAGTAAAGTATAAGTTCCTAAAGGGCAGGTACTATTTTTCATTTTGTCTTTGTATATCCTTCACCTCGTGCAGTAACGGAATTTTCATAGCGCTTTACAAAAATCTCCTTTTATCTTCACAAAAGCCCTGAGAGGGAGGGGCTGTTATCTCTACCTTGTTGTTGTTATTGTTCATTTGTTCAGTAATGTCTGACTTTTTGTGACCCCCATGGACCATAGCACACCAGGCCCTTCTATCCTTCACTATCTCCCAAAATCTGTCCAAACTTATATTCATTGCTTCCATGACACTATCTGTCTCATCTTCTGCTGCCTTCTCCTTTTGCCTTCAATTTTCCCCAACATCAAGGTCTTTTCCAATGAGTCCTGTCTTCTCATTATGTGGCCAAAGCATTTAAGTTTCAGCTTCAGTATTTGTCCTTCCAGTGAGTAATCTGAATTAATATCTGTATTGCTTATTTGATCTCCTTGCTGTCCAAGGGTCAAAAGTCTTCTCCAGTACACTATTCAAAAGTGTCGATTCTGTGGCTCTCAGCTTTCCTTATAATATAGCTCTCACAGTCATACACTACTACTGGAAAAAAAACAACAACATAGCTTTGACTGTACAGACCTTTGTCAGCAAGGTGATATCTCTGCTTTTTTAGTATGCTGTCCAGATTTTCCATAGCTTGCCTTCCAAGGAGCTAGCATCTCTTAATTTTATGGCTGCAGTCGCCATTGGCAGTGATCTTTGAGCACAAGAATATAAAATCTAACACTGCTTCCATTTCTTCTCCCTCTATTTGACAAAAAGTGATGGGACCAGTTGCCACGACCATAGCTTTTTCATCTTAAGCTTCAAGTCAGCTTTTACACTTTCCTCTTTCACCCTCATCAAGAGGCTTTTTAACTCTTCTGCACTTTGTGCCATCAGAGTGCTTTCGTCTACATATCTGAGAATGATATTTTTCCCAGTAACCTTAATTCTGGCTTTTGATTTGTGCAGACTGGTATTTTAGACAATGTACTCTGCATATAAATTAAATAAATATGGTGACAATATGTAGCCTTGTTGTACTCCTTTTCCAATCCTAAACCAATCAGTTGTTCCATGTTCATTTCTAACTGTTGCTTCTTGGCCTACATACAGGTTCCTCAGGAGACAAGTCAGATGATCTGGTACTCCCATCTCTTTGAAGACTTGCCATGTTTTGTTGTGATCCACACAGTCAAAGGCTTTAGTGTAATAGTCAATGAAGCAGAAGTAGATGTTTTTCTGTAACTCCTTTGCTTTTTCCATAATTCAGTGAATGTTGCCAATTTGGTCTCTGCCTCTTTGTAAACCAGATTGCTCTTCTGGTAATTCCAGTTCACACATTATTGAAGCCTAGCTTGTAGAATTTTAAGCATAACCTTGCTGGTACATGAAATGAATACAATTGTTTGGTGCTTTGAATGTTTTGGTCACTGCCTTTCTTTAGGATTTGGGCATAAATGGATCTTTTCTTTCTTTTTATTTAATTTTATTTTTAATTTATGGAATAAAACAAGAATTTAAATAACATAGTACAATAAAAAAGATAGGAAACTGCAAATCTGCTATGCACAACTTGCTGTTGCTTTCCAATATATAACAAAATTATCATGTAAATTTCTTTTTCCCTTTTTTTGTCCCCCTCCATCCCAGAGATGGCTACCATTAGACACAAATAGGTGTATATATGTGTAAAGCTATTCTATACATACTTCTATTTATCAGTTCTTTCTCTGGATGCAGATCATGTCTTTCATATGGCCTTTAATTTGGGTATTTATAGTAGATAATATAACATTCACTCAAAGTTGCTTGCTGGTTCTTGTCATTTTGCTCTTCATTATTTCACACAAATCTTTCTATGTTTTTCTAAAATCATTGGGCTCATCATTTCTTATAGCACATTAGTATTCCATCACAATTATATACAGCTTGTTCAGCCATTCCCAAACTGATAGGCATCTATGCAATTTCCCTTTCTTTGCCACCACAAGGAGAGCTGCTATAGAACGGATAGGTTCTTAGGAGAACATGATTCACAGTAATAGCAACACTGTGTGATGACCAACTCTGATAGACTTAGCTCTTCTCAGCAATACAATGATCTAAGACAACTCCAAAAGACTTAAGATGGAATATGCTATCCACATCCAGAGAAAGAACTATGGAAGCTGAATGCAGATTGAAGCACGCTATTTTCTTTCTTTTCTTTCTTGTTGTTTTCCCTTTTGTTCTGATTCTTCCTTCACAACACGAGTAATGTGGAAATATGTTTAATATGATTATACATGTACAGCCTATATCAGATTGCATATCGTATTGGAGGCAGGGAAGGGGAGGAAGAGAGAAAAAATTTGAAAGTCAAAATCTTGTAAAAGTAAATGTTGAAAACTAATAAAATAAAATAAAATAAAAGAAGAACTTATATGTTCTTTTCCTTTTCCCCTAATCATCTTTAGAATTAGACCAAGTAGTAGTATTGCTGGGTGAAAGGGTATAGGTAGTTTAATAACTCTTTGGGCATAATTCTAGATTGCTCTACAAAAATAGTTGGATCAGTTTACAATTTCACCAACATTGAATTACTGTCCCAATTTTTCCACGTCTTCTCCAATATTTGTCAATTTCCCCTTCAATCATTTTAGCCAATTTGGTAGATACAAAATGATATTTCAAGGTTGTTTTAATATGCATTTCTCTAATCAATAATGATTTAGAGTATTTTTATATGACTATAAATTGTTTTGATTTCTTCATTGGAAAACTGCTGTTCATATCCTTTGACCATTTATCAATTGGGGAATGACTTGTATCTTACTGTTATTCTTAACCTGATCCTTTTGAATCTAGTGGCCACTGCTGAATTTTCCAAATTTGCTGGTATATTGAATGCAGCACTTTAATAGCATCATCTTTTAGGATTTTAAATAGTTCAGCCAGAATTCTGTCACCTCCACTAGCCTTATCATTAGCAGTGCTTCCCAAGGCCCACTTGACTTCATTCTCCAGGATGTCTGGCTCTAGATTATTAACCACACCATTTCATTATGGTTATTGGTGATGTTAAGATCTTTTTTGTATAGTTCTTCTGTATATTCTTACCACTTCTTAATCTTTTCTACTTCCATTAAGTCCCTGCTATTTTTGTCTTTTATCATGCCCATTTTTGCATGAAATATTCCCTTGATGTCTCTAATTTTCTTGAAGAAATCTCTTGTTTTTCACATTCTATTGTTTTCTTCTATTTCTTTGCATTGCTCATTTAAAAATACCTTATCTTTCCTTGCAACTCTCTGGAACTCTTCATTCAGTTAGGTATACCTTTCCTTTGCCCTTTCCTTTTACCTCAGTTATTTGTGAAAGAAATAATTCGTATAAAAGGTCAGTCTTTACCCTTATATAAATTGTTTCATTTGCATCTCACAATAACTTTTTGACGTAGTTGTTTGGTTACTATTTTTCCTGCATTTCAAAGTTGTTACTCAGTTCTGGTTGTTTCATCAAAAATGCTTGAAAGATTTTTGTATTTCATTAAAGGTCCATTAACTCCTCCCATTAAAATGACACTCAACTTCTCAGGGTAAATTATTCTTGGTCATAACCCTATCCCTTTTTCCTTTTGGAATATTGTATTCCAAGATCTCTTGTTTATGGTAGAAGCTGCCATGTCTTGTGTGATCTGGACTGTGGTGATTTGGTGCTTGAACTGCTTCTTTTTTGGATCCTTGCAGTATTTTTTTTCCTATGACATGACAGCTCTGGATTTTGGCTTTCCTAGGTCTTTTACTTTGGAATTCCTTTCAAAAGGCTATAGTTGAATTCTTTCAATCTTCACTTTGCCTTTTGTTTCCAATAGAGCTGGGCATTTTTTTTTTATTTGTGCTTTTTTGAAATAAAGCATCCAGCCTTTAAAAAAAGTCATTGTTTTTAGAGTATACAATGATTCTTAAATTATTTTTCTTTGTCCTGTTCCAGGCCAGTTGTTTATGATATCAGATATATTATATTTTCTTCTATTTTTCTAATCTTTTGATTTTGTTCTAATATTTCTTGTCTCATGGAATTATTGATTTTTGTTTGGTCCATGTCATTTTTCAGAAAGTCCATTACTTGTGTAAGGCTTATCATTTTCTCTTCTAAGCTATTTATTCTCCTTCCAGTTTTTTTTCCTCAAAGCTTTTATTTAAAAAATTTTTTTTTTTTAGCTTTTGCTTAATTTTTCTAGGTATCCTTGTAGAAAATCCATTTCCCAACCTCACTCCCACTTGAGGCTCTGCTTGCAGTTGTTCCATAGTTACTTCCCAATTTTAGATTTATGATGTTTGATACTGTTTGATATTTTCTTTTATTTATTTATCTCTCCAATTTTAGTTTCGTAGGTGGGGCTTTGTGCCAAAGGTAAGCTCCACCCCATCTTACCTTTTTGGGTAAGGTGGTCAAATCTGCTTGTTCTCACCCCGGGTTCCTATACTGACTTCCACCTCTTGAGGTTACACTCCCCTCCTTCCTCTCCTCTCCCCCACTTCCCACAAGATCTTTGAGGTCTAGAGTGATGGTACTTCAGGGCCCTCTCTGTCATTTCAAGACAGAATCATTGGGATTGTAGAGGTTATGGGTCTGACATATCCTGTACTGAGTGCTGCTGAACTGTGTGCTGGTTGCTGCAGCTGTTGGCTACTGCTCCCCAGCCATTCTAAGGTTTCTACCCTGGGGCTTTTTGACCTTATTGGTAATTTTCTGAAGAGTCTTCTCCTCATGCTACCTACAGACACAAACAATACATAAAGAGGTTCTAGAAATTGTTGTTGGGAGTTGTTGGGGGGGGACAGTGATGAGACAAAGCAGCCAGAGACATGGGTTTTAATAAGAGAAGGCAAAAGCTAATCTGGTAAGATGAAAAGTTTACCTGTCAGAACCAGTGTACCCAGTGGTGTAGTCCAAGTTTTCAATGGGATGGAGTGAGTAGAAGAACAGAGTTATAGTAAGGGAACAGAGCTTTGGTGGCCTGGAAATTGACAAGACAGAGCCAAAACTCACTTTATTGGGTGGGAGGAGCCCAGGGACATATTCTAGTAGCTAAAATATTATTAGAAAACCAGGGTTACAGGGGACTTCTAGATGCTCTTAGAAAGGGTAGCATTTAAAAATAAGCAAAAAGGTGAATATCCAAGCCCCATATTCAGGCTCAATGTCCTTTTTTTTCTGGGAACTTAATTTATGTAATTTAACAGGTTAAGTAGATAATAATCAACTTTAATGTGTACAGCATGAAAAAGCAATAAGCTGCTGGACTTGACCACTCTTTTGAGGAGGATGGGGAAGAAGTAAATTTATGGGTAATAAGAAGCAGTATTTTATAAGCATAAATAAAACCCACATTGTAATAGGATATAACTAAATGAGACCAGGGCTTTTGGAGGAATCTTGTGCCTGGTTATGATAACATAAGAAACATCATATTTTTTTATTGGACTGATGAATTTTGCAAGGAGCATATGCCATATCATTGAATGAAAAAACTCCACACACAAAAAGAAATCTGTTTTGATTTTAGACATTTTTGGAGGGGTATTTTAATTTAATTAATGAGAAATCATAGGTTAATTGCCTCCTGCTTTAATGTGAGGGTATTATGCATGCAAGCATATTTTATTTATATCTTGACTGTTTGATGTACACAATCCATTCCAAAAGGGATAATGAAGAGATATTCTGCCCTGTGTGGAATAGTAATTAGGGACTCCAGCAGAGGGTTTTTATTATTATTATTATTGTTATTAATTGTACAGTTCTGTAAACATGTTTGACTTAATGCTGAGAAAGGCATTTGTCACATTTTGGCATTCTTTTGTTTCATCTCTCCTTTTATCTGCCTTTTTTATTTTTCTGTTATTTGCTTAAGATTCATGTTGTAGTTTTTCTTTCATCTCCTCAAGCTAAGAATTAAAAAAAAATACTGAGAATGTTGAAGAGAGAAAAGACTGTAGAGGTCATCCAGTAAAACCTCTTCATTATACAGATAAGGCAACAGATGTCCAGAGAAAGTGAAGAATTTGCTCACACCACTGTGTCAAATCTGAGATTAGAACCCAGGTCTCCTGACTCCCAGTAATCTATTTTCAATTTTTGTATTAGAAAGGACCACAGGTGTCATTTCATCTAACCCCCTCACTTTATAGATGATGGAGCAGATGTTTATTCAGGGAGGTTCAGGGACTTCCCCAAAGTCACGCAGGCAGAATGTGGTTTAAACTGAGGTCTACTCTCTTCAAAATTACCATCCTTTCCACTATTCCTCCTTTGATTTCTCCTCCTCCTCTCACTGTCCTGTGCATTCTCACAGAATAAGAATTTCGAGAGTAATTCCCATATAAAAAGTCACTAGGCATTTGCCATGCACCAAGGCAAAATCAAGTTTCAGTGTGGTCCTTGAGTGGGTCCCTTATACTAACAGACCAATGGGAGACTAATGTTTTGTTTTTATTTCTTCATGGACGGGAATAGCCTATCCTAATCTGCAAAGACAGAAGACAGACTATGGTCTCTCTGTCATTTCCCAATTGTCAATTTAAAGCATGATACCTAGCCCTATTGGCAATACTATTTTCAGGCCAAGAACTTAGATTTGATATCACCGTCTGATTTTTTTGTTTCTGTATCCCCCAGTGCCTAACACAGTGTCAGGCACACAGTAGGTACTTAATAGATGCTTGTTGAATGGAATTGAGTATTTCAATTCTTTCCTGCTGCAGAGAGTGTTTGGCTAGAGGGTTGGCCTTGGAGTCAGAAAAATTTGCGTTCAAATCTTGCCTTTGACATATAATTGCTCTGCCACCATGGGCAAGCCATACTCCAGGAAACTTTTTATAAATTTCAGGCTGATGACCTGTCCTAGATCAAAAGAGTGGGGTGAGGGGGAATTCTTAACCTGAGATCTATTGCTTTTTTTTTTAATACTATGTTAACTATATTTCAGTATGATAGGTTTCCTTTGTAATCCTCTGAATTGTGCTTTACATATTCAAAAACATTATTCTGAGAAGGGGTCCCCAATCTTCATCAGACTGTTCAAGGTATCTATGACGCAAAGAAAGGTTAGAGAAAATTACTTACACTAATCAAATCTTTAATCTAGAATAAAACAAAACAAAATAATCTTCCCCATTCATATCCCATAATACCTTGGCCTTCATCCTTCTTCTGAAAGTTATCCATGGAGTCCTCTTGGTTCTAAGTGGAAATGATCCTTCCCAGAATTATGAGAGGATCTTTCCTTCTTCATAATCATTTTGTCCGGGCTGGGGTAGCTTTTAGCATTTAGTCAGTTTTATGGAACTTTTTGAAACTCTCTTGGAGTTTCAATGTTCTGTCATCTTTTTACTGCACATCAATGGAAACAATTCTGTTTCAATATCTCTTCAGACTCACTGAATGATCCAATAATCTCTTGAGTTCCTTCCCTTGCACATGTGTATACTCATGAGCAAACTTCGGAGACTAAGTTAATTTGGGATTCTTGCCAAAAAGCTTTCGTGCCCTGCCTCTTCCTGTTGCCTTGGCAGTTTTCTCTCTTGCCATCAATTCCTATCCTTCACCCCCCTCACTTCCACCTTATTTCAGTCCTTCCTGTAGTTAGTTTTCCCACATTTCCCCCCTGCTTGTGTTCCATAAGGGAATCTCAGCAGGTAATATACATACATACATACATACATATATATACTTACATACATACATATGTGTGCATATGTATGTTTGTATACATACATATATATCTATATATCTATATATATAAATATAGATATATATGTATATAGTCAACTACCTTTAATTGCCACATGCTGCAGATTTCTTCTGGGCCAGGAGAGATCAGGAATGATTCTTAAACCCAGAAGAAGCCATAGCATAGGAGGTTTAAAGAGAACTGAGCTATCTGTGGTATTAGTTATCTGGTATTGCTATCTTTTCTGCTTAGGGTCCAATTGAAATATAGCTTAGGTTGAGAGTGACTGAATGTAGCAGGAATGTCCATATGCTGTCACCATCTGGTGCCTGTTTGGTGGCCTATGTTCCATGAGCAGGTGGTCCCAGTGTATCTTTGAGTGGCCAGCTGTCCACGTCACAAAAAACCACCATCACATTGAGTGCTAATTGGCTTCCTGGTTTGTAATAACCTGCAGAGAGAGAATCCAAGACTTGAATAAGCATGGTTATGGAATCCCTTGCTTTATCCAGAGAGTTCTGGGTCAAGACTGATAAACCACATGTCAGGGACAGGGATGCGTGTTTGTGTGTTTGTGTGTGTGTGTGTATGTGTGTGTGTATGTGTGTGTGTTTAAACAAACCAGCAATGGTTCCATGTGAGTGTTACATACAAGAAAAGTCTCTGCAGATTCCAATACATTTTATGGGCTTGAATTTTACATACATATAAGATTTATAGAGTGTCAACGGGATGTAATCTCAGAAAACACTAGCAGTAAGTGGGGAGGTGGGGAACTGGGAGAGTCTTCCTATAGAAAGTGATATTCAAGCTAGTTCTTGAAAAAAATAAGGGAAGCCAAGAGGCAGAGGAAGGAGAGCATTGCAGCCATGGAGAATAGCCATTGAAATGCACATGTTCTGGAGATAGAGTGTCCATTTTAAGGAACAAGAAGAAGGCAAGTGTTGATTTGTAAAGTTCATGGAGGGGAGTGAAGTTTAAGAAGAATGCAAAGATAGAAAGGGCCAAGGTTGAGAAGGTCTTTAAATGCTTAACAGGATTTTTCATTTGATTCTGGAGGTAATAGGGAGTCACTAAGTATGATGCAGAGTGTGAAGCTTGCCGAACTTAAGAGATTGAATTTGGAATCACAGGACCTGAATTAAAATTCTGATTCTGCCACTTAATATTTGTGTAACCTTAGGTAAATCACTAAAGTTCTCTAAGACTCAGTTTCCTTATCTGAAAAATGAGAGAGCTGGGCTATATGACTTTGAAAATACTTTCCAGCTCTACATCTGTAGTCCTGGGAATAAAACAGGCTATATGTCCTCTAGGCACATACCATCTAATCAGTGTGTCATTTCAATTCAACAAGCATTTATTCAGCACTTATTTTGTTCAAGGCACTATGCTAGATATAATGCAGACTCCAAAATAAATGTTTACAATCTAATAAGGTGGAGGGGAAGAAGTCTATGTATACACATTATGATAAAAGGCAGGGTGAGACATGTGCAAGGGAGAGATTCAGGCAAAATGCATTTGATGGTGGGCGCAGGTAAAGGAAGGTAAGGGAGGGCATGGGGAAAGAAATAGCATTCTGAACTGAATCTTGAAGTAAGGAGAATATTGCAAGAGATGGTGATGAGGGAGTTTGGGGGAGAAGGACATGTTCATCGCAGGAAAAAATAAAGAAGTAAAGGTACAGAGATAGAAAGGGGACTGTTTATTTGTATATAGATAATATTTTGACTATTGTACCTTTTTTAATAGGAAAATTATTTCACTCACTTTGTTTGATCTTGGGGAAATCACTTAATCTTTCAAGGCTTTAGTTTTCATCTAAGGTTTCTTCTAGCATAAATCCATGAATGCCAAAAGCCAAAGGATTTAATTCATGCGTTATTATGGGCTACTTTACTATATGTCTCAATCCTCAGAGAGTTGCACCAATGGGCTGATGAGAAGTCTGTAGAGCGGTACAAAGAAAAAAAATTGAAACAAGGTCTTTGAAAAGTCCACTGGTAGAAGTACCTTCCAAGCCAATTGGAAAAGCTCTTTACTAGATGACAACCTCCAACCCAGTCACATGGCATTTGTGCATATGGTCCCCTTCAAGAATGAGGGACAAATCACAAAACTGCAATTGGACATATGCTGACAGTGATTAGTTTTCACCCATGGCCTATACCTTAAGACAGAAATCCAGACCATGCTTAAGATGAAGATCTAAATTGATACAATGCTTTGGTCATCTAAATGAGCATGAAGTAAATAGCCAAATTAGGAAACTCTCTTTGATGTGACAGGTCCTTCTAAAGGTCTTTTGCTCTCTTCTGAGGATTTATTAGGCAGTTTTTCATCAAGAGTTGGTCAAGTCTTGGTGTTTTTTTTTTTCAATCCCACTTTCTTATGTGCTTTGGTGCAACTGATCCTATTTCATTTTGGCCTTGAATTGAACCTTGAAACTCACACTTTTTCCATACCAACAAGCACTGAAATTTCTCTAACAGTCTTTGAAGTATGCTTTTTAAGATATACAATTTCTTCATATTTCCTTGGAGTAATATCCATTCTCTAAAATCAAAGAATTATAAACACAATAGAAGAGAGTGATGAAACACATATTTATGGACTGAAATCTATCATTCAACTGACATAACAAACTGAAGGTTGGGAAACCAGCTCAATCTGGTTTCATCTGGTTGAAGTTAGCTGTTCTGAGTCAGTGGAAACACACATGTATTATTATTGCTGTCCCAAAATGAAACCATATAAAAACGATTACTTCTTCTAAGTAATTCTCATGCCACTACAGTAAAGGTGAGTGACAAGTACGGAATCCATGTATTCTTGATTCAAAGACCAACATTCTAATACACCATATTTTCTCTTCTCTAACCTAATTAGGTAGGAGATACTAAAAGTGAAATATTATACACTTATCTATCTATCTATCTATCTATCTATCTATCTATCTATCTATCTCATTAGATAATTAAAAACTTCCTTCTTTAATTCAATGAAGTAACTAAATCAGGATTTGAATTGAGAATAACAAGTACCAGACCATCAATACCAGCAAAGAGTACATTTCTAGGATCTTATTTTTGAATTAATGAGATGAGTACATTGAGATTGGAGACCAATGAGATCATCTTTGACCAAAGTCCTGGATGAAAATGAAGAAATACATTTCCCAGGGAAACTGAATTAATTAACTTGCATTTTTACTCTCACCCTCTCTCCATCCCTCTCTCTCTCTCTCTCTCTCTCTCTGTCTCTCTCTCTCACTCTCTCTCTCACTCTCTCTCTCGTACATACACACACACACATTTGATAATAATGAGAGAACGAGCATCAAGTGATAGACTTTCAGCAAGGTCAGCTATGTGTAAATGGAATAGGGGCCATGTTTGAAGGAGAACCATGGAAAGATTCATTCGTCTCAAAGACCTCTTCTTAATGAGAGCCCCAAATTCAGATTCATTACAGAACCTGAAATTCTACCTTTAAAGGTTTATCCCTTTGGGTGAAGATTCTGTTTTCTAGGTGTACTCTGCTAAAAAGAAAATAGTCTTGGATGAGATCTATTCGGAGATATGCTGGCAACTCTCCAAAAAAAAGTTTGGGCTAGTCACAGGCAATACAAATACAAAAGTGAGACAGTGCCTGGCTTCAAGAAGCTTGTATTCTAATTGGGAAAGAGAACATATAAAAGGAAATGGTGGCCTGAAAAGAGAATTTGGTCTGAAGAATAATGGAAATGGTGAGGGGAGCCATGGGTCAATTGATTGTCACACATTTCCCAGAAGCAATGGCAGTATTTATTTAAATATGGTCACCAGAACAAGAGATGGAGGGGTGGGATAAGAGCACATGTATGATGACAGGACAGATGACAAGATGTCTAGGATAGATGGATAAGAAGCATGGGATGCAAACAGTGGGTTAGATGATTTTGCACATGATCATTCATTAGTTAGAAGGACAGGTCAGCACCAAGGCAGAATCTGAAGTTGAGTGGATTAACTCTTCCCAGAAGTCTTTGAAGATCTGGTCCTTGGAGGGTATTGTTCTAGAGGTGTGGGTGGGATTGGGGAATGCAAAAGAGGCAAAGCAGATGGCAAGCTATTGGTGATGGTTAATGAGGGAGAATAATCAACTTGGAAAAATATTCTGCAACCGGATTGTGAAGGGCTTTCAAATGTCAAACAGGGAAGTTTGTATTTTATCCAAAAGGCAAAGGCCAGTAATGGTGTTCCTTGAAAAGAAGAGTGGCATGGTCAAATTTGTATTTTAAGAATATCAATTGGGCAACTGTATTAAGGAAATATTGGAGATGGAAAAGCCTTGAGGCAGCGAGGCCCACATAAGAGGTGATAAAGGCCTGGACTAGGGTTGTTGTGGGGCGAGTAAAGAGAAGATATTGAAGAGTTGGAATTCACAACATTTGGAAACTGTATATGAGCAATCAATGAGAGTGAAAAGCCAAGGTTAATTCTTGGGTTTCAAATGCAGCTGAATGGGAAAATGGTGATGCCCTTGAAAGGAATAGGAAAAGTATGAGGAAGAATATGTTTAAGAGGAAAGATAATGAGTTCTGTTTTGGACAAGTTGTATTTGAGTTAGCTATAGGACATCCATGCCAAATAAGTAGGAAGAGAATAAAAAATTGAGCAATAAAAGAAAAAAAAACCAAGGAAGAAAAAATATCCAGAAAAAGTGGGTGGTCAGTGGAGTCAAATGTTTGAGAATAGTCAAGAAAGACGAAGCTCAAGATGAGTCCATTGGTCATAGCAATAAAGGGATCATTGGTGACTTTGGAGGGAGGGAAGTTTCAAGAAAGTGGTAAAAACAGAAGTCAAATTATGGGGAGGGGTGAGCAGTGAGTGAGAGGTAATCAAGTAGTGGTAAAAAGTGTAGAAACTTTACTCTCCCAGAAGTTTAACTATCTGTGAGCTGATGAAAACTTTTTGATTGGTACAGTTATAGCCCCCAGGATGCATGTATAGCAAGGTTAAACTAACTTGGAGATTTGTCATTGAACCCCTATGCAGCCACTTGCTTGATATGGCACAGTTAGAATTAAATTTCCTAGTTTTCCTAGTTCCTGCCCCTCATTCCTTATTGGATAATAAGAAATAGGTAATAAGAAATAAGCAGATAGGTGGCTCAGTGGATAGAATGCTGGGCCTGGAGTCAAGAAGACTCACCTTCCTGAGTTCAAATCTGGCCTCAGACTCTTACTAGCTGGGTGACCCTGGGCAAGTCACTTAACCCTGTTTGCCTCAGTTCCTCATCTGTAAAATAAGCTGGAGAAAGAAACGGCAAACCACTCTAATATCTTTGCCAAGAAAACCGCAAATGGGGCCATGAAGAGTTGGACACAACTGAAAAATGACTGAACAATAAGGAATATCACAAAATGTCTGATTTTACATTTCATATTGTTCATTTTCTTCACTAACATTGTATACCAGAGGTTAATGGATCCATGCCAGCTTGGAGAAATATCTCTAGTGAATTGCCTAAGGGATATTTACTGTATATTTTTATGATTCACTAGGATTGAATTATAGTAGTGGAAGTAGTGGAAAGACTGATGAATGTGCATTTGGAGGATCTGGATTCAAATCCTCATTCTAATTCTCACTGTATATGAGATCTTAGAAAAGTGATTTCACGTCTTTTGGACCTCATTTGGTCAAGTCACATCACTTATTTGGGACTCTATAAAATGAGGGTTGGGACATGATGAGTTCTAAGGTTCTTTACAGTTTTAAGTCTATGATCCTATGGCATGCTTATGAAATTCAGAGATGACATGAAGGAGGGAGAGAGAGAGAGAGGGGGAGAGAGAGAGAGAGAGAGAGAGAGAGAGAGAGAGAGAGAGAGAGAG